>NW_024424786.1:19159201-19554634 GCF_017311325.1 Ursus maritimus
CTGAACAGGTAGCCCGGATGGACGGATGTAGGGTTTGGGATGGACAGATGTAGGGCTTGATCCCAGGATCCTGCGACCGGGACCTGAGCCACCCTTATTTTCAGCTTTCTTGATGTCCTTATATAAGTATTTGGTTCATATAAAAATACTCTGCATTGTGAAGTTACCTCAGGGTTTAGAAAACATTGAAAAGACCTCCCCAAAAGGGGCTTCTGGCTGGTTCAGTCCGTAGGGTGTGCGACTCTCAATCTCAGAGTCATGGGTTCAAACCCCACGCTGGGTGTGGAGAATACTTAAAAATAAAATCTTATTGGGGCACCTGGGTGGCTCAGTCAGTTGGGCATCTGCCTTCGGCTCAGGTCATGATCCTGGGGTCCTGGGATCGAGCCTTCCACTGGGCTCCCTGCTCAGCAGGGAGTCTGCTTTTCCCTCTGCCCCTCACCCCACTTGTGTTCTCTCTCTCTCTCTCACTCTCAAATAAATAAATAAGATCTTTTAAAAAAATCTTAAAAAAAGAACACAAAACACCAAAAAACCTCCTAAAAATGGATTTGTTCATTCATGCAACAAGCTCTTACTGAGCATCTCTTACGTGCTGGGCATGGTGCTGGAGTTAGAAATAGTGAGAGCTGCTTTTTTTTTTAAAGATTTTATTTATTTATTTGAAAGAGAGAGAGACAGCCAGCGAGAGAGGGAACACAAGCAGGGGGAGTGGGAGAGGAAGAAGCAGGCTCCCAGCAGAGCAGGGAGCCCGACGTGGGGCTCGATCCCAGGACCCTGGGATCACGCCCTGAGCCGAAGGCAGACGCTTAATGACTGAGCCACCCAGGCGCCCCTAAGTGAGAGCTTCTAATAAGGCCAAGTGAGGAGTTCCTAGGAAGGGAGTCCTCTGAGGAGAGAGCTTGCAGCAAACTCAACCTAAACTCAAATTGCTATTGGGAAGAGAAGGGCCTGGGGAGCCCAGCAAAGTGGGAGTCCGTACACCGTTGAAAGGGAGGCTGCTGATTGTGGCCATGATGGAATGTGGCCATGTTGTCAGATCTTCTGATTTCGCCGGAGACGCTGGAAATGGAGCTTTTTAAAAACACTTTGTGGGGGCACCCGGGAGGCTCAGTTGTTAAGCGTCTGCCTTCGGCTCAGGGCCTGATCCCAGGGTCCTGGGATCAAGCCCTGCAGTGGGCTCCCTGCTCGGCTGGGAGCCTGCTTCTTCCTCTCCCACTCCCCCTGCTTGTGTTCCCTCTCTCGCTGTCTGTCTCTCTCTGTCAAATAAATAAATGAAATCTTAAAAAAAATAAAAACACTTTGTGGGCACAAACGTCTTCGTGGGCTACGGCAGTCCGTGGCTGCCAGCGGGCAGTTTCCAGCAGTCGCTGGCCTGCAGGAGGTGGATTTGGGGAATTGCTAATGAGCATTCAGAGGAGAGGCAGAATGTCCCCTGGAGAAGTGGGCTGTGCCATGTACTTGGGAGGTGGACGGGATGGCAGGGGAGAGGCCATGAATCGTTCTTGAACTGTGTGTCTTTTCCGTAATAAACTCGCCCACACGTAAGGTCATTGTATCATACAGCATTCAGTCAATCCCAGAGGGCGTCAGGGAACTCAGAGGGCATATGACCCTGTTCTTCCTTCCTTGTGGGGCCACACCCAAGCCTGTACCTGGGTTCTCAGCTACCTCCTGCAAGTAGGTCACTCAGCTCCCAGGCTCTGGAGAGAGAGGTTATGGTATGTGACAGGCGGGACTGGGGCATCCTGAGCATTGGGTCAGGTCTGCCCATTGGGCACATTTAGAGTGTGAACTTGCAGTTCTGCCACAAAACTAGAACAGAAACCGTGCCCTGAAACTAAGAGCCTGGGGGAAGAGGAGAGGAGAGAGTTCTTATTCTTTCTTCCCTAGGAAAGTGAATTAGCCTGTGTGAGAGTGGAGACTGGGTGGTCCACTCTCTGCCCTTGAACTTGGGTCCTGGCTGTCCTTCCTCTGTGGCTGCCAGGGGGGCTGACCCAGTGCCAAGGAACCAGTTCCTGCCTAGACAGACAGTGGGGGAGCTGTGTTTGCTTGGAGGTAGGGCGTGGAGGAGTGGGGACAGAAGGCAGCTTAAAAATTTGCAGTCTTTTTAATTCGTTATTTAAATTTTTGTGTTTTCTAAATTTTTCTTTTTCATTAAGGTTATTCGTTGCTTATTTTTTATTAAGTAATCTTTATGCTCAATGTGGGGCTCAAACTCACGACCCTAGGTCAAGCGTCATATGCTCTACTGGCTGAGCCAGCCAGGAGCACTTCTAAATTTCTTTTTCTTAATCTACACACTCATGATTTTCCAACTTGCTGCCTTTTTTGAGATGAAAAGCCTCTCTCAAATCTGCTTCCCTCTTTCCTCTAAGACAGTGCTTACTTGACACGTGCCCAGTTCTAAATGCTTCTCTCCCTTTTCTCTCAGGGCAATTTTTTCCGTGTTGGACCTAATGAAAGTGGACATGGCGAACTTTGCCGTCACTAGCATTAGGCCGCATCTCATGCAGCAGTCCGTGGAGTACGAAAGGAAGAAGTTTCAGCAGATTTTGGAGAAGCAGCCAAGTACGTCTAATGCTTTGTGGTGTCCTGCACTGTTTTTCCATTTCAGGTCTGTAGCTGGTTGCACAACGATACCGTTTGCAAAAGAAAACTAAAATTTTTGTGTGGGAGTGTTCTAATTTCAAGACCGAAAAGCACAAGACTTTGGACTTGACAATTGACAAGCAAGAGAAACAAGTAGAATATAAGAATAGAAATTTAAAAGAACAAAGAAGGCCTAAGTTAAATAGGTTTTTAATGAAAACACCAGTTTGGGGTATATGCTTGGCCTTGACTTTTAAAACATGACAGACTTCTTGTGACTGTTTAATTCACTTTCCCCTCTCTCGGAGGTACATGAAGAAATTTTACTTTGCCTCCTTTCTATATGCAGAAAATCTTTCTGGTTTTATACCCAGAAAAAGTCTCATTTTCATAAGCCTCTCAGACGACTGCAGGAGAACAGGGGACTATAGAACCCAAATCTGTGTTGCATTTCTAGGGTGCTTTATTGAGGGGGTGCGTTTTTCATCAACAGCTGACGTTCTGGGTAAATTACAGTCTTTGGATCCCATTTATTTATTTTAGGATTTTATTAATTTATTAGAGAGAGAGCGAGCACAAGCAGGGGTGGGGCAGAGGAAGAGGGAGAAGCAGACTCCCACCAAGCAGGGGAGCCCGATACAGGACTCGATCCCAGGACTCTGAGACCATGACCTGAGCCAAAGACAGGTGCCAACCCACTGAGCCACCCAGACGCCCCTGGATCCAATTTATTATGAGTCCCATTTAGCCTCTAACTTGGGCAGTCCCGAGGTGAAAATGGCAGTCTCCGGATAGACTGTGTTGCCCGACCAGAAGTTACTGCAGCGCCCAGAGCGGGTGTTCCTCCAGCTGCGGACAGCGAAGGCCGAGATGGCCCAGGAGGGGTCAGGAGAGCAGAGCAGAAGAAACTGTCGCAGAAGACTGGCTGCTGTTCCCGCGGCGCGGGGCGCGTGCCGGCCGTGTGCGTTATCACGGATGGCCCTCACACCGTAAGCCTACGAGGGGCGCCCTACTTCGTTAACCCCTTTTTACAGATGTGGACATCGATTTTGAGAAATTTTTGACCCGAATGGCTGGACCACCCAGTTCACTTTCTCAGCCAGTGTCGTACTGCCCCTCGGGAGGCATCCAGCCTGGCAGCTCCCCAGGCCGAGGAGCCTTGGTGGGAGAGTCAGGTGCCGGCAGCCAAGGGTGAGCGAAGGAGCCGCTGCTGCGGGCCCGGAGCCGGCCAGCCTCCTACTTCCTCCTCACGTGCGCGAGCTGGTGGGCTGCGGAGCGTGCCGCCTGCAGAAGGCTACGGGGACAGGACGGCTGGCCACCGGGACAGCAGTGCCACTGGAGTGTTGACACAGGGGCATCCTGCAGCCGTGGAGAGTGGGCCCCGCCATGCCCTTGGCCGCGCACTTGGTGTGAAGGTGACCTTGGCCGGCAGAGCCGCGGCCCGTTCCGGGCGCCGTCGGAGGGATTTTCTGCTCCCGTCATGTGGGTGAAAACCTCATCTTTCTCTCGTGCCCCTCGGAATCCCTCCCTGGTGCATTTCTCAGCTTAGAAAAGGAGGGAGCACCTGCGGGCAGATGAAAGACACTCGAGACCCTCCCGACAGTGCTCCAGCCGCCGCAGAAACCGCATCACAGGGGTGGCAGAGCTCCCCTCCCATGAGGCTGAAAGCAAAGGAGCTTGGTGGGAGACTCCGATCCAGACAAGGAAAAGGCCTCATTTTCAGTGTGGAGGATGCTTTACACTGGGAGACGCGCGCCAGTGTCTTCTCCTGTCTGTGGGCAAGAATGTTTGCATCTCACTGAGCTGGAGTCCTCAGAGCCCCCAGCCTGGCTCCTGCCGCGGTCAGGGTGGGAGCGAAGACCGTGGTTTGTCGAACATCTGTAGGTGGCCAGGCCTGGCCATGTAGTCACTGTGCTCTGTATTCCCTATCTCGTTTAGTCCTCGGAACTGCCTGTGACGTGGCATCGTCCATCTCTTTTTACTAGGAATCTGATCATCCTTAGCTTGTAATGGGCAATACTGTGATTTAAACTGAGCTTTATTTGATTCCAAAGTCCGTCCTCGATACACACCGCACCCTGGGGATCTTCCCTAAGTCATTCCGAGAAGCGGCCCTCCTGAGTGTCGTAGTAATGTTCGCAGCCTTGTTTTTCACAGATTCCCTGGACTTTGTCACCCAGTGGCTGGAAGAAGCCGCAGATGACCTTATGAATCAGAAGTATAAAAATGCCCTGCCAGCTGCGGGAGGGGCCGCTGGCTCTGGGGACGGTCTTGTGCCAAATCCCGTGGCTGTCCAGAATTATGCATACCTGAAGCTTCTGAAGTGGGACCACCTCCAGAGACCTTTCCCTGAAGTAGGTGCTCCAGAGCAGGCGAACTGCTCACTTCTTTTTGTGCTGCAGAGCTTTTAAAAACTAATGGTTTTGTGATGATACAGTTCTCTTGCCAGAAAATTTCCCTTTTGAAATTGAACAGATCGGTGGCTTTTTGTCTGCTTACAGCTAGAGGACCATTACCACGGTTTAATGTTGAAACATTTTCATCACCCGAGAAAGAGACCCTGTCACTGCCCTTCCCCCTTCCCCTACCCCTTGGCAACCACTAATCTTCTTCCTGTCTCCATGGATTTGCCTATTCTAGACGTTTCGTGTAAGTGGGATCCTGCGATGTTGGCCTTTTGTGTCTGGTGTCTTTGACTAAGCATAATGTTCATCTAGGTTGTAGCATGTATCAATACTTCATTTTTTTTTTTTTAAAGATTTTATTTATTCATTTGACAGAGAGAGCACAAGCAGGGGGAGTGGCAGGCAGAGGGAGAGGGAGAAGCAGGCTCCCCGCTGAGCAGGGAGCCCTACTCCGGGCTCGATCCCAGGACCCTGGGATCATGACCTGAACTGAAGGCAGATGCTTCATCGACTGAGCCACCAAGGCGCCCCAGTACTCATTTTTTTTTAAGTTGTATTTTTTTACTCTCGAATATGCATAATACAAAATTTACCATCTTTTAAATTTTTTAAGTAGGCACTACACCCAGCGTGGGTCTGTACGCACAAGCCCCGGGTCAGGAGTCGCATACTCCACCAACTGAGCCAGCCAGGCGCCCCGAAATTCACCATCTCTATGTGTGTAGTTCAGGGCATTAAGGACGTTTTCATGGTTGGGCCACCGTCATCACCATCCTTCTCCAGAACTTTTCCATCTTCACAAATTCAAACTCCTTCAACACCTTTAAACACACCTCATGCCTCGCTCCTCCCTGCCCCTTGGCAACCACCATTCTACTTTGTGTCCCTGGATCTGAGCGCTCTGGGGGCCTCATGTGAATGGAACCCTACAGTATTTGTCCTCTTGTGTCTGGCTCATTTCACTCAGTGGATTGTCTTCAAGGTTCCTCCATGTTGTGTGTGTCAGGATTTTCTTTTTAAGGCTGAGCGATATTCCAGGGTCTGTCCCACGTTTTGTTGAGTCATTCATCAGTTGACAGACATTTGGGTTGTTTCCACATTTTGGCTGTTGTGAATTGTGCTGCTCTGAACGTTTGCAGGTTTTGGTGGGGGCACATGTTTGCGGTTCTTTTGGGTAAATACCTGGGCTGAGAGTTGCTGGGTCACGCGGTGACTCGAAGTTTCCTGCTTGGAGGAGCTGCCAGGCTGTCTTCCCGGAACAGCCGAATCCCTTTCCCTCCCCCAGCAGTGGATGGGCCTTCCCGTGTGTGCTGCTGAGCCGCTCTCCTGTTTTTATACAACTTCGTTAAAACCATAACGGTGATGCTGCTTTTCAGTATCACCTAAAAAATATTGCTTCCCATTCCATGTGGACATAGAAAAAACCCAACAACATAAAAGTTTTTCGCAACAAGTACTTCTAACTGCAGTGGTCCTTTAAGAAGACAAAGGATTTCCCCCATTTTGTCTGTAACCTGCGGGTTTGGCGTGTAGACTCGTTTTTGAGGGCACTCAGGCTTTTTATCTCTAGCCTCAGAGCCTGCTACTTCTCTAAATCTTTCTCCTCTAAGTTCCTTATTTTTCCTTTCAAGATGCTGTAAGCCTAAGGCTTCACTCTTGCCTCTGAGTTCCCTGTTTCGTGCCAGAGGAGGCTCTAAAGAGGGTGTTGTATTAAGGGGGGGGGGCCGGGGAGGCTCCTTTCCGAATAGTAGCATAATCTCTCCAGAGGGCAGTTTGCAGCCCGACATTTCTTTTAAAATACCGCCGTGCGGTGTCTTCCGTTGGACAGATGTCTACCCTCGGGGTTGACCGTTGGAGATCTTTTGTATCCTAAACCCAAGTCCCGCACAAAGCCGGGGTGCTGCTGTGTAACCAAGTCAAGGGGGAGGCTGAGTCTGGAAGCATCTCTGTTTAACAACAGAGGATCCTGAATCTTCAGAGATAGTTTTTGCTCCTTGAGAAGAATTCAAGGCTAAGACCCTAAATTGTTAGCGTCTTGATCTGCTGTGTCAGACTTTTCTAGCAAGACTGGTCCTTAACATGTATTTGGCTCACCTGTAGAAACTCCCATTGGGAGGCGTATCTCGTCAGCCTTTCCAGTGTTCTTGCCCTCATCCCACGCGGGGCACTTTGGCCTGGGAGACGCACGGGTGTCTAGCATGGGGGATGCAGGCGTGGAAATTCACTCACCGCTTTCTGGGCGGCTTTGGATTGTTTTCTGTCATTCCTCCTTTTTCTACTTACCGTTTGTTTTTCAGTTTCTTTATTCACTTGCTGATTCTTGAGCGCCTCTTTGTGCTAGTTAGTGAGGGGGTGCCAGGGTGAATCACAGTCACGCAGGCTCTCCCTTCAAGCAGCTTCTCCCCTCCTTCCCTCCAGGGCTCTGGCTGGGGTCACTGGCTGCCTGGTTTGCCCTGGACCTGGGGAGGGAGGCGTTCACAGGACTTGGGAGTTCCCGTTTTAAAGCCAGGACGCCCCGGACAAACTGGCATGAGTTGGTCCTCTAGCTCCCCATCTCCTTACTCTTTCCTGTCTCACGAGAGAACTCCCAGCTCTGGGGCGCCGGCTCTGCCGGCCCACTTTAGATCCATGGCCTTCCGCCTGTAGGACGGCCGTGAGCCGGGATCCCCGTTTTGCGCAGAGCTCGGCTGAAGGCATTTGCCTGAGGTCGTCCTGCGCTTCCGTGGCCGTTCTTAGTGTGCTCTGGGGCCTCCCTAAGGAGAGGGGGCCTGAGGGGAGGGCCGATTCATGGCTAGGACGTTCTGAGGGGACCTGTGGAGGCGCGTGTGCCCCCTGCTGGCCAGCGCATCTCCCGCTCAGGGATGACTTCTGTCGCATCTGTTACAGACCGTTCTGATGGACCAGGCTCGCTTCCAGGAGCTCCAGCTCCAGCTGGAGCAGCTCACCATCCTGGGAGCCGTGCTGCTGGTCACGTTCAGCATGGCAGCCCCAGGAATTTCCAGCCAGGCCGACTTTGCTGAGAAACTCAAGATGATCGTGAAGATTCTGCTGACAGACACGCATCTGCCGTAAGTGGCTCCTGTGGGACGGGTGGGAGGCGGCGGGTGGCGGAGGCAGACTGCGGTGGGGTCTCCCGGTGGGGGGAGACCCTGGGGCCGCTCTCTAGGAGCTGAGAGGAAGCTTGCTCTCTGGTTTTTTTCACCCCAGCAGAACGGATTGGGGTTCATACGAACGGCGTTAGGGTCGCTTCTAGGGTCCGCAAGGCTCTAGGAGCGTGGCTTTCACACGCTCAGGACCCAGACCCAGAGGAAGAAATTCCGCTGTGGCCTAGGACACACTTAAGCACACATGTAACTGAAATAAAAACGTCACAAAGTGAAACTTAACCCGAACTATGCTTAGTACACATTCTTATAACATTAGGAAAAAAAAGATACTGGTTGCTGCCCACTGAATTGCTCTCACAACGTCCTAACAGTGCGGGCAGCACAGCCCTGGGGAGAGGTCCTCCAAGACGCGGGCGGCGTCCCCCCGAGTCACCGGGCCGTCACGGGGCCCGAGCTCGTCTTCCGCCCTTTGCCCATTCCCCGCGGCCGTCGTGTGCTGCGTCTAAATGGGTCAGTTCATCGAGCAGCGCGAAGCCACACCTGTGCGGGGCAGCGGCTCCGGTCGGGTTCTTGGGTTCGAAGCGTACAGGATGCTTTGAGGAGGAAACACTACCTGACAAGGCCCAGTTCAGAGGATTCCTTGAGGAGAAGGACCCCAGACATTTCCCATCCTTACAAGACGGAGGCATTTTAAGTGTGCCCGAGCCGGGGGTGGTGAGGGCCGTGTGCACTTGCTGGGCTAGGCCGCGAGGGGTTTGCTGAGCTGATGCCCTTGCGCAGAGAAAGCCCTGGGCTGTCACCGAGGTCCCTGGTAAGCAGACCTGGTTGTCTACTGCTTAAAGCTACCGATGCGGGGCCCTGTCTGGCGCTGGGGACCCACCCTGGCTCTCGGGTTGGCACAGAGCTGGGACCAGCAGTGAGTCCCCGGGCTCACACATTTGCTCCCGTGACTTCTGCTGTACAGAGGGTTTAGGCCCAGAACAAAGGCCTTCTAGGAAACCCACCAGCAGGAGGGCTCCCACAGACACTCCAGCAGAGCCTGAGGGCTCTGGAAAATCAAGGTGCGAATTTTCTTAACTTTGGGATTTCAGTATTATTTATTCTTTTATAGTAGTTAATACATTCCCATGTTTCATAAATCAGAAGGGACAGAAGGGTATCCAATGAAAAGTTTCTCTTGCACACCTGCCCCACAGCTCCCTGATTCTGGGTCCTTGCCTACTACTCCAGTGGGATTCAAGATACTCGTAAGCCAATTTCAGGCTCATTTCAGCACACAGATGCTGCAAGAAGTTGGGTTTTGGGTTGTTAGCGCGGGTATAGTCTGAGCCCTCCCCTTCCCAGTGTCCTTTCTAGTAGAGTGAGACCCCTGAGTCAGGTGCCCGCAGCCTGAAAGGTTGGGGGCAGGGAAGAGAGTCCTAGATTTTGTCTTTGAACATGTCGGTCTGTGAACTGACTCAGATCGTGACTTTTATCGGGCCTGGGCTCCTGCTTGGCTTGAGCTGGGTGGATGTGCACTTGACTTACGGGCTCTTTCCTCTCTGCCTTCTTTCCTTTCTGTACCCAAGCTCCTTCCATCTGAAGGACGCCCTGACTACCATCGGGGAGAAGGTCTGCCTGGAGGTGAGCAGCTGCCTTGCCCTGTGTGGGCTCACCCCCTTCACCACGGAAAAGGAGGCCGTGCTCAAGGGCCAGATCCAGGCTGTGGCCAGTCCCGACGACCCCATCCGCAGGATCATGGGTACGTTTGTGGGGAAGACGGACAGCAGGGATGTGCCCTTGGCGGGGCTGGCAGACCAGCGCCTCTGAAGAAATCTGGAAGGTTTTGATTGGTTATGAGGGCTGATGAGTGAGGAGAGAGTGAGTAATCACCACCAGACCGTGAGGACGACCCGAAGTTCTGGGCAGGCGACCGGGCAGCCGTCATTGTTCTCAGGGCTCTGACTTTGGAATCACAGGCTTTGTTCAGAACCCTCCTCCAGCGCTGTGAGGTCATAGAAAATATAGGAATTGGTCTCTGCCCGGGTTCCTAGCACCGAGCTCCTAAAATTCATGTAATTTCCTAAGTGATAAGAGCGCTAAGAGCATCTTTTGTTCTAAGATTGATCTTTGACCTGGATCCTGACACAGAACTCTTAAATCCTTCGGAATTTCCTGGGTGATAAGAGTGTCTTTTGTTCTAATGAGGTGACTCTGGATGGGCTCTGAAAGACCAAGCCATGATTAGAAGCCTGGAATTTTCAGCACCCCCACCCCCCCATTCTCCAAGAAAGGAGAGAGGGGCTGGAAATGGCTATGATGAAGCCACAGTAAATATCCTGGAAGTACAGGGTTCGGGGAGCTTCTGGGTTACCCGTGTAATGGGAGAGTGGGTACCCCAACTCCGCAGAAGCTCCTGCCCTCAGGACTCTCCCAGACCTCACGCTTTGTGTCTCCTGTTCTGGTTTTCATCTGTATCCAAATCCTTTATTATGTGATAAGCTAGTAAACATACGTGTTTCCCTGAGTTCTGTGAGCTGTTCTAGCCAATCAAAATCCGAAGGAGAGGAGGTCATGGGACCCTCCAGTTTGTAGCTGTGGGTGTCCTGGGGCCCTACTACTTGCAGTTGGCTTCTGAAATGGGGGTGGAGGGGCAGCCTCATGGGGCTGAGCCCCTGGCCTGTGGGATGTGACACTCCCTCCAGGTAGTGTCAGAATGGAGTACGATAGTAGGTCACCCCGCCGATGTCGCAGAGAAGCGCGTGGGGTGGGGAGCCCCTGCCCTCGCCCACATCTGGTGCTGGCGTGTTTGGGATGTGCAGTGTGAGGGAGGGAGGAGCCGGGGTTTTCTTCACAAGCACCTGGTGTGTGGCTTGAGCAGGTGACCGGACGCTCGAGGTTCCTCATCTCTAAAAGGGATAATACTGACAACCCTACACAGTTGCTGGGAAGACCGCCCCGCGTGAGGTCCGTGAACTGCTTCTCAGAGTATCGGCAGCCCATTGCACGTACTCACTAGAGAGGAGCTGTCATTAAGATTGTGCTAGCCGTTACTCTTCCTCATCCCAGCCATCGCATACGGAACATTCTGTTTGCTGGTTGATCGAGAAATACCTTGTGTTCATCTAATTTTGGGGCACCTGGCTGGCTCAGAGCACGTGACTCTTGATCTTGGCCTTGTGAGTTCAAGCCCCACGTTGGGTGTAGCGATCACTTGAAAAATTTTCTTAAAGATTTTATTTTTATCTAGGGGCGCCTGGGTGGCTCAGTCGGTTAAGCGTCAGACTCTTGATTTTGGCTCAGGTCATGAGCTCAGGGTTGTGGGATTGAGCCCTGAGTTGGGCTCCACACTCAGCGGGAAGTCTGCTTGAGATTCTGTCTCCTCTCCCTCTGCCTCTCTGCCAATTTGTACTTGCTCACTCATTCTCTCTCAAATCTTTATTTATTTATTTTTTAAGATTTTATTTATTTATTTGACAGAGACAGCCAGCGAGAGAGGGAACACAAGCAGGGGGAGTGGGAGAGGAAGAAGCAGGCTCATAGCGGAGGAGCCTGATGTGGGGCTCGATCCCATAACGCCGGGATCACGCCCTGAGCCGAAGGCAGACGCTTAACCGCTGTGCCACCCAGGCGCCCCTCAAATAAATCTTTAAAACATTGTTTTCATCTAATTTTAAAAACTCCTATTTCTCTTTAGTGTAATTTAATTCTGGAGTCATTCTTTAGCTTTTTTATGAAACTAAGTAGGTGTTCAACATATAAATAATGAATAGTTAGCAGGCTCAAGCAAAAGCTGAGTGATCTGTGGTTATCCGATTTCAGGTGGGAGTAGAGGCTGAACCAGTGACTCGAGCCTGCTTCTAATACTCTGACTTCCTTTTTATCCTTAACTAATATTTTATGGAAAAAGTTACAGGGATCAACAGTTTTTTAAAAATTACTTCACCCCAGCCCGCATCGGTCACAATGTCATCTGTGGGTCACTCAGGGGGAGCCTCTTGCAGGTAGAAGGACCATCAAGACTAATATTAGTGACTTTGGTAGAGATTCAGGAAAGTGCAGTGAATAGACCCCGGCTAGCAAGCGGGTCCGTGTCCTGCCGTGTTGGGTGTTGAGTAACAGCTGGTTACAGACCTGGGGATAAAGACCAGCTCTGGGGTAGGAATGACCTGAGGATCTCCAGTTCTGTGTGAGGCTTCCAGCTGTGAGAACCATAGAAAACCAAACTAACTTGGGAACGGGGGTGACGGGACCCATCTGGTCAGCAGTTGCTTTGTCACTGTGTATTGGGGTCCGAAGGGTATAGGTCATTCGGACCTGAGAGGGTCCCACAGGGCAGGCGGTGGGCATGCAGTTTGAAAGAACCGGGTGAATATAAATGCCCCTATTGCTTCTGTAGGAAAATCCGCAAGAAGTGTGCCTTGCACGCTCTTTTGGTTGGTGAGGACAGCGCAAAAGCAGCATAGAGAGGAACGGCTTAAAAGCATCAACTGAGGGGCGCCTGGGTGGCTCAGTCAGTTAAGCGTCTGCCTTCGGCTCAGGTCATGATCCAGGGTCCTGGGGTCGAGTCCCATGTTGGGCTCGTTGCTGGCGGGGAGCCTGCTTCTCCCTCTGCGAGCCGTTCCCCCTGCTTGTGCTCATGCTCTCTCGTGCTCTCTTTCTCTCTCTGACAAATAAAATCTTAAAAAAAAAATCAACCTGAATTATTCCTCAGAGTAGCACAAGTTTGCAGATGCCCACAGCTCCGTGACCTTCCACTGGGGGCGTTCTTACATGTGGGCTTGGTGGGAGAAGCTCACAGACCCACAATGCTGGAATCTTTGTTTTTCTTTTTTCGGTTTTGAATTTATAATTCCTGCTTTATCTCCCCCTCCCCGCGCCCGCCCCACTTTCCGTGTGCCCTTCAGCACGGCTCATGGTGGTCTCAGTGTGTCTTTCTCCTCAGGGAGCAGAACCAGCTAACACTTGAGTCTCCTTTTATTGATTCATGCATTTATTCTCCCTTTCCAAATGTATTTTGAGCTTCTCCTGGGGCCGCGTCTCCTGCCAGGCCATGTGCTGAGTGCTGGGGGGAAATGACGAACGAGTGTGCTTCTACCCTCAAGAAACGAACCATCTAGAGCGGGAGAGGAAATGTTCCAAACGGGCTGAATGTTCGAAGTGCACAGTGCGGTCTAGGGGCTGGGCAGGGAAGACTTTCCCGGAAAAGGCGTGTGTGAGCTAAACAGTGAAGCATAATCAGACGTGTGCAAAGTCACCCTGAGTAAGAGACAACCAACTGCTTTCTTTTCTATCACAGATTCCCGAATCCTGATCTTCTTAGAAAGCTACCTTGCCTCAGGTCATCAGAAGCCATTGCCCACGGTACCTGGGGGATTGGGTCCGGTTCAGAAAGAGCTGGAGGAAGTGGCTATTAAATTTGTCCGCCTGGTCAACTATAACAAGATGGTCTTCAGTCCCTACTACGACGCCATCCTCAGTAAGATCCTCGTCCGGTCCTAACACGCATGCGTTCTGCGGCCGCAGCAGTATTAGCCTCTGACGCAGAACACCTATTCTCAACTCTAGTGTTGCTTTGGAAAACGGCTCTGTAGTACATTTCTCTGTAACAGCCCTGATTCCAAAAGGAAGAATATTGTGTATCACTGTTGAAAAGAGTTGTTGAAAAAGGCACTGAATTCTATTTTGAAGGTTTGTATTTATGAGTGCAAGTTTACAAATCGAGAAGCTTCTTGTTCTCTTAAGTTTGAGGTAGCACTCCGCTTTGAAACGGCTGACTGCCGTGTGTCTCCACCCGACCTTGTCCCGATTATAGCTGCCTTGTCTTTCCCAGGGGGCTGGGGCCTCTCCTCCGCCATCTGGTTAGTTTTTCTTTCAGACACGCAAGAGGATCTGCCAGCCACCCCAGGATGAGAGACCACGCCACGACCGTGTTGAGACTCCTGCCCCTCCCTGGCAGCGACCCGCCCTCTTGCCTCCGGCTGTTGTGTGTAGAAGGGCTATACCTAGTCTTACCGTCCCCCCCACCCCCGTGATTGCTTTCTCCTCCCCGGGCCCAGCCAGAGCCCCGGAGCCCTTTTGTTCTAGAGGGGAGCTTATTGATTTTAAAAAACTTATTCTTTTATACAGAATTATTTGTGAGCCTGGATGATAGCAGGTATGACTTTTGGGATCTAGAGAAAGGAAATTCTTTGACTTTTAAGCTTTGAAAGTTAAGGAGGAAATATTTTTTTAAACAGTATATATGTTGGTGTAATTTAAAAGACAGATGTCTGGAGTTTTTACTGAAAAATTCACTGATACAATACACAGATGTATTGATTGGATTTGAATTTCGGAAATAGATTTAAGTGTTTTCAGATAAAACAGTATAGTGTAAGCTCACTGATTTCTTGGATAAGGAAGTCATAGAAAATGCCTGGTTTTGGAGCAGTATTTTTTGAGGAACTTCAGTGACCGGAATTCCTGACATATCCTGTGGCTGAAAGGGTAGCTGGGGTCTCACAGATGACCCACTCTGTTAAAAAAAAACAAAAGAAAAGAAAAAAGTAAAAGGTGTGCGTGCATGTGTGCGCGTGTGTTTTAGACAGGGACAGTGTATTAGAAGCGGAGCCGTGCAGCTGGGAGTGAACTCCAAGTGCGGGAACAGCACCAGGCAAAGTAATGCAAGGGGTCCCTTACAGCGCTGAGGGCTGCGGTGGGGCGGGGGGCCGGCGAGGTGGCCGCCCCCGGAGGAACACTCGTTCTGTAGACTGTCGAGTGGTCCCAAGCTTCAGAAGAGGGTACGGTTATGTTGGGGGCGTTGTGATTCCTCCAGATACATGCTACAAACTCTCTTCTCATGGTGTTTTCTACTTGCAGTCAGAAATGTGTGCTGTGTTATGTGGTCAGAAGTCCTATCATTAAAGTTGACACTCAAGGACACATCTTCCCTGGTTTCATTGGAAGGGAGTAAAAGTTCAATAAGTAGAACTTTTAAAGGACAAAATCACATGTTTTATAAGTGTCTTCAAACGAGGTCACTTCTAGAATTGTTTCTGGAGGTGAGGTTGCTCTGTGGCCGGCAACAGGGTTGCTGGTTGGTCGTGTGGTACCTCCCACCCCAGGCTGAGGAGCCCGAGCACTCTTTAAGTAGGCTCCGTGCCCAACTCGGGGCTTGAACTCACAACCCCGGAATCAGGAGTCACAGGCTGTACCGACTGAGGCTCCAGCCTCCCCCCGCCCCACCCTTTTGCCTGCCTCAGCCTCCAAGGGTTTGGGGTTTAGTCCCGCACCGCCAAGGATGAAGGGGAGGAGCTTTACCCCCTAATACACGGGGTGGGTCAGCACTTCCTGTAGTCATTCTTCCTGAATCTTACAAATTCTCCTTTTTTGCCTTCTTTTCTAGGGGTTAGCTTCTTACAAGATTTTTTTTTTTTTTTTTGCCCCTCATGGGTTCCTAAATTCACAGAATTAAGTTTGTACCATTTGAAATCTTGATGCGTATTTTACAGGGACCCGCGCGGACTCTCGTGCCCCCTGCAGCCCCCCCCCCCCACCATTGTCCACTGGTGGAGTTCTCCAAGTGGCAGAGCCAAGAACGAAGGAGGCAAAGCTCAGAATCACAATATTCATATTGAATTGTGTTGTTCTTTGAAGATAAGTGAGCTGTTTTCTTCCTGGAATCTCATAGGATTGTCACTAAGGGCCAGGAAAATTCATTTAGTCCTTCAGGAAATGCTTGTTGAGCATCTCTTTGTAACCCCCCCCCCCAAGGTATGTATCGTCTGGAGCAGAAATTATCCCTCAGAATTGAAGTGGTTCTATAGAATGCATTCTGATCGGATTTGACATGATTTTCTATCTGACAGGTTTGTGGAAACAAGCGTCTTTTAGGAAGGTCTAGGTTTATGGGGCCGTAGTACCTTGCTGTGGATGGAACTGCGTGCCTTGGGCGCTCGGTCCATCACAGCAGGAGTGTTCGATTCTCGGATGGGCTCGTCTGGACTGAATGACTGCCTGGAGCAGTACCTGCCGCGTTGTCAGCTCTTGGTGGGGTGGATGGATTCTCAGCCTAGATGTTTTTCTGAAAAATCTCATTACGTTTAGAGCAAGCTGTACAGTGCGACTGTTTACGTGACCGTCTAGCCCGACTACAAGAACACTTCAGGTCAAGGCGTCTTACTGATGAAATGCAGTAGGCAGGTGCCTACGGGCTCTTCTCTCTGAGGAAAAGTCACAGCGACGTCTGACACAGCAGGCATGTCACGTGCACGTACTGGCTGACGATTGAGGGGTTATTCAGCCCTGCTTTTGTGGAGGCGCTTACGTTCATGTCTCTAAAACCGATTCCTGGGAATAAAGTGGGGTCGCTGCCACCCCCTTTCCTGCTGAGGTACAAAGGGAATAGGTGTTTGCTGCTTGATTCCCAGGGACTCTTGGCGTGCTGTGGTTTCTGCGTAGAACGTTTGCATTTCTTTTCAATTTGAGGCCGGTGGTAGAGTGGAAAGACTGGGAGCTGTCCGGAAACCCCGTTCTGACCCCATTTCTGTTATGTACTAATTGGGGCAGATCAGGACCTCTTCCCAGCACATGCAGAATGAAAGACTTGGTCTTTAAACTGCTTTCCAGCCCTGACGTTCTGTGCCGTGTCTCATTGGAGTGACTTGAGCACACAGCGGCAGGACCGTGCGCAAAGCTGATTTAGAGACGGTCTGGGTCGGAGTCTTTCCTCTGTTGCCTTCCGACTGCTTGTGTGATATTGGGCCAGCCGTCCCTTGGGCCCCAGCAGTTTCATCTGTAAAACGGGGAAACGACTCACTCACACTGTGAGGATTAAATTTGATAATTGATATTAGGATGCTCTGTACATGGGCAGGGACTATAATCGCCTTGTTAACAACCGAGGAGAGCATGTAACCCTGTCCCTGTAGGTGTCCCTGTGTCTGCGCCCAGCCTCCCTTCAGTCCGCACATTCCACGGGCTGGACGGAAGGCGGGCTGGACCGAAGGGTTCCTCCTGTCCCGGCCTCATGCTGTCTTCCGTCGTCTCTTCTGTGCCAGAGCTGCAGTCTTGCCTTTGTTCCTCCCCCGCTTCCACCACCAGCCCGCCGAGGCCGCCCCGCTCTCGCCTCTGTGTTCTTCGAACTAAGTGCATGAGTGAATGAATGAAGGACGGCAGATGACGGGCTGTGAAACCCGTTTAAAGGCACTTATCTCACTGAACACGTGATCTAAATAAAGAACCACATGATGTTTGCTGTTGTGTCTTTATAGTGGATTTTGTATCCTGTAACTGTTTTGTTGGCAGTGCTCAGAACAACTTCACAGAAGCTCGGTAAGCTCATTTAATCCGTCAGATGCTCACTGATCCTTTGCCAAATAGCTAGAGCCCTGGAAAGTAAGTGTCTGGAAGCTAAATGGGCAGGATTCAGTTGCACCTGGTCCCCTGGGGGCTTCTGTTTCTATTGCCTTCAGAACCTGAGAACCAGGACTCGTCTGTAGGCCTGGTGTAGGTTTGAAGTCAGATGTGTCTGGAGTTAGGGGCACTAGTCACACTTCACCATCTTTACGTTCATCTGAACTAGACACAGAACGGTTTAAGAGTAACTTCTGACTTAAGAACAACCCTAGAATTGAAGAAGCACCTTCCTTCCTTTTTCATTCCTGCCGCCTCTGCTTTCCGAAGTGCTGTCTTCGTTGTGCTCAAAGCAGAACTCTGGTCAGGGCTCAGGGAAGAAAATTTAGAAAATGGACGAATTGTTTTTCTTGACTTTTATTCCCAAAGCTTGGTAAGGTAGCCCTTTTGTTGAATATGTCAGATTTTACTTAGATCAGGAACATGGTACCTGAGTTTTGTTACTTTGTATAAATGATCTGTCAGGACTTCTGAAATTTTTATTAAATAGAACTTGACTTAAAAAAATAATAAATAGAACTTCACTTGCTGAGTGTCAGGTAAGAGGACTGCTGACATTAATGAAGTTTGCTTTGGAAACTGAAATGTAAAAAACAAATTTATGAACATGGTAATTATGCTTTTACTGTCGTGTAAATGAACTCTTGGTTTAAGCACAGGCCAATAGAGGGTTATAAAATCACCAAATAAATTCATAATTATTGACCAAGGTTAATATGCTGACAAAAGTGTATTTTTTCATTCTTTCCTAATGGTACAAATTTGGTTGTTGAGTTTAACATTTACTAGGTAGCTACAACCTTTTACTTTACTTGGTGTGGCAGTATAGATAAAACCTCTTACTTGAAATTCAGCGCTAAAGGCTAGAGTTTGACTGGTTTTGTTCAGGAAGGACTTAGAGTCCTTACATCTTACTGGGTTCTAGAATTCTCTAGAAAATGTCATTGCTTTTATAAAAAGGAAAAATATGGATATCTTTTGGAAATTTCTGGGTCTAGCACTATGGACATAGGTGAGTTCCTGGACAAGTGGGACTGGCTATATGAGCGTCTGCACATTAGAGTTCTAAAAGTAAGTTCACATTTCTAACATCGTGCTACTTGATCAACTGTGTCTGCAAAAGGAATGATCAAATACTCAGAATCATGTTAAAATCTAAAAATTCATATATGTATAGCAGAACAATAGAAAATGGTTTCTCCTAACAAATAATCCTTTTTGTGTTTAAAGATCAAATAACATCCAGGGGGGAAACATCTTAGAAATAAGTGCAGTAGAACAATTATAATACCCCTGTGGCTGCTCAGCGGCACTTTTCACCAAGCTAGGCGTGTGCGTGTTTTCTCTGTATTATGATGCTAAAAAAATCATTTTTCATGCATTCATGTAGCTTTGTTTTGTCGCTCATGCAGACATTATTCCAGATCATTACAGGCATTTGAAGCCATTTGTCTTTAAACACTGCCCCAAGACAGCGCTTCAGGAGGGATTCCGTACCTCTGTGTTTTAACGCCTGTGAGGCTATTTGGTACTACTTGTGCCTTTCAGATTGTTTTGGTGACAACCATATTAAAAAAAAAAAATACACAGCTTGAAAACGATACTTGAGACGATAACAAAATCTGAATTAGAGGTAGCTAACTTTGTTTATAGGCTGTTTTAGCTTTAATGGGAAAATACGGGAGACATATGCTTATGAATTATGTAAATATTACCTGGCTACATATAAGCTTATATGCAAGAAAAGGATTCGAGATAACGTCTTTTCCATTACGAGCAAGAGTTTTATAGAAATATTTGAAGCCGATTTTAAAATGTTTTTAATCATTTTTGAATTCAAACTCTAAATTGCATACCCAATATGTAAGAGTTCTTTGTAATATTTTTCCTTTTTTTTTTTTTTCTTCCTTTTAGCTTTTATTCTGAATCATAGCCCTTAGGCTCAACTAGTTTTCTGTCTAGTAGTATTTCTAGAAAGGAGTCAAGAGGAGGTAATGTTGCTGACAAAGAGCGAAACCCCATTTTGGGACTTATCATTTAATGCTGTCTGTGCACAGCTCCCGAGGAACGTGTCCCTGAGCGCCGAGTACCTTCTGAAATATATGTGTGGGAACAAGACAGCGGGTGGTTAGAGGAATCCCCACACACTGCTTTTAAGAGACACGAAAGGGGCTATATCTGCCTCAGATTAATTGGGGGGGAAGTACATTCATATTTGAGGATTTCTAAAATGTTTAATTTGCCTCTTACAATTAGATCCCTCTGTTTTCGGTTAGTACTGAGACCAGGAGAGGACGAGTCGGTAAGTGCACATACAGTAAATACAAGATGACTTGTCTTTGTATCGGCATTTATTTTTAAACGGTATTGGCTGCATAAAGTAAGTAGCTATGTTAAATAAATTCTGAATGGAAGCAGCAGGAGGCATGACATTTTTGAGATCCCTTTATTTTTTTTTAAAGGATTGTTTTAAAATTTTAAACTACAAAACCGATTCCATACATTCTGCCATAAATAAAAACAAACAATAAGGCAGGACTCTACATAAGCAAACTGAGAACTGTTTTCAGAAAATGTGATAAAATGCTTTACAATCATAAGCCATCCAGTTTTTAAAATAAAACTGTGGAAAACTCACAAATCTTCAAGTGGCACATACAAGACACCCTTGAAGAGGGAACAAAATGTGGTTCTGCCATTTTGTGCTGTTCTCACATTTTTGAAAACCTAGTTTTGCTTAGAGCACAGGTCTGGTCCATATTCTAAAATTCACACAGGTTGGTTTTTTTTCTCAAGAACCATATGATAGAGGCACCAATGACAATACAACTTTGTTTCCAAGAACCTTGTAACAAAGCATTGTCTCTTTTAAACATATGACTTAAGAGGCAAAAGGGAATCCTGGAGAAGTTTTCTTCCAGAGGCAGCTTGGAGCCCGCTTCACCGAATCCGCTTCTGCTGCCGCGCTCTGTAGATGTCATGGACAGGGGGGACGACCGCTCCCTTTTCTTCGTCGTCATCGGAATCCTCGTTGGGCCTCTTGACCGCCTTGGTGAGTACGGCGTTGCTCTCCACCGGCCCGTTCCCCTCCACGGCCAGCTCCGGGGCGCCCCCCGTGATGATCCGCACGGCTTCCTCCACAGCTGCGCAAAGCACACGGAAAGGACTGTTGGGGGGGTGCTGCCGAGTCCGCTCCGGGGAGAGACTGCACGCGCATTTGGGACACCTCGTGGCTGATTTCAGAGCCTACTATTTGGCAGGGCAGGGGAGGGCAGTAGTGATACTACACTATTAAAGGAAAAGACAACAGCGGGTCTTACAATGACTTTCAGAAGCCCCGTGTACTAGTGCGTGTTCCCACGAAAAGATCCGCTTTTGTGGTTTTACTCAGTGGCGTTAGAATGTGAGCGAGCCTCTCTGTACCAAAGAGGGTTTGATCACCCTGAGGCTTCACTGTACTGCAAGATGGCTAGCTGGATTTGGAAACTTCAGGGGCAAAGAATAATCTCCTGCCTACGGGACCGAGTGAGTTCGGCCCTAAAGTGGAGCTTTCGTCACTTACTATTTGGTATCTTGCATCTTCGGAAAATTTCCATCAGTTCATCCACTTGTACAAAAGGACCCTATTTTGACACAAAAAAATTTTAATCCCCAATAATCTGACAGGTTAAAATCACACTACTTTTCATTTTCCGTGAGACGAGAAAAAGCACACGATTATTATAACCCCCAGAGCAAGTATTATCCAGAAACTAATAGTAAACAAACCTGGAAGCAGATGGGAGGAGGGAGAAGTTTCATTAGAACGACGGCTGCAGGCGGCACTGGGAACACGCCCCCAGGAACAGGGTGTAAGCCGGGTGCTGTGACACAAGGAGAAGGAGGAATCAGGATGGAAGAATTTCTAGACAGAGCTAAAATCAGAAGTAATTTATATAGAGCGTTCTAGGTCTGTGTTGCTTTGTTCAGGACATTTTAAGTTGCTTTTAGTGCTTTACAGGTTTGACCAACTGAAGTGGAGGAGACAGAGCCGCCTCACCCCCAGGGCCGCTGGGAGGCAGAAAAGGAAACAGTCCAGGGGCAGGACTTCAGTCAGTTTTTGTCAAAGACCATTTCTAAGCTTCATAAACCATGTGTTCGGCAACCCTGTTTAAACTCAACAGTATGTTTAATCATACGGGCCTTGTTCAAATAGGATCTAGAGGGACTACTCCCCGTTAGTAAGTGTAAGTAACACCAAGCAGCGTCACCGACGTGAGCGCCCAGTTGTACGGGCAATTTGTACGAGCAGCATTTCTGCCCAAACGAGTCACTGGAATCTGGATCGTTGAGGGTATTTTTTTAAAGACATTCTTAACTTGCTTCAAAGATTATAGCCAAGTCACTTGTCAGAGTGACCCTGAGTCTAATAATTAACCTGCAATGGAAAGGTCACATCACTCCCCCCCACCTCTGGGTTAAATCAACAAACAGAGGTCTCAGTACTGGATCTAAAGTCATGGCTTACGTGCTAAATGGCGTGGCTGAAATGGAATCATCTGCTGAGTGTCTGGTTTAGGGTATTCTGGTTTTCTATCCACTTCATCTTTCAGAACAGGCACTATAGAAGGAGCTACAACTGGGTCTGGAATTATAGCTGCTAGCTTAGCACGGGAGACATCCTGAAAATGCAGAACAGAAGAATCCTAAACCTGAAAAAGGGACTTGAGTATAATTGTGCAATTCTACAATCTTGAGGATACACTGTGAATAACTGGGTTAAAATCACAGAAAGAGAACTGAGAGGGAGAAGTCAGAAGTGACGGTAAAGACTGTTACAAACACTCAACCAGGAAAGCCGCACGGCTGTCGAGGTGGGCACTTCATAACCTCCCCTAACCCTGTTCAAGCCTTGTTCGACCCCGTGCTGCTGGGTAGCACATTTGCAAGCTTTTTTTGAGTAAATACCTGACTGGGCACCAGGCAGAGAGTGGGGCAATTTGTGAGAAAATTTACAATTTCAGATATTTTTCTGACCCTTCCCTTCCACTAGAATTGAACAATATCAGTTTCTTTAAGTGAAGCTGGGTTAAGTGAAGTCCCACTTCATGAAAGCTAAAATAATCACTAAACTAGTGATTACAATTTTGTTAATGAAATAAATTATTCCCAACATATTGGTTCAGGGAAGAAAGCCGCACCATTTGTCCAGACAGTTCTAGCCATTTATTCCCTCTTTGATGAGGCAAAAAGTAACCTTTCCATTTCATAGAAGGGACTGAAGCTCAAAGAGATTCTGATATTTCCAGTAAAAAGTAGAGGACTGGGAGCACTGGCCTCTGACCACAAACCCATCCACCATCCTCTTTAGTTATCAGCAGTGCCTCACCAGGGCTGAGAACAGTTCTCCCAGGCAGGTCAAAAGGGACAGTTTGGCCACCTACCAGGAGGGGCCCTGCCCCAGGGGAGTTCCTCTGCTGCAGGCGCTGGTGTCTGTCTGTCCAGACCCAAAAGAGCCCCTTTTGCCATCATCAAGGTAGAAGAACATTTCCCTTTCTCAAAATTTGCTCATAGGCGGTTGGTGGCAAATCTACATGAGTAGGCCCATTGGGAATGGCTTTGTTCCTCCCCCTCTCATGTTTTATATACATGGGAGTATATTTAATCCTTTTCCCCCAAAATAGTTGAAATAGAAACAGAAGAGAGAGAATTCATATTTAAGTAGTAGTACAATGGAAATAGTAAGAGCTCTATTTTCATTAATCTCCATTTTCATGTTGGCGAAGTTGAAATAGTCCTTGCCAGTAACTTCACACAGGGGTCTTAAAGGTCTTCTGCTTCTCATTGAGAAGTTAAACTAGAAGCTGAACTTAATGATCCCTGAGCAGTCGCCCCTAGTTCTAGAATAGGAAGCTGGGGCTGGCACAGAACTGGGGCTTCCATCAACGAAAAGGTCTGAAGATCAATATGGGTCATTTTCCCCAAACATTTAAATCTGGTTCACACCAGACCAGTGAGACGCAGGCCAGAAGAAGATGCTGAGGAGAAGATGGTCAAGAGCATCCTCATGCTGGTGGCTTAAAGGGACCAAGCTAGGATCTTGTGGATATGGCTTCCCTTCGGATTTCCATCTTGGTCTTTGTTTTCATGACACAGGGAAGAAAAAATCAAGAAACGATAGAACAGTGTTTTTCTCAGCAAGGGCTATTTCTGGAGCTTCATAAACATTAATCTTTCCCTGTGGCCTGAACAGTTTCAGGGGCCAGATTTCTTTTAGGACTCAGTTGTCTATATAGAGGCGCTCCATCCCAGATAAGCCCCTTTCCTCAAGCGCCCCCTGAAGTACTGTTTCAAGAGATAAATCCCTTCAGGAACCTTATGGACTTATTAACAAGCTGTGAGGCTTCTTCATTATACCTACAGGAGCTGCATTTGGTTTGAGATCTGTCAAAACACATTCATCAATTTTAAGAACTATTAGAAAAAACATAATACCTGAAATGACATTTTTCCTTCCTTCCACAATACCTTCATGGGCCCACCAGACAGAAGATACAGGGCTCTGGCGATTTCAGGGGAAGGCCGAAAGTGTTTGTTAAATCTCACTCTAATTCTCATTTTGTTCAGTACTTTTGATACTCAGTGTTTCATAAACTCAAGGAAAATCCCTCAACTTTTTTCCTGTTTTCTGAATTTGCTTTAGAGGGATGTGTATCCATAAACTATCCTAAAACACGGGAAAAGTAGGGACACTACACACCTCTCAAGTACATACCTTATAACCAAGTGCTTTTAGTTCGCTTGCTGAGCAAGGATATAAGTCCATGAACTTGTATCTGTCCACCAGTAAAGCTGTTTCTTTGCCTTCATACTCTTCTTTGAATGCCGTAAACCGTCTTTTCTCCACTTTGAGTATGCTAGCTAGATCACCGATGTTACTTTCGAAAGCTAGAAATCGGGCCCAGATTTCTCTGTAATAAATACGAACAGTACTTAATCACTCTGGGTTTGGAACAGGGAGTCCATTTACCAAAAAAGCCTGAAGTTCTCTCCTCCCTTTTTTTAATTAGAAAAAGCTTTTTTACAAACTGAGGACTTCAGAGGGGAGGGGGGTGGGGGAATGGGATAGACCGGTGATGGGTAGTAAGGAGGGCACGTATTGCATGGTGCACTGGGTGTTATACACAACTAATGAATCATCGAGCCTTACATCGGAAACCGGGGATGTACTGTATGGTGACTAACATAATATAATAAAAAATCATTAAAAAAAAAAAAAGAAAAAAAGAAAAAGCTTTTTTAATTAAGATTTCCAAACTACAGGACAGTATAACAAATACCTACAGATCATCATCATTACCTAGATTTCATCATTGTTAATATTTTGCCATATTTGCTTCATCTTCCTTTTGCTTAAGTATTTGAAAGTAAATTATAGATATCAGAACAAGCCTTTTTTTGAGATTTTATTTAGCACATCTTCCTGTCCCCTTGTGGTAAGAGACACATGTACCTTAAAGAGGGGTAAACTCTGGGTGAAAGAGCTGAAAAAGGAACACATACAGACTTCCAGTTTCTCCTGAAGAATGTGGCTTCACCATTTTGTTTAGTGGCATGAATTATTATGTGGAACACATTCTTCACGCAATATATGAATAAAAATATATCCTAAAACCTAACACGATTGCTCTTTTTTTCCTCATTAACATGGATTATTTGGGACATATCTGTACCTCAGAACTGTTGTGACAACAGCCAAAATTAATTCTCTGAGACTCTACTGAAGTGTCACTAAACACCTCTGCCCTAAAGTAACACACTGAATGCCTACTGCATACCCAGAATAGAACTAGCACAAAAAGCCTACGTTGGCAGACATTACTGTTACTCGATGAGATAAGGTTTGGAAAGGTTATGAAATATATCCAGGGTATAATCGACTGAGCTGGAATTTGAACCCAAGACTCCAAAGTCTCATTATTTCCACCGTATCACTATACCGTGTTCATCTGTTTGACAAAACTGACAGAGTCAAAAACATAAACCAGGGATGTAATATGTCAAACAAACTTTCAATATGTAGGAGTTTTTGCCCTCGAGTAAGGTAAAATTTTCATAACTTTTATTTGTTCATATCAGTTTCTAGGGCATAGTAAACTAGGAAGATATATTAAAACAATAATAAATGGCTAACACGTCTCTCAAAACAATTTTACTCAGTATACAAACATTCCAAAAAAAATCTTAGGCAGGCATTTGTAAATTAACCTTCAAGAGAGAAGGAAAATTTCTCCTGAAACTTACAAACAAACGTTCATCCACAGATCACAATTCAAGTATTAAAGCTACCATCAGAACCCGACCAACAAGTTTTCCCAACAGCTTACCCAGACTTCTCAGGAGGAAGGCTTCCAGAGGTTAAGACTCGTTCAAACAAAACTCGGGTATTATTGTCCTCTAGGATATAAAAAAAGATTTTAAATATTGAAAAATTACATTTTACAATCAACAGTGTATTTACACGTGTCGTCTCGTTTAATTCTCACAAAAATCCTCTGCAGAAAGGTAACTATTTCCCCAGTCTTTATAGATGAGTTAACCTGGGGTTCAAAACGATTGAGTTGGGGATGCCTGGGTGGGTCAGTCCATTAAGCGTCTGCCTTTGGCTCAGGTCATGATCCCAGGATCCTGGGATTGAAGGCCCGCATCGGGCTCCCTGCTCAGTGGGGAGCCTGCTTCTCCCTCTCCCTCTGCTGCTCCCCGTGCTTGTGCGCTCTCTCTCTGACAAAATCTTTAAAACAACAACAACAAAAACAAACGACTGAGTTGATCTGGCTGTTACTGAGCTGGAACTAGAAGCCAGGTCTTTTTACCTGTAGTTCAGCCCTCCTCCTGTATAGACTGCATTTACGTCAGACCAGTTATAACAGTGTGATATCTGCGCAAGGTATCCCACTGGCTTTTTATCTTTTTTTAAAAAATATTTATTTTCTTATTTGAGAGAGAAAGAGAGCATGAGCGGGGTGAGGGGTAGAGGGAGAAGCAGACTCCCCACTGAGCAGGGAGCCCAAGGGGGACTCAATCCCAGGACCCTGAGATCATGACCTGGGCTGAAGGCAGACACTTACCGACTGAGTCATGCAGGCGCCCCCCCACTGGCCTTTTAAAAATAATAAAAATTATATATCTGCTGATATTGTGTCAGACGACAGTTTTAAAATACATGGAATGTGATGGATGGCAAGCTCAAATTTATATATAGGTGATTTTCTTATTTTGCATCACCAGGACTACTCTCTATATAACTAAATTCTTATATAGGTACAATTAAAATTTAAGTCTTGGGAGGTCCCCTGTAGTGGAAGTGGGAAAAATGTGACACTTCTTCCTAAGGGATCTATTAAAATTTAAGAATCCAGCAGTACATTTACTAACAAGCCTTGAACTGTGTATTTTAAACGGGGGCATTTATGGTATATAAACTATTCCTCAATAAAGTTGTTTAAAAAAAAAATACAGCAGAGTGTTGGTTTTTATTGCCTCAGGGTAGTTATTCGGTGTTTGCTATAGTCCCTACGCAAAGTTAAACCAAGAGATTAAATGTATTGAACCAAAGATAGCACCCTATTCATGGCTTTCATCTTAACATATTGTACTTCAAAAAATAAGTAAATCTTGTATTTTATTCTTTTGGTTTAACCCAAGCTTTGCTCCAGACACACTTTCTACCATTCCACATAACTTCCCCACTGCTTTACATGCTGTGTTCTCTACCTGGAATAAATGCATTTTCCTCTATCTTTTCCTGGCTAACTACTGTTCGTCCTTCAAGACCCGTCTCATGTTGCCCCTAGAACGGCACTGTCCAACAGAAATATAATGCAAGCTGCATATATAATTTAAATTTTCTGCTAGCCACATTTAAAAGAGTAAAAGGTGAAATCAATTTTAATGTATTTTATTTAACCCAAAGATATCTAAATTATTTTGGCATGTAATAAGAAAATTAAGATATTTTACGGTTTTTTTTTTTAATTTTTGTACTGACTCTTTGAAATCTGGTATGTATTTTACACTTCCCACCCCATCTCATTTTGGCCTAGCCACATTTCAGGGGCTCAATTCTTAGTGGTCTAGTGGCTATCACAACTGCACAGCACAGCTCTAGAACTTAAACCGTACTCTCTTCACTGTGCTTCAAAGTAGTTCATTCAGGGCTCTATTATAGCAGCACATTTTTTTTTTATGATTGCCACCATCATCCTAAGTAGTTAACATTTACAGTATGCATACGACATTCCATGTATAAGTCAAACACATGCAAAAAGTCATCTAAATCTCTCAACAATCCTATGAGAGGCACTCTTATGACCGTTCTGCAGATGAGAAATGGGAAACAAGATTATATACCTAACCCCAGAACTCACACTACAACTAAGCACCAAACAATGATGCAGTTATGTTTACACACCCGATTCCCCCATGAGAATGCTCTGAGAATAGGAATGGAGTCCTATTCACCTTCGTATTCCCAGACTGCAGTAACCAGAAGGTACTGAATAAATGATGAATAGATGGGTAGATGGATGAACAAATGAAAGAACTGTGTAAAACACTGATTTTTGGAAGACAATGCTGATATCAGATATCTGCATTTTTAGAATAACATACTAGTAACTATTCTAAAAAAAAATACAGCAAAATAATTTGCAATTGTTGAGGAACTTTTTTTTTTAAGGAACATTAATTTTTTTTTTTTAAGATTTTATTTATTTGACAGACACAAGCAGGGGGAGTGGCAGGCAGTGAGAGGGAGAAGCAGGCTCCCCACAAGTAGGGAGCCTGATGCGGGGCTCGATCCCAGGACCCTGGGATCATGACCTGAGCCAAAGGCAGACACTTAACCGACTGAGCCACCCATGTGCCCAAGGAACATTAATTCTATAAGAGAAAAATTTTTAATTAAATGCTCTGTCTCATTTTTCAGAGTTAAGTCCTTTTCCAGAGTGTAAAATCACTAAGCTAAAATACCAAATCGTATTTAAGTTTTATTCTTTTCCACTACATAGGTATAAAGAATGTTATATTTTTTAAAAGTATCATTCAAAGCATTGCTATATAGCTGTGATATCTCACTCATTTACATGGCACATAATTGTACATTTTTTCTTTCTTTCTTTTTTTTTTAAAGATTTATTCATTTGAGAGAGAGAGAGAGAGAGACAGAGAGAGCACAAGCAAGGGGAGAAGCAGAGAGAGAAACAGACTCCCCGCTGAGCTGGGAGCCCGACATGGGGCTCGATCTCAGGACCTGGAGATCATGACCTGAGCTGAAAGCAGATGCTTAACCATCTGAGCCACCCAGGCGCCCCTGTACATTTTTTTCTGAAACCAACTTTTATACCAGATCATTTCAAAAGTCAAGAAATTACATGTACTGGACTACAGGTAACTAGACTAAATGAGACACATACATACATATACATTATAGGAATCCCCCAGCTCAGTGCCTGGTATAAGGTCAGATATTAGTAAAAGACGGCCATTATTATTACAACAGGATAGAGAAATAAAGATGGTAATAAACATAATGTTTCTTTTTGAAATCTCTTCCCCAACAGCCTCCAAGCACTTCACTTTACTACTCGGGCATCTTTGAGTTTTGGTGGCTAGATATTTGTTGTCTATTCCTCCACCCCCACCCAGGAAATAAGAGATGATTTGCCCAGAGTCGTCAGAGACGAGTATGAGTGACTCTTTTTCCCAAGGCTGAATTTGTGGCTTTATCCTACTGGTGATGGGACTTCACTGAGGAGGTATTAAAGACCATTCTGCAGAGTCAAAAGCATCTACCATTACTCAAATACAAATTCATGGTGGAGGCCACAAATATTTCCTGAGTGCCTATTAGTGCCTGGTTCCAGGGTGACAACAGAATTAGAAAACATTTGAGAAAGAAAGAAACCCAGCAACGTACATTCAGAGAATGATACTGATGGTTTAGTATTAATTACATAACCATTATAGATCTAGAATTGACTTACCATTGAGGTGAGAAAGATAGTCAATATAGGCCAAGACATATTCTGGAATGTCTCCATATTTCTTTAGACCCAGCTCAAAAATCTTAAAGGCAACAGATTTGTCCTAGAAGTAGAGAGGAATGTACTGATTTCTATGAAATGTCAGACAAGATACTCAAAACAATATTAAAACTAGGACACCTAAGTAAGTTACATTAAGCATTAAAATGGAAATTAAAATCATATTAAGTAAAAACTGCTGAGTTAAAAACCAGGGTGTTTAATAAGGCATAAATTAGCCAGCAGAGGGGATCTGGACGATGCTCCATATACTTTTACACAGATACACTTAGACTTCCTTTATGATCCGGAGCAATTAAAACTTAAGGACAGAAACTAGGACTACCTTTCTTTTGATTAATGTATCTCAGATGAAAGAAACTATTTTACCTTTATATTCTATTTCGGCACTTACCTTACTACAGTAATACTCCATGAGTGCTGCAGTGACATAGACATGGTGGCGGGTTCTGGTATCTTCTCTTGCTTTTTTAAATATCATTCTTCCAGATTTGATACCTTCTGCTCTTCTTGCAAATTTCATATATTGGATATATACCTATGCAAAAAAAAAAAAAAAAAAAGCATTTCTTTACTACAGATTAGGTAGAATGTGATCCCTGTAGCATCCAAAACAGTATCACCTCATTCCCATACTAGTATGTTTCCCATATAAGAAAACAATCTTGAATACCCGAGATAGCAGGAAGTAAGCTTATAGATAGTGCTCTATTTAAGTCCATAAGCAAATTTTTTCTGGTATTAAGGATGCATGCAAATTAATTTTTTAATGCAAATGAATTTTTAAAAATTGATACATAATTCACATACCACAGAATTCACCCTTTAAAGTGTACAATTTAATGGTTTTTAGTATATGCGTGAGGCTGTACAATCATCACTACTAATTCCAGAATATGCAATTAAATTTTAAGGAAGGAATAAAAGTAAAACTACTAGAAACCTTCCATTAATAAATGCCAATACCTAGAAACGCAAGATTTAATCTAATACAAGCATGTTTAATATGTTTAACTTTACATTTTCTTCGTTTAGTGCTTTAAAAGCCCACTAACTCTATTTTTTCAAAGATCATATAATGTAACTTTACTGATAAACTATTAATGAGCCATTTTATACTCAGCACCACAGAGTGTCCAATACATGATAACTATGTAATATTTGTTCGATGAATAAATCTTTCCGGACTAAGAGTAGAGTTCTGATTTGCCCAGTTTTGACAATGTCAAACTACCTTACCCAGTTTTGACAGATGGATGGATGAAGGGATGAATGAACTATGAGTTCCTTGAGGAAAGAGATTTTCTCTAACTTGCCATTATACTTCTGGAATCTAGCATGGTGCACGGAGCAGTTTGCTACATGAATTTTGAAATGATGAATAAATGCAAGCAATGGGAACAGTGGAATCCCAACACAAACAAACAAAAAGCAGTATAGATTTGACTTGAGGCAGAGGTCCAGGGCCGCATACACTGGCCTGTCCCCCTCCCCTCTGGGTGAAAGATCTTCATTGCATTTTTACAGAAACTCAGGGCTCTGAAAACCACTGTTATGGAGCAGAATTCAGGATAAAGTGAGCTCCTGTCCAATTCCTTCCCAGACTGTTGGCTTCTCTTGTTTCCATTTATTTAAAAAGAAATATTTATTAGGCAACAATTATGTGGCATAAATGACTTTACACCACGATCATGAGGAAGACGTCAGAGAAAGTACCACTGCTTCATACTGCTGCATTTAAAAAAAAACTGAGGGGGCGCCTGGCTGGCTCAGTTGGTAGAGCGTGCGACACTTGACCTCAGGGTTGTGAGTTCAAGCCCCACACTAGGTGTGCAGCCTACTTAAAATAAGTAAAATAGTAAGAAAAGAAAGAAAGAACAGATCAGTAATTGACCAGGAAGGGGTCACATGAGGGAATTTCTGTGAGGTGATTGAAGCGTTTTGTATCTTAATTGTAATGGTGGTCCCATGACTCTATGTTATCGGTCAAGATTCATAGAAGTATGCCAAAAAAAGTGAATTTTAATGTATGTAAATGAAAAATCTTTGTTAAAGCTGACTGCAAAGGTGGTAAGAGACATAATGTTACTCACCAAGGTGGGGTCAATATCCTCAATTGCCAGAAGTCTGTTATATATACTGTGAACTTTCTCGTACTTCATGCGACTCTAAGGTGGTAGAGAAGAAGTGGATATAAATATACATTCATAAACAAGCAGGATTTGAGCTCTGAGGAATCCAGAGGCTGCACCCAACAATGGCACCTGCTTTGAGCATAAATATATAATGAGCTGAGGACTAATAACTGTTCATTTTGCATCATCTCTACTAAAACCAATATGCCTGGCAAAGAAGCAGCCAGAAAAAAATTTAGTCCTGTAGTAAAAAATCCAATTATAAGAAAGTTCTAAATATGGTTACTGACCTCTTCGTAATCTGCATACGCAAAATAAAGAAGCATATTCTTCTTTAATAAAGTGCTTATGGCTCTTTCATATATGTTAGCAGCTTCATCACTAAATAACTTGGCGTTATTCATATCCTAGGAGAACAAAAAAGAAAGTTCACTCTTTAATAATTTTCATACAGCTGAAAGAGAATGAAATAGATACTCTCATATATACATATGGACACATATGCATTTCTGGATTCTAAAAAAATTCCAAAGACTTCTTCCATATGTTACTTAACATACAGAAGAATCATGCAAGTATTCTAAATGGTTCATCATTTTAATAGATTAAAAAACAACCCCTATATTTTAATTCTAAGGTAGCCACATATAACAGTGTCACTAAGCTTTATATTGACATAAGAGTCACATTTTCAACACCTATACTTCATCACCAAAATTCAGTGTTATGTTTTTAGCAAACTATTGCTCTATTAAAACCATGAAAAGGCCAAACGTTGGGAGAGGAATACTCACCCCCTTTTCCGCCAGCAGTTTACTTGACTGCTCAAGATACTGGGCAGCTTCATACCAAATATCAGGGTGATGGCCCAGTACAAGCAGGCACTGTTCATAAGCAAACATAACTAGGGAAGACATTCACAACATTCAATTAAAATAAATACTATTTATGAACTATCAGTACAAGCATCACTATTAACTTAGTAGGCTAAAACAGGGCCCTCAATAATGAATGATAATTAGAAATAAAAGCTGTAGTGATTTCTGGAACCACTATCCACCCAAGCCCCATCAAATCAAATTAGTATTTACTGAACACAAACTATATGCTAGGGAATGTGAGCGATACCCTCTGTATCAGTGACTAAGACTTTCTATACTCAAGGAGCCTGCCTGTGTTGGGCAGGTATCACGAAGGCAATTATAAAAAGCAATCACTATTATGAGGAGGAAAGTGCAGTGCACTCTTGAACTTGCAGGCGCAGAACTTAGCATAGTTTAGGGACTCAAGAAAGGCTTCCCTAAGGAACTGACATCTAAAGCGAAACCTGAAGAAGGGACAGAATCTGGTCAGATGAGAGAGTAAGGGGAGCTCAGGAAGGAACAGGGAACATGGTGTAGGCAAGGAACACTATCTGCAAAGGCTTATAGATAAGAGTAAGACAAGACTGAGGAATTGTTTAAAGTTCCAAATTCTAGTTCTGACAGTAGCAGTTGTTTCTATCAGACTAACTCTCCTGAAAATAAAAATCATAAACCAAAAAATACATGAAACATATTTAAAGGCATGGGAGACAGATCAAAAGAAACCAATGGCCAAGACAGAAACCAAAGAACATTGAACCCTTAAAAAATCAGAACCACACAGGGTAAGACTTTTCCCCTCAGGGACACATCACTGTGTGTATAGTTCTGGGATAGATAGATCTCAAGTCAAATACTGAAGTCTTGCTGGCTTGAGGCAAGTAACATTGCATTCTGAGCTATGAGAACAGGTAGAAAATTAAGGGGGAAAATCCCCCCCAAAGAGAGAACCACAGAGGATGGAGCCTGAATATCTGAGCATAAATGCCCTCAAATCTTTAGCTGGCCTCCAACATATACTTACACAGGGAAGAATACAAAGAGCTCAAGTGGAAAGCAAAGCTGGAAGGCTGACAGAGCTGTATAGGTTTCTCAGCACCTGCCCACTGTAATGGAGATCAAGTTTAGAATCTGAGTCCCATCAAGTTAGAGGGTCTGGGCAAACACCTTGAACTTCCCATTTTGTTTAAGGACTAAAGACTTTGTCCCAGGACAAAGAGATTTACTGTGAAATTAAAAGCAAAACTAAAACAGATCCATCCTAACAAGGTCCAGGTGATCTTGTCAGTAATTTAACTCCCTGCTAAAATGAAACTCAACATTTTTCAGAGGAAGATGACAGAACCCAGTCTTTACAATGTATCGTTTGTACATTTGTATAATGTCCAAAAGAAAAATTTTCAATGTCTAGACTCTGACAAAACAGGAAGATGTGACCCACAGTCAAGAGAAAAAGGAACCAACTCCATGATGGCCCACATGTTGGAAATCAGCAAATGAGGACTTTGGAACTACTGTTATAGATATGTTCAAGGATATAAAGAAAAAGATGGTAATAAACCCAGAAACTCAATAGAGAAATGGAAACTATAAAAAAGAAACTATAAAAAAATACAATATTTTTTTTAAAGTAGACTCCATGTTGGGTGTGGAGCCCAACATGGGGCTTGAACTTATGACCCTGAGATCCAGACCTGGACACTTAACCAACTGAGCCATCCAGGCCTCCCTTTTTTTTTTTTTTTTTTCCTTAAGTAGGTACCACACCCAGTGTGGAGCCCAATGCGGGGCTTGAACTCATGACATTGAGATCAAGACCTGAGTTGAGATCAAGTTGGAGACTTAACCTACTGAGCCACCCATGTGCTCCCCAAAAGTTCTTGAATGGAAATTTATAGAATTGAAAAGTATAATATCTGATGAAGAATTCACTGGATGGGTTTAACAGCAGTTTGGATATGATAAAACACAGATGGAGATAGATCTATAGAACTTATTGAATCTGAAGAACATAAGAGAAAAAAAAAGACTGGAGGTAAAAAATAACTTATGGGATAATATCAAGTGGCTGAACATACATGTAACTGGAGTCCCAGGAGGGTTATTCTTGTTACCTCTTTTTGTGATAAGCGTCTGATCTTCTGTACGAAGAGGGTTGCTCTTTTCCCATTGTATGTATTTCTTCCACATATCCACCTGCTGGGCTTCTTGGGGAGTATTCTGAGGAGGCACTGAGGGAGCATTGCGGTCCAAACCTTTCATTACTGTCTCATATTCCTAGATAACAAGCATTTAGAATTCTGCGGTGAGCCTAGGAACAACTCAGATATATGGAATGGAGTTGATCCATTTGGAATACTTTGTTCCAAATGCCTATTTTCCCCAAATACCACTTTGTTAATGTAATCTAAAACTACCGAAGAGCAGGGAGAAAGATAACAGAGGGTTACTTACCGAAGAACAGGTTCCCAGGTCTGAGTGAACAGAACACCCCTGGGCCCTCTCTGCAGGTGATCTAGGAGGTCACTCTCCAGGACAGAGGAGTTGACAGAACAATATGACTGATGATCTGGTGGCATCATTATTGCCATCTTTGGAGAAACTGTCTGTCTTTTAAAATTTCAATAGTTTGTATTTCTAGGCTATCTTCCCTACTTCTAACAGTGTCAATGAATGGAAAGGTATGCACGTAAGACAAAAATCTGGCCCTGAGAGCTATGAGACCACAAAGCAGTACAGTATTCAGGTGTGTATGAGCACACTGGAGGAAAGCATAAGAACTACTTCACCAACTGTAGGCAGAACCTTGTCTCCATGTCCTGTTCAAGTATTTTGATAATTTCTTCCAAACTTGAGTTATTCTATTTTTGTCCTTCAACATGTGTGTAAAGAGGTATTTCATTTCAAATATATCTGCTCAGATGATGAAATTAATTATCATTGGTTAAGACTGCTAATAATTGAAAATGTCAAGAAGAACACCAAACAGGGAAAGCTCTTGTATAAACAACATACTCATCAAAAGAAGTGAACTGTTGGAATTCCATACCTTTGCTACACGCCTAGCATTCATATAATCTCGACTCCTATCTTCAATCATTTTCTTAGCTAAATGAATATTGATACCCTAGGAAAAAACAAAGAGAAATGTATATTATTTTAAAATTAAGTATGTTTTAATATTAGCACAATACAGTTAATTTGTGCATTTACGAAATCATTTAAAATTCTAAATTTTAAAAGATTTTGTTAATAAAATAAAGGTCAATCACATTACATGCTTCAGCGATCAAGGAGGATCTGCTTATATCTGTTAGGGGCTGGTAGTAAGTCTCCATGTATCAAGAATTTCTAAAGATAAGGAATGATTTAGAAAGGGTCTATTATGCGGCGCCTGGGCAGCGCAGTGGTTAAGCATCTGCCTTCGGCTCAGGGTGTGATCCCAGCATTCTGGGTTCAAGCCCCACATCAGGCTCCTCCACTAAGAGCTTGCTTCTTCCTCTCCCACTCCCCCTGCTTGTGTTCCCTCTCTCGCTGGCTGTCTCTCTCTGTCAAATAAATAAATAAAATAAAATAAAAAAAAGAAAGGGTCTATTATTTCATATAAAATTCTATTAATAAAAAATGCTATACAGATTCATCAGGGTGAATAGCCAGCACTTTGCTTTAAAAGCCCTTTTCTAACTAGGTCTGTGTTAGCCCCAATGCGGGGCTGGATTCCAAGACTGAGAGATCATGACCGGAGCCGAAGGCAGAGGCGTAACCAACTGAGCCACCCAGGCGCCCCAGGTCTGCATAACTTTGAAAATAAATGCAGAAGTAGCATGGAGATATAAATGTTATCTTTCATACTTAGTAGTTCTCAAATAGAAGTTCAAGCATTCCTGTTCTCCAAGACCCTTTAGGGGGTCCAAGGAAGTTTCTAAGAGGCTACATGATGCTCAATATCATAACACTTTGGATTTAGAAGCAGATATGAAAATGTTCTATTAAGCAAGGTAGAGATTTATAAATATATAAAACCAGACCACTCTTCTCACTAAATTTTTTCTTGTTTTGGAAAATACAGTTTTTTAATGCTATTTATGTTAAAATGTTAGGAGTATATTATTGCGAAATTCAAATGAATTAAAAATTTCTTGGAAATTTCTCAGTTTTAACCTCAATATGCTAAATACTGATAGATAAAAGTCACATTAACATTAAAAGTTCTTTGTAGAGTTCAACAATTTTTAAAATCCCCAAACCAAAAAACTTGAGAACAATTTCTCATGCCTATGAGGGAACAGTTTCTTTTTTCTTTTTTTAAAGATTTATTTATTTGACAGAGAGAGAGAGTGAGAGAGCACCAGCAGAGGGAGCAGCAGGCAGAGGGAGAGGGAGAAGCAGGCTCCCGACATGGGGCTCAATCCCAGGACCCTGGGATCATGACCTGAGCTGAAGGCAGACACCCAAGGGACTGAGCCACCTAGGTGCCCCGAGAGAACATTTTCAACACCCTATTACATAGTTCTTGCCCATCACAACGGATATATGAGAAACCTTCTTTTAACGATACAGCTTATTTGGCATGTATGTTTATATATATGAGCTGATTAGCTCAGCTGCTTAAAAAATATGCCAGTGAGACAAAGATCTTGGACTGCAGCCCCACTGCAAGCCAATAAATCACAGCACTGTAACTACATGAAAGACCTGCAAGGCAACTGATCATTACTACCGGAAACAATTCTAATAAGGTCCCATTTCATAAGAGATGAATGACAATGTGTATGTATGACTGTGTGGATATGGTTTAGCATTGAATATAAGTGGTTTTGTATGAATTATAATTTCTCCTAGTAGTAACTCAGTAATATTAGAAGACTCTCAAAACCTGACAAAAACTTTAGGGGTAGTTCTCTGATTACAATCAGTATAAAAACAGACCTGTGTAGCACTAATATCCAGGTACCTTATACTAGAGAGGCTAGAATCCATAAATCCGCAATGCATAAAAATTAAAAACAAACAAAATTAAAAATGGCCTAGTTATACTAATGAACTACTCTGGCCTACTTTACCTCTTCATACTTGTTATAGTCTCTCCAGAGTTGTTCAATGTTGATCATTGGATTAACACAACCTCGTTGATAAACTCTTCGGACAGCTGTTATTCTCTGATTTTCTGCATAAGATCCAACAGCTTCCCTGGCAGTGGATTAAAAAAATGCCATCAATTATATTATAGTTAAAGCAACTGTCACATGAAAAAAAAAACTGTAAGAATACTTACACGCCTTTTAAGAAATTGATGTAATCCACCCAAATCTAAGAAATAAAATAAAATGTCAGTATCTTTCTTGATATTTTCAAATTTATTAAGTATATATATGGAAAAAATTTAACTCTACCTGATAAGACATAATTTCCATTCCAATTTTATCTAGTGCAAAGTCATATGCTTGAGCCATTTTTTCTCTGAAAAAAATGTGAAAGACATGTTTGCTTATTTTTGAGATTTTATTATTTTTTAAGGATTTTATTTTAAAACAATCTCTGTACCCAACGTGGGGCTTGAACTCACAACCCCAAGATCAAAAGTCACATGCTCTACCATCTGAGCTAGCCAGTCACCCTCTTAAAGATTTCGTTTTTAAGTAATCACTACACCCATTGCGGGTTTCAAACTTATAACCCCGAGATCAAGAGTCATATGCTCTATTGACTGAACTAGCCAGGCACCCTGAAAGACATGTTTTTTTAAAAACAAGTATTTGTTATTAAAATATATCTACAACTAAAACATATGGGGCGCCTGGCGGGCTCAGTCGGTGGAGCATGTGACTCTTGATCTTGGGGTTGTGAGTTTGAGACCCATATTGGATGTAGAGATCACTTAAAAATAAAACCTTTAAAAAAAAAATAAACCAATCATAACTTCTGATCATATGATCAAAACAGCATTTGAACCTTTGTATAAGCAAAAATGTAAAGATTTCTAAGTATATAAAGTAGTTTTTTGTGTTTAGTTTGTCAATGTCATTAATTTATATACTTTATTTTACCTACTGTTTGTGAGCTTATCAAAGATAAAGCCCCTGTTTCACTTATCCTTATATCCTTTCGATTGCCTAATCTTACATGTAGCAGATTCAAATGTGGAACTATCTGGTTCTCTGATTAAGGAGGTAAGTTATGTCTGAAGATGTATCAGCTCTGAAGGAAAATTTAGGAAGAAAGAACTTCCTCTTCAACATAAGATAAAAGATAATGAGGAAAAGGAAATAAAGATAGAATTCTGGTTATAGAAATAATTTGCTTGTTTGTTATACACAAGAATAGCTACTTGAGAAAGTCCATTATTGAGTTTCCGTGAAGATGGATCCGCGGGTGTAAGTCAAGTGGGGAGTTACACTACGAGAGAACTGTCAAGATGCCTTTGAATACGTAGGCAGCACGCTGCATTGTAAGCTGCCAAGAGTAGTGCTATGACAAGTAATAAGACACTTTTTATGAAGTTTGACAACAAGCCTGCCGACGAAGTGATCTGGTGTTGCAAATGTACAGTGTTTCAACATAGAAGAAGGGCTTGGGTGATTCAATTCTCCAGAATAAGACTTTCTTTGAAGCACGTGTTCCGAGTTCTACTGACTTCGCAGAGAACCCTCACTTTCTGAATTCTTAAGTCTCTTCTCCTCGGAGTAAAGAGAAGGTGTGAGTTTCTGTGGGATTGACTGTGTGCCTGGAGATGACCTGCATTCTTAAGATCTTGTTTTAACTTACTTGTAACTTGGCAGTTTACCCTTGGTCTCTCGAACATATGAAAGATAACACTTCCATAAATCAATGTGCAAAACCTTCATAAGGCATCTCTGAAATAGCTATAAATACAAAAAATATTATCAGAATCCACAGTTAAATAAATTCCACATGTACATGGGCAAAATTGAACATCAAAAAAACAAATTCAGCTGTTTTCATGAATTTATCTTCTTACAGATAAATGGTAAATTTAACAAATCCCTCCTATTTTCAGTTTAGATAATCAAAATCATTCTGATGATTTTGGTCAGTGGAGTATAAATATTTTCTTTTCCAAAATTTTTATTATGAACATCTTCAAGCATACAAAAAAAGTTGAATAAGTACAATGAACTCCTATATAATCACTACCTAGATGCAACAATTGTTACCATTTTACTATATTTGCCTATATGTGTTAAGTCCTAAGTTAATTTCAGCATAAAATTCAAAATGTTTATGAGGACTCACCTTTTCAACCTTGTCATAATTTTTAGCTTTTATCTGAAGAGAAATAGAGAAAAATACAGAATTAACATTACTGTTTTTTAAGTATTAAAACACCATGCCAGAGTTTTTTGACTAATCTTGCATCCCTACACTTATGCCTTATGTAAATAGATTCTACACATACAGCTTTTCATACAATCATTTATGTTGAAATTTTATAAATTCCAAATTTTGTAAAATTATAGTTACAAGGAGGATGCAGAAATATATACAAGACATAGCTGAATAAAGCTTTATGTATCTACTGAAGACAAACTTTACTTAAAGCTTATTTTCCCTGAATAGCTACTACTAGAACAAACCGAGTATGGTAGCAAAAAGATTTGCTAACTTTGACTACAATTAAATTTTAGTCACCCAGTCAACCTACTATATTCTAGGCATTGTGGTAGGAACTGTAGCTACCACAGTGAACACGACATGTACAGTGTCTACCTGTGTCCTCAGAGGACTTAGAATTTTATGGGGAAAAGAAGAGCCAAAATGGGGGAAATATAGGGTGCTCTCGGTGCACTTAGGGGGAGCATAAAACTCAGACTTGGGGATTTGCAAAAAACTTCCTGAACAAAGTGAAGATGTCAAGGATGAGGCATTAGGCTGGTTAAGGAAGGGAGGAGTTATTCCAGGCAGGAGGAATAACATGTGCAAAGACCAAGGTTAAATATTATTAGATACCCCTTTCTTTGAGTATTTTCATCAGATGATACGTGGATAATTTGGTTCGAGAAATCTTGGCTTGTGGTCCTTTTCTCTCTGTAGTATATATAAATTTTCTCAGTTCTCTGGCTTAAGGTGATATAGATGAGAATTTTGATGACAGACATTTTTTCTTTTGCTGATAAGTTGCTCTTTCTCTCTGGAACTTGTAGGATTTCCTCTTGATCTTCGGAATTCACAAATTTTATGAGGATATGCCTAAGTTTTGCACTTTGAGGCAGCTCAGTCAGGCTCTGGAGTCAGACGTCTTGGGTTTACACTGACTATCCGCTTAACCTTTTTCCTTATCTGAATAATGGGGACGATGGTACCCATTTTGTAAGGCTGTTAATAAGGACTCAGTGAGTTAATATTAAGCCATTGGAACACTGCCTGGCAAAGTGAGCACATAGTAATTGCCATTTATTATTCTATTAGCACAGATTCTGCCTGGAATTCAGCATGCCCTCTGAAGTTACAGATACAGGTATCTTTCAGCTCAAGAATTTTTAAAAAAATTACTGCCTCTCTTCCATCTGTTTTTTTTTTCTTTTAGAACTCCTATTATACACATTAGATCTCCTTGTTCTATCCTCAAAACCTATTATTTTTACCCTGTCTTTGAATTTTGGTCCAGGTTTAAAACTATTTCTTCCACTAGATTTTCCAGCCCAATAATTAGGTCTCCATGTTACCATTCTCTTCCATTTGACTTACTGCTATAATTAGTTCAAAAATAATGGGTTTTTGGCTCATTTTTAAAAAATACTGTACTTTCAATATCATGTTGTTCATATTATTTTGTTGAAGTTATTGTTTCTCTCCTCTATTTTGTTAGGGGCCTGTCCCAACAGTTTTAGTTAGCACTCCTTTCTTGTTGCTGGATCCTTAGAGGCGTAGCTGTTTTTTCTGTCTATTCACTGAAGCTCAGTGTTGGCAGACCTGGGTAATTGACCCTTTCTATACCATAACAGCTATGTAGCAGGTGTAGACAGCAAATAGGCTGTTCATAGTTCTTGGACATAGAACCACAAAGAAATCTTTGCTCAAGAGTAGGGAGGATTCAGTCTGCTGGTTCTGCTCCTTTTCGGTTTCTTGAAGCCACGCTGATGTCAACATTCCTCTGGGGGTACAGTTGAAGCATTCCAAGTATTTTTATGGGTCTGTTTCTTACTTTTTGCCTTAAGTTCTCCACCAGCCCTCTTCTTTGAGGCTGTCATAAAACCTGAGGTTTCCTTGTATTCGTCTGCTTGGCTCAGTAGAGGTAAACAGGTTGCACTGAAAGTAGGAGTGAAGTAAGTTCAAGTCACCAGCTTCCCAAATGCAGATGACAAATTATATACAGTTCTCACAACTGGTCAGGAAAACCAACACTCACAGAGAAAACTGGCAAAGAATATGAATAGGCAATTCCCAGAAGAGAAAATGCAAATGGTTAAAAATAATGTGGCAACACAAACTTCCAAAATGGGAAAAACAAAATAATAGATATCACTTTATACCAATCAGTATGGTAAAAGCTTAAGAAGGATATTAACACTACTGAAGTGGTATGAGGACAGAGAGCTCGTACACTGCTCAAGGAAATATGAATTGTTATGACCTTTATGGAAAACCATGGGCAAAGTCTATTCAAATAAAAAAATATACCTTTTGACCCAGCAATTCTGCTCTCGGATCGACCCTATAGAAACAAAATCACCAGGATACAAAGGTGTTGCACAAAGTTATTTACTGCTAACTTTGTAGCAGCAAAAAACAGTTAACAAAGTAAATGTCCACAAATAGGGAAATAGTTTCATAAATTATGGTGCATCCACATCATGCAATATTATATATCCACACAAAATGAATTAAAGCTATATATAACAGGTAACTTGGGAGAGTTTCCATATGATTTTATTGCATGAAAAAAGATTAAAATGTGTATAATAGAATTCATTTTTATAAAACAATGATCAAAAATAAATCTTATTTGTACATCTATGTTTGTAGATGATTTTATGAGCATGGAGAAAATATAGTATACACACAAAGTTGATAATACAGTTATAGCAGGCAGAGTTCTAAGGGTAGAAGAAAGAATAGAGACAAGAAAAAAGAGACTGTACATATATGATTTCATTTATGCATTTAAGTTAAAAAAATATATTTTTGTTTAAGAAATATAAACCAAAAAATCTGGTTTTTTTTCTACATGAATTGGTCCTCTATCTTGGATTCATTTATTGCTTCAGTTGGTTTTACATTCAACACATGTATGTAGAAAAACTATAGAATTCTCTGGTCTTGAATACCTGGTCACTGATTGTCATTCATTAATTCAACCAATAAATATTCAACAGCCCCTCTCTAGAGCCTATACTGATGGCATTAACATAGCAGCTATAATCTCATTACTTTTTAAACTTTGAAAAATTTAAAATATCAACCTGCTTTGGTAAAGCAGTGTGATAAAATGGAAATAATTTGATCACCTTGTATCAAATACTGAATTTCTCCCAGCATCGGTGTTCCCACTTATAAAACAGGAATGATAAGAACATGTACCATAAACAGTTGCCAAGGACTGAAAAGAAAATAAAGCATCTAGACATTCCAGATTTATAAATCATACCAATTAACAAAATTAGGAACTAAAGGAGTATAAACTTTTCATTACATATTCTCTAAACAGAGCTATAAAAAAAAAAAAAGCAATGTTGTTATAATTGGCCCCATTAGAGAAAAGCAAAGGTTATGCTGCAGATCATATTCAAATTCCATGTTGGTGAAAAATTCCACATTGCTGAAAAACCAGCACAAGAGCATGTGAACACCCTGCTTTTGGTCACCTTACTAAGCCATTTTCTTTCTTTAAAACATTATTATCCCAGGTGTTACTGACTAGTATTTACATGAAAACATCTTACCCAGAAGTTAAATATTCTTAATATTTAGCAGTTATATAGGCTTGTACCAGAATCCACCTGATAACAAAAGCTTGGTTTAAAATTCTAAAATAATGAAAAAGAAAAAAGAAATTAAAATAATGTAAAATTCTAGATACTGCCTTGATCTTTGACATCAGAGATTCCTGGATCTGTCATTAGCCAATGGAAAATGCCTCCATTTAATAAGCCCATTAAATACATACACATAATTTTACAAAGCTTACTAGAACTTGCTCATAACTTATCTATTAAAAGTAATGCAATGGGGGCACCTGGCTGGCTCAGTTGGTAGAGCATGCAACTCTTAATCTTGGGGTCATGAGTTTGAGCCCCATATTGTGTGTGTGGGGGGGAGCTTACTTAAAAATAAATAATAAAAGTAACATTAAGTAATTTTGAAATGAAAATAACAGGGGCTCTTAGAAAAATTATCTCTGTCTCCCACTCAAACTTTGATGTGCAAACAATCACCTGATTAATGTGAACTTCTGGGGGCGCCTGGGTGGCTCAGTTGGTTAAGTGTCTGCCTTCCACACAGGTCACAATCCCAGGGACCTGGGATCCAGCCCCTCATCGGGCTCCTGCCCAGCGGGGAATCTGCTTCTCCCTCTCCGGGTCACCCTCTCCCCTGCTTGTGCTCTCACTCTCTCAAATAAATAAATAAAAATTCTTTTTAAAAAAGGAAAAAAACAAAGTGTGGACTTATGTTTTTTTAACAGGAATCCCAAGTTATCCTAATGCAAAGATTTTTTTAAAAGTAGATGGATTTATACCAAAATATGAATAATTTATGTGTTAGTGTGATGGAATGATTGTTTTTTCAAAGTTTCTAATGTGGCTATATTATTTCTGTAACTTAAAACATCATTAAAAGAAAAAATTAAGGATAATTTTTAATAATTATTCTTCTGATTTATCTACTGTTGATCATAAGAATTTGTCATACAATTACAATATTACTTTTTTGATAAATCATTTTAATTTTACCAAGACATGAAAAGTTGCTATGGAGGGAAAGGAATAAAAAAATTTTTTTTAATTTTATTTGTCAGAGAGAGAGAGTGCACACAAGCAGGGGAAGTGGCAGGCAGAGGGAGAAGCAGGCTTCCCACTGAGCAAGGAGCCCAACGTGGGACTCAATCTCAGGACCCTAAGATCATGACCCAGCTGAAGGCAGATGCTTGGCCAACTGAGCCACCCGGGTGTCCCAGGAATAAAAATTTTCTAAGTGTCAACTTCCGAGGAATTATTTTTATTTTATAAAGGGGGGAGATAAGTGGAATACTATGAAGATTAATTAAACTTTAAATTTAATAGAATTTGGGGTTATTGGAGTTACTGGTTATTTGGGGCAGGGTAGTTTTGAACATTTCCTATTTCCAGTCGTTTCTTAATTTCCACAGTTATTTCCCAAGCATTCACTGAACGTGTCTTGGCTAATTATTGGAAGTCATGATGATTTACAGCAGATTATTTAGTTTTGTAAAATATAAACTGGGTCAGAAGAGAAAAAAAGTTTAATAAACCTTTGACTAACTGTGGTAACATCTATTTTTAACAGTTTAGATTAACTACACCCTTACCTGGAACATTTTTATATGGAAATCTAAAGGAGCCCCAATATTTAGCTGTTCAAAATTAAACAATTTTCATATTTCACTGAACATTTTGTAAATGTCTGGTGTAAATGCCTATAAAACTAACATTTTTCTTATCAAATAAACCTGTATATGTCAACAGCATTTTGGCTTATTTCCTCAAATTCAATTTTTTTTTCTTATAACTTGGGAAAAGAAAACAGATCCCATAACATCAGAATTTTAAAAAAAGCATTATTTGCAAAATTTTTAATTATAATAATCATTAATAATTGTAAAATTAATTTTAAATGGCTCAAAAACATATTTGACAAATAAACCCAAAGACAGGGTAACTATGAACAAGCAAAACAATCTAAAAGAAAATCTCTATATACTTTGTTTAGGTTTTTATATAATAACCAATTAAGAAAAGTCAGTGCCTATGGTTTTGTTTTTTAAGATTTTACTTTTAACTAATCTCTACACCCAACATGGGGCTCAAACTTACAACCCTGAAATCAGGAGTCGCATGCTTCAACTGAGCCAGGCAGGCGCCCCAGTGCTTATGTGTTAAGACAGTACTGGGCTACCCAACAGAGGCGGGGCTAGGCCTCAGCTCAAGTGAATTTATGTGGCAGTTACTTATAATAAATATGATAAAAAATAGAATTGTAAAGCTGCATTCCTAATTTGTTCCCTACATCTTTTCCAAAGTAAAGCACATGCACTTTTGTGGAATTTAAGACAATTTAAATTGAGTTTGAGCTACAGAAGTCACCTCCTCCTGCTTGTCTTAATTATCTAAAAAGTTTGGCCCCAAACCTGAAAGCTGAAAGCAAATGTATCCTTATTATAAACCTATCTTCCATTCCTTTACTCTCTCCCCCTGCTCTCCAATCTTATATCCTGAGAAAAGTCGTGGAAGATTACAGAATATAAGTAGTTTTTAAGGAATTTGGGAAATACTGAAGAATGACACTTAAAGATAGACCAACAGTTTTTAAGTTGCTGGAATAGCTGCATAACATTCTCCTTTCCACCACCCAGTCCCAATATCAGCAAAGGAGTGTCTGCAAATAAATTCATTTTTATTTAACGAATAATTGCGTGCCTATGTGGTAGGCACTTTTCTAGCACTGGAGACAGAGTGGTGGATTCAACTAAGTTTTGTAACTCATGGAGTTCTATTTTCGTGAGGGAATCAGGTAAATAAAGAAACTAGGTAGTTTTAAATTTTTGTTCATCTGTACTTCCTATTTTTTCCTAACATTATTTATTAATTTCTATAACAGAGCTTTTCTACTAAATGTAGTTACAAATGTATGCCTAAATATACATACACAGATTTAGATAAACCTGTTTCTTTTAAATTCTACTTTCAGTTCTCCAAGCACTTAAAATGTGTCACAGAAATAATATATTGTTAAATATGAGTGGAAAGTATAGACCACTGTTATCGTCTCATATTATTGAAATTAAAATGTGCTAATAAGCAGGGGCGCCTAGGTGGCTGTCCGTTAAGCGTCTGCCTTCAGCTCAGGTCCAGCGTCCTGGGATCGAGCCCCACCATCAGGCTCCCTGCTCCGTGGGGAGCCTGCTTTTCCCTCACCCTCTGCCTGCCGCTCTGATTGTGCTGTCAAATAAATGAATAAAATCTTTTTAAAAAAATGTGCTAAGCAAAAATATGATTATCTTCAGTTCTAGATTAAGTTTACATTCATTTCAATACTTCATACTAACCAAATTAAGTATTAATTGATCTTCCACTTGTCTGAACTAACTAAAAAGTATCCTCGGGCGCCTGGGTGGCTCAGTCAGTTAAGCATGTGCCTTCAGCTCGCGTCATGATCCCAACATCCTGAGCTCAAGCCCCATGTTTGTGGTCAGGCTCCCTGTTCAGCGGGGAGCCTGCTTCTCCCTCTCCCTCTGCCCCTCACCTGCTCACGTGCTCATTCTCTCTCTCTCAAGCAAATAAATAAAATCTTAAAAAAACAAAGTACCCAGTGTATGCATAGGATTTACCGAGTGGATATAAGAATATGAAACTGAAGTCTTTAAGAGCTTGTAATCTACTTGACACATAGAAGTAATTATTGGAAAGAACGCAGGAATAACTTTATTTTGTATATGTTCCATGTCCTATAAAATTCAGAGGAAAATGAGTTCTACACAAATCGGAGTTACTAAGGAAAATTTCACTGAGCAGGTGGAATCCAGGCCATTAATGAGAAAAAAAGGTTTGTGTAAATCAATGACACGAGTTTCTGGAATTTTCTGTGGAATAGTGGAGACATCCACACAAGAAAGAATATGTATTAGGAAAGCAGGTTGGCTAATTGTGGTAGAGGTCCACTACAAAGGGCCTAAAAAGCTAAACGGAGTTTAAATCTGATGCACAAAAAATGGGATGTCACCAGCAACGAATGTAGAGAACTATGGCTCATCAGTAGTAGGATGGGAGGTGCAGATGAAGACTGAGGTGGCTTTCGTGCTATGGGACGAAGTAAGCAGGCACTAGTTGACAGAATAATAGCTAAGAGGCTGTTGCTGTCATTCTTAAGTGGGGTAACAGTAGCCTGAACTTGGGGGAAGGGAAGTAAGAAGAGCAAACCAGTTTGAGGGAAGAGCAACAGACGTATTTTTTCAAAAGAACAAAAATAAAAATGTTATGGTAGTTGTTGTCAAGTTTACTTTTTATTAGATTTAATATGAGATAACCTTACAATGGTACCTGACTAAAAAGTTTAAAATTAGGACATAAGGTATTTGTTTTCAAATTAGACTGGGGTTAAAGAATCTGTGTTCTAGTCATTTGTTTTAAAAGAACTTATATATATATACCAGAGTACATAATGCTTAAGACATTAGGTATATTCCCTAACGCAGAGAATATACACAAAGACTAATTTCTAAAAATATGCATTACCAGGCAAAGGAAAAGAACAGAACCCTGAGTACACAAGATGAGAGAAAGGACAAAATCACATCTAAGTAGTCAACATTGTAAGAAAGAGAACTGATAAACGGCAGGATGTGCCACAGGTCAAAAGGAATGAGGGAGTAAAAAAGATCAGTATATCTGGTAATAAAAGTTATAGCTTGTCTATTACAAATTTAAATTTAAAAGCTGAAACAATTTCTTAGAAGTTGAAATCAGTACAAAATACTGCTAATACTAGCAGCATTTATTAAATACTTAATGTATGTTAAGCACTACTCTAATAAGAGTATATATATGTATTAACTCATTTAATCCTAGAATAACACTCAAGTAAATAAAGTACTATTTTTATTAAAGATGAGAAAACTGAGGCATAGGAAGGTTTAGTAACTTGCCCATGATTGCACAACTGAGCTCTTAGCAACTACACTCTATATTGCTCTTTAGCAAGATCTACGTATGAGGATGTTCACTGAAAGATTGCTTCTAATACAGAAATTTGGAAACTTAAACCACCAAAGGCAGAATGACTAAGTAAATTATGCTTTGTCTAAACAATGGAATAGGGTATACATATATACATAAAACTTCAAAAGCAATGATGTGGATTTATAATACTAAATAGAAATATCTAAAATACATTATTTTAAAAGTGGAATTTAAAAAATATATACACGTTTGGTATGTTTACCCATCTACTTATCCTCCTCACCACCACCCCCTCTCTATGCAGAGCGCAAGAGACATAAACTAAGGAGAAATGCACACAAAACTGTTACCAAAACTCTTACCACGGGGACAACTGAGATTTATCTCAGTTACATATTTCCATAACACATTTTCTGTAACACAATTTTACTGCAGTAATGATAGTTGGGTTTTTGTTAAGAGAAAATCATAGTTGATTTGGGGCAGTATGTAATCCATTGGTATTTTACTCTGGTTATAAACATCTCCATTTTAGATTCATTTTTAAATGCTCCGAAATTCTCGACCAGGCCTACAAAGCTAAAAAATTAAATTATTGATAGGTAAATCAGGCAAAATTGATTTCAACCAAAACCACCAAAGGTAAAACTTTCACCTAAATTTGATTTTGCCCCAATTTACAAGCATCTGTCAACAACCATCACTTGACATCTACAGACGCAGCCTGTTTTACTTAATGTCTAAATTCTTTGCTCCCAATAAAAACATTTTGTCAACATTATGCCAAACGTTATTTTTCAAGAATATCCTTCAAATTTTGAGTAAAGGAAAACAGAGCAGGATGTTTTACTTTTTGAGAAAAATAATTTGGTCTTAAGTATCAAAAATCACTATCAATCGGCTCAACTGGTTTTGCTACTCTAGCGCCATTATGCCACCTCCCCATCATTCCCTCAAAATTGCTTTGTGGCATAGAAATTCTTACATTGGGGGTGCCTGGGTGGCTCAGTCAATTAAACATTGACTCTTGATTTCTGCTCAGGTCATGATCGCAGGGTTGTGAGACTGAGTGGTGCGTTGGGCTCCACGCAGGGTGTGGAGCCTGCTTAAGATTCTCTCTCCCTCAACCCCTCCCCCGCTCACACTTGCTCTAACCACCCCCCAAAACCAAGTACATTAAAATTGAGAATGAGAAATAAATACAATCATTTGAGATCTCTGAGCATTTGCCCCAATTTACAAGGCATCTGTCAACATCTGTATTAGCTAGTCAAAAAACCAACTTTATTATAAGCTACTGATCTCAAAAACAGTATCAATTCCAAAATGCACACCCTGAGTAATGTTAAAGCAGATGTACTGTTTCACTTCCCTCAAAGGTCTAACAGTTTCTTTCCAATCCATTTAGACTATTTTCTATGCTACCTTAATTTTCAGCTTTTACAAATCGTCCTCTTAATAAAATGAAAACCCTTCCAGGCAAACTTATTATTCAGTAATATAATTTCTCTAAGATTATCACAAGAACTTTATGTATCACCTTAGAAAGTATCTTACTCCGCTCATTTGCTGATAGTCATACAACTTTTTTTTTTTTTTTAATGTGTGGAGTGGAATTTTTTTTTCAGTAATCTCTACACCCAACATGGGGCTCAAACTCAGGACCTCAAGATCCAAAGTCACATGCTCTTCCAAGTCAGATGCCCATGGAGGGGAAAATTTTTGAAGTGGAAAGCCATTTACTTAAAACTCCTTACAATTCTTTCTTCTCTTACTATACTTCTCACTACATTTGCAATTTCACAAACTGAGAACTGCTATTTTAAAAATTAATAATTATCACTGGACAAAAGCCATATTTTAGCCACTCCTCTACTATGAAATCATTATAGTTTCACCATCAATTTCCTTCCCATTTTGGTAATTTCATATCAGAATACCATTTCACTTGCCAATTTTCAATGGCATCATAATTTTTTCTATTCATTTCCTGGACACTAATTCTCTATATGCTTTTACATTGCTAAATCAACTATAACATTGATAGTAGATATGTAGTATCATGGGTAATGCTTCACCTGGACTTTCTTAAAATCACTTCTGGAAAAACAAGATTATGCTTCCATAATGAAGTGGATACAAATTTAGTGGATTACATTTCAATACTTTTGGAGCAACTTGCCTATTCTCCTTATCAACAGATTTCCTTTTTCTTTTTTTTTTTTTAAGATTTTATTTATTTATTTGACAGAGAGAGAGACAGCCAGCAAGAGAGGGAACACAAGCAGGGGGAGTGGGAGAGGAAGAAGCAGGCTCCTAGCGGAGGAGCCTGATGTGGGGCTCGATCCCAGAACGCCGGGATCACGCCCTGAGCTGAAGGCAGATGCTTAACAACTGAGCCACCCAGGCGCCCCTCAACAGATTTCCTTATCAACACAGATTTATGAATGTGAAAAAAATCCATTTTCTCATTCTACAAAACTTACACTGCATGCCTCAAACTAAAATATTACATTTTTTTAATCAGTGCTTCTATTCAAATACTCTTAATTTTAGATCAGAAATTATATTAAACTCTGCAGTTCTGCCCGTCATACCCTTGTCATTTTATCCAAAAAAACCCAGAATCAACATTTGTATGACTCAATTCTAACTTCCTCAATCCTACATGCATAGTTATTAAAAATGACCTAATTCCATGTTGCACTTAAAAATATGCTCACCAAATAATCCCCTAATCATCTTTTCCACCAAATTTGTACATTTATTTAATCTTTCCCTCTCTATTCCTGGGCAAACTATATAGTGGCCAATTTTACTAAAATTCGGAGGCAATTTAAAAGGCCATTACCTGGCTCACTTGAAAGATCATGGCAGCAAACTTTGATAGTGAAATACCAATTCTAAATAGTCAATCTGAAGAAATTATTACAAATGTGTAAAGGTATTTAAGTAAAAGCATATTTGTTAAGTTTCTTATAAAGCAAAAAACTGGAAACAATATAACGTACAACAATAAAGGACTGGTTAAATAGCACAGTATCTAGAATGGACTATTTTGGCTTAAAAGCAATTTGATATAAGTAACATGTGGAAAACCTAAGTTACAAAAAGTCTTAAGATTTTATAGATAGCTACACGTAGAGAAGCTAACAGTGGTGTAAGGTAGTGGGAATACAGTTTCCCCCCTTTAAACTTTTCTAGCTTTTCTGCAATGCACATATATTTTGTTACCCTTAAAAAAAAAAGAAAAATACAAGTTTTATTTTCTCTTTTAAATAAGGACAAGTTCACCTTTCCTCTCATCTTTTCTCTTAACTTCCATTCATTTGATGCCACTTTATTATGCTTGCCTTTTAAAATTGAACCATTTAATTCCAAAACTTTTATTCACCTATATATTTAGCTTTAGTGACAACTGTATGGGAAAGTCTGCTCTAGGAACTGTATTTTTTCAGTATTCCATTGGCTCATCTGAAAACAGGTGAGTCAACATCATAAAAAAAAAAATCCCACAAAGGTACTGACTTTTATCAGTTTATTTCACAGCACCTAGAATAGTGCCCAACAAAGAACATTCAATAAACAGTTGCTAAATCAATGTGGATATATCTATCACTCTTTGCATATTCATTCAAAGTTAACTTGTGGAATTAATATCACACTAAAATATCTATGGAAATGTAAAAATGTAAAGGTGTAACTTTTATAAAAAGCTATGAGTTCTGTAATTCTTAAAACTTGAACTGAAAAACCCCACCTCCATAAAACGGTTTAGAAAGAATATTATGTCAATTTAGAATAACAATTTTATAAAATAGATTAAGGACTGATTAAAATGCTAATATGGATTTTGAAAGATTTTCACATGGCTTAGACAATTCCATGCAAATACCCAAATGAATTTTTTCATTAATTCTCTTAGAACTTTTTATTCCCATGTAACGCTGCTTCAAATAACCACCTGAAAGATGAGAAATTGGGGCTCCAAAGTGAGGTTTAAATAGGTAGACATAACAAATTTTCAAGAAAGAAGATCGAGATTTGAATCCTCTTCCTCTATAATGGACACGTTCCAAAATTCAAATTCTGGTTTTACTTTTGAGTTAAGCCCTACTTTAAAATTTTAAGTATTTATTATCTCCAGAATGTTTATAAATCTAATAGGTACTGAAGTTTAAAAATTTTTTCCTTACTTCATACGTTCCTAAGTGCCTTTCTTCAAGCAGGCCTATAAAGGCTTAACAAAAGCATGCCCTATTTTCTCTGCAATTTATATAGTTTGAAATGTTTGACTTATATTTTACATTTTTATCTCGTCCAAATATATGTTTGTGAGGACACCTTCCAAAGTGATACCACCAAAAGTAAAGAATTAAGCTCAAGTTCTATATGGAGCACTGCCATTAAGGTTTCAACAGACAAGAACGAAGGATTACACTGGCATTCCTGCTATACAAAACAGACCCTCACTGTGCTGTCACTTAAATGTAAGGAAAGCTGAAGGGGAAAAGAGCTGAAGAGCAAGCTCTGGATCAAGATAATATTTTAGCTTATATATGACGTCTGGAGGCTCCTGTCATCTAATAAACAGATGGCCATTTTTTCCAGCAGATTCTAATATACAGGTCTAATTTTGTCCAGGCTTTATGTGACAGTTTAGTGCAGCTGTCAGATTATAAAAATCTATGACACGTAAGAAGTAATAGGAAAATAAGTTTCATACTGCCCAGTTTCGCTAAGAAACTAAGCTGACAGGCCTTTTCTAACCACTACCTAAACCTAAGGGAGGACAGAAGCCAGGAACAAGACCATTGCTGCCCCACCCCCATTCCCTCATTAAACAATATGCACAAAAACAAGGCATAAAATAATGTAGGGATGGACTTCAAAATGGCTACATTTGAGGTACACTGTTGGAAAGGAGGGGATGCATGTTGGAAATCCAGATTTTGTTAAGTGTTTAATTACCTCAACAATTGGGAAAACTAATTTAAAAATGTTTAATGTTAAATATAGTAAAAAAGTTTCATGTTAAATAGTACAAATATAATCCATAGAATATAAAATTCACTTCAAAGGGATTTCTATAATTCTTAAAAGTGCCTTCATGGGTTTGATGCCTGTTTTTAATTAATAGCTCAAGAAAATTAGTACTGTGAATCAAGACTGTTCTTCACGAATATTTTATGGTCAAATCAACTTAAAGGAAAAAAGCAAGTAACTAGCAAAAGAAATACATCCTTACAAAATCTACTTAAAACTAGTATCATTATATTCAGGTATTTGAGTCTTCTCATGTCTTTCTAATGCTGAGCTGCAAGAATATAGAAAGCTCAAGACGTATGTGAGAAAAATAACTTACAAACATATAAGATTTAAATAGGAAATTATAGGGTTGATCAACTTAATTAAAATCTAAGCACAAAACATGTATTTGAAACAAAAGTATTGAGAGCAAGTCAAGAATACCAAAATAACAAAGAAAAATCCTGGTTTTTCATCTCAGAGCACATTTATCATTTCTTTCGATCTGACACTGGGAAGAACATAAGCAATAAAGAAAACATACTATTTAAATGTTACGTCAAAATTACTTCAACTTTCAAATAGCAAATTGTGAAGCATCCCTTAACTCCCCTAATACATAGCGTTTCTGCAAATAAAAAGCAAAACAGAAAAATGTGGTTAGGTTATCAGGGCTCAGAAAAAGAAATCCAAAGAGTCTTTAAACATGTAAACATGCTCAATCTCATTCATAAGAGAAATGCAAATTAAAACCACACAGAGATTATTTACCTATAAATACTAGCAAAAGTTTTAAAGTGTAATAACATATTTCATTAAGAGGATGTGAGGAAGTGAGGTTTTTCAAGAATTATCAATGGGATTTTAAATTGTTACCACCTCTGCGGTAGGGAATTTGGATACAGAAAATTCAAAAAAAATCCTACATACTTTTTGATCCAGCAACTCATCTAGAAACTTAATCTACAACATATTCACACAAATGGAAATGACATGTAGAAAGACATTGAATGCAATAATGTTCGTATTATAACAAATCTAGGAAGAACCTAAATATCCCTCAGTAGAAGATGGGTTAAACAATAAAGTACTTATAAAAAAAAACTTTTAAAATTAACTTTGGTAAGCAATAAAAAAAGCAAAGTGCAAAACAAAAAAGGGAATTATTCATGTAAAAGTAGAGGAAGAAACATAGGCTGAACATTTGTCACTGAGGAAAAGATGGGTGGCTCAAGGACAGGTAGATGAAAAACTTTTCAGTGGGTCTCTTTGGTATCTTGGATTTTTGAACCATATTTAAAAAAATATATGTATTTTAAAACTCTAAACAAACCCTCCAAATACTCTAAAAATGTACAAAAGACATAGGATATGTATTATGCACACAGAAATTACAATCTCCCTATTTCATTTATTTATTTATGAAGTAAGCTCTACACCCAACGTGGGGCTTGAACTCATGACCCTGAGAACACATGTCAGATGCTCTACCAACTGAGCCAGCCAGGCAGAAATCAGATGTATAATATTGTTAAACTATTTAACTAACAATATATCCCAAGGCAAAGGATTAGTTTTGCAACTTCTAAACACGTAGAAGAATTTAAGCATTTTAAAAAGAAATCTATCACAAACTGATAAAGTACAGAGGTACTACCATAAAAATTTAACTCAGATAATTTCCAAACCTAAAAATGGGTATTAAGTAAAGAAATAAAATACTGGTATAACTCAAGATTATTTAAAGTGTTTTATAAGGTATTAATCACACCTATTATTGAAATGGTTATACATGGATAAAAATACATGGATAAAAATATGACTGAAAGTCAACAAACTGTTGAACATAAACTATAAGCTTCTGGCACTAAAGCAATCAAATAAGATTTACCAAATTTATTGTATAAATTAACATAAAAATAAAATTCATAATTGCTTTCTTGTTAAAAAATGAAACTAAAAATATACCATTAATTGCAATTCTAATAAAGGCCCACTCACTTATGAGAAGTTTCATTAGAACAGAATGAATTTGGGGGAGAAAACTTACTAAGAAAACAAATATTCAGGGTAACCTGATGAATACTTACTTAAGATTCCGTAACATACATATATTCTTTAAGCTTGAGGAAACTATATATAATTGGAAATGTCCAAAAATACATGTATATCTTTGACGATGCCAATGTTGTTTTATTAATCTTGCCTAGAATTTTTCATCTCCATGAAGATTTCTTTCCTATAGAACTTTGACAGCTGTTTTCTCTCAGCAAACCGGCAATTGCAATGTCTTCTGGCTTCCATTGCTGCTGTTGGGAAGTTGTTGATCAACCTGCCAATCCTTTGGTCATTTGTCTTTTTGTATATAGCTGCTGCTGCGATTTTTTTGTCGTTTCTACGGTTGCATTTTCGTGTATCTAGGTGGGAAGTTTTTTTTTTAAATCTTATTGGATCCATTGAGCAACCTGAATTCTGGAAAATTAGCATATAGCTCTTCAAATTGTTCTTCTGCCCAATCTCTCTTCTATTTCTGAAACTTCAAGTAGACACATTTTCACTCTATGATTTGTGGCTCTTAATCTGCTTTCACATTTTCTATCTCATGGTCTCTTTAAGGTCTAATCTGGATTCTTCGGTTCTCTCTTCAGTGTGTCCAATCTGTTAAACGCAATTCAACCTTAACTGAAGTCTTTGCAGATCTGTTTCTGCTATATGTGGTTTCCTTACATGCTTAGTTTTTAATAATTGAAATCCTTCTCCTTGGAAAAATATTTGCGGAGATTTTTTTAATGGTTTATGATGAAGGTGCATTCTTCCAGAAAGGGTTTGAGTAAGCTCATTGGTTTATTAAGAGCCTAAACTCAGGTTGAGTCCACCTTACATTCATGGTTTTTCGTTTTGTTTTTGAACCACCCAAATGCTGTTTATGTTGACCACAAATCCGTGCAAGGGCCAACTCAGTGTTGTAACATATCAGGACTTCCCCATTCCACTGCTCAGGATCACAGCAAATGTCCTCAGTCTCCTAATGTTAGGAATATAGATTTTTTTCTGGTTCACTGTCACCCTGAGTATTGCCTACACAGTTTTAAAGGGGAAGAATGTCTTGTTGAGCAGGACTTGGGCTTTGATTGTTGCCTGAGCGCCTAGAATCATTAACGACTGCAGCCTGCGTTCTCCCAGTGTGGCAAAGAATCTCAGGGTAAAAACAGCTGAGGTACTCTGCTTATCTCCCAGTGTTCCTATTCTTGTTTTCTGTATTTGTTTTCCAGTTAGTTTTTGGCCTAGCAATTCCTTACTATCAGTTCTTCAATCAGGCTTTTAAGATGTTTTTCAAATTCAGTCCAGCAGTCTTAGCTGCTTTCAATGAGAGAGCTGATCTGAGCAATCGAGCTCACCATAATACCCAAATCTTCAATATATCTTATTACCATCTAGCTTTCAAAAAACTTGGGAAAAATTGTATGCAAACTATTTTAAAAAGTAACTTAAAACTTTAAAATCCAATGTTCATTGAAACACTAAATCCCAAAGGTTAAAAAAAATAGAATTGAACTAACCAAATCTATTTCCTATATTATAGAATTCCCAAGTAAGTGTAATTCAGTTCTCTGAAACACTTTATGAACCCAGCAATTTAATACTTGCTATGCCCAAGTAAGTGAAGCTTGGGTGAAAATCATAAGAACAAAAAGTAAAATGATAATTAATATTTAACACAGAATTCTACAGCTTTTTTCAAAGACAAAAGCTAGAGTAATTCACCTTTGTATTTGTTTTCAAAAATAAATCTATATAAAGTTAAGTTTATGTATTAAACAGGTATTTGTATATTTTAATATTTAATATAATTTAATAATATTTTAATATTTGCAAAAGAATTCCCGCTCATCAATTAGATGTTGGCATTGTGTACATATACGTTAGTCAAAGTTGTGAAACGGGGTGGGGAAGAATTAGAATGTCTATGCTTTACTAATCTGACAAAACCACCTGTGAAATCTGGTCAATCAACATGTGAAAATTCAAGTTTTAATCTCATATATACATATACAAATGTCTCAGAAATTTCATTCCAATATAATACTGCTAAAACTTTATTATAACTAGTCAGGCATTTACCTCATACCAAGTTTTAAAGTTTTATCTGCAACTATTTCAGAATCACAAGCAATTTTTTTAAAGTTACCTCAAAATAGTAGGTAAATTAGTAATACCCTTTAAATTGAGTAATTCTTTAAAAACACCTTTGTGTCATACATCAAGATAATTCTAAATGTCACTGAAGCTTATTCTATAATACCTAAACAGCTGGGGGTATCAGACAAAAACACTTTCTTTGTATTTTTAGAGAAACTATAAAAACACTTCTTTTAAACCTGTTAACAGTAAAGCTATTAGACGTTTAATTTTATAAAAAAAAAGAATACATTTTGTCATAAACTGGTACCATACTCTAATTCTTAGAAGTTAAAATTCAAGGGGCGCCTGGGTGGCTCAGTTGGTTAAAGCGTCTGCTTTCAGCTCAGGTCATAATCCCGGAGTCCTGGGATCAGGCCCACGTTGGGCTCCTTGCTCAGGAAAGTCTGCTTCTCCCTCTCTCTCTGCCCCTCCCCCAAAACTCGTGCTCGCTCTAATAAATAAAATATTTAAAAAAAAATTGAAATTCGAGTTGTGACACAATATGATAATCTCAATTTTACTTCCCACTGCAATTTTTCATCCAACAAATATTTAGAGTACCACTGTATATCAAGCATTGTTCTCAGTTCCTGAAACATAACAGAGTACAAAAAACACATTATAAACACAGTAAGTAAACCATTCAGTGTATTAGGAGATGCCTATTACAGGTGGAAAAAATAGAAGAAAGATTGAGTTTTGACAAGTTACGAATGGGGTGGCAATTTTTAATTCAATAGCCAGAGCGGATCTCATGGAGAAGACAACATTTTTTCTTGAAGATTTGAAGAAAGCAGAAGATTTACTTAAGCAGCTATTTGGATAAATAACTTCAGAGCAGACAAGAGCTAATTTGAAAGAAAAGCCTGGAAGTGGGAATATGTCTAGATCATTAAGGAGGCCAGTGTGACTGAAGAGACTTTACTATGTGAATTATTTACCATACAGATATCAAGCACAAATTTTTATACTTAATCTGGTATCCCAGTATTTATTCCTCAAACTGATTATTAAAAACTAATCAACCTATCTGAATTTGACTAATACTTGATGTTCAAACATATAAAATTTACAGATATAAACTCAGTTAAAATGTATCAAATTTGTTATTACTATACCAATTTCCACTTGGAAGAGAACCCTAGTTATTGTAATAGTTTTGAAGGTTCCAGAAAATAGCCAAACTCAATCAAGCACCAGAACTCACTAATTCAATGATCAAAGTTCCAGTATAATCCTCAATTACTCTTACAGTTATAAAACCACTATTTCATGTAATACCATTCTAAAAATATAAATCATCATTATCACATCAATATAATTATTAATACTTCCCTCATTATTTCAACACATTGCTATAAGTAGACAATACTCGCACCCTAACAGATTTTTGGACTTCATAAAAATTGAAAACTTAGAAACGGCATAGATTTACCAAAAATATGTTTGGAAACCAGCTCTTGTGCTTTTTTCTTAATTTTAGCCAGTCTATATATTCCAAAAATAGCCACAAGACACCAGGACATGAGTTCCAGGGTTTTCCTCAAAATTAAGTTTCAATCTTTGACAGTAAATGTGACATTTAAAAATCTTGGTTAATTGTCCCTTTGATACAACTATCCCTTTTAGTGCACACTTGCACATTAACCTCTACGTTTAACCAAATTGAGGTAGTAAAGTCTCATAATTTTTCATTAATAGAATTCATACAACAAATAAGCAATCTTCTTTTCTGTGCATAAGTCAATCTGGAAACTCTATGTTACCGAATAAGCTAGACACTGGTATGTAGTGTCCTACGGCTGGCATTTAGTAAAAACAGATTTTACTTATGGTAAACACTTTTCTAGGAACCAAACTGTCTAAAGCAACCACTCAGGTTTTATCTACCTACAAACAAAACAAAACAAAACAAAACAAAACAAAACAAAACAAAACAAAAACTAATTTCTACCTTTGAAAGGGTTTTTTTCTCCCCCAAAAGAACACTCTGGCCAATTGTTATATTTTCCTCAAACTATATGAAGACTATTTCAGGGAATAAAAGGTATCATAGCTTCTTAATTCTCTTAGTTTCTTAAGACTGAAATGCCAAGTAAAAATTAATGAAAGCAAAAGAGAAATTTCTAACCAACATGTATCTTTCTTTGAAAAGTGAAAAGGAAACTTCCACTCAGCATCTAAATTTATGTAGGCATGATTTAAAACAAGAGCCCAGAATTATGTGCTCTCAACTTGCTATTTTCCTAGAGCAAAATTACATTCACCTTACTATTTTAGCCATTATAAAGTTTCACATATTTAGGCTTTTGCTCCAGTTCTATTTCTAACAGCTTGTGTGCAATTATTAACTATCTGGCCCATATTTTTTGTAACTGAGAAATATTTCACGTAATAGTCATAAGTCATCTGTTTGAAACAGTGGGAAGGGCTAGAAAAAAAATTCAGCTTAGCAACTATCAAGCTGTTTCAACTGCTCAAATAAAGCAATGTTCTTTTTTCTTGCCTCTGTTGAGCCTTGGCACTGGTGGTTCCCTTTGCCAGGGATTCACAAATTTCAGGCCTGTTTAAAAGTCTTGCTGTTCTAGATTTCCTGGACCAACCTCACATATTGTTTTCTCTTATCATAGCACCTATGAGCCATACTGTAATTTCTCTCCTGTAACAAATGTAAACTTGTTCACTGAGATGTTCATAGCATCTTGGTGTCTAGCATCCATTCATTCAGTAGACACTTGAGAGTTAATTCCCCCATCATCCCCTAATATATGAAGTGAAAGCAAGGCCTTAAACAAAACCTTTTCATGTATTTTGCCTGTAGCCACATAAAAACCTATGAAAATACACAGATGGCGTGGGGCCTAAAAATGTACCCAATGACTTTTTTGAGAATCTATAAATTCAACAGTTGTACTACAGAAAAATAATATAACACTTTGAGCAATTTTAATGAATATAACCCAGGCAAATACATCAACCAACATCTGTTAAGTCTTCATTCCAGTAAACATCCACTGTCCTAATTAGGGTAACTTTAAAGGCTCCACATATAAAAATACTTGCCAAAAGGATATGCTAATAAAATTCTGCATATTTTAATCTGCACAGAATCTCCTAAAGGTTAAGCTACAGTTATACTTTTCTCCCTATTCAAAAAGGATTAGAATAAGCATCACTGAATACACTGAAGTGAATTCCTACAGTTCTTCCATTATGAGAAACTTAAAACTGCAAAACTTTGTAGGCAGATAATTTGAATTTTTACATTTCATAAAGGTGTATTTAGGATCAATTGAGCAGTATCAGGAAGATGAATAAAAAGGTATTTCAGTATTCAGTGACATAGACGGGAGATGTACTCAATATTTCTTAATCTTCTAATTCTGATACACTATAAATTACCAATAACTGGAAATGTTGGTCCAGTTTCAATAACTATGACTTTCCCATTAACTGTAGGAGTTAAGATCCTCTTTCACAACTTTTAAAAAGAGCACTAAATATTGTCGTGCCCCTCTGACTTCAATTTTTCATTTTTATTTTTTCATGGTTTTTTTCATAATCAAGTATTTTAAAGATTTCCCCTCTTAAAAAAACCACACACACACACACACACACTCTCTCTCTCTCTCTCTAAATAAAACAAGTCTATCAGAAAACTTACTTTGCAAGACTTCCACACTTCTATGGGAAGAAAAGATAACTGTTTAGTAAGCAGATATTCGGAGGCTAATATTCTTCACTAAATCCTAAATTCTGGCCTTGATTTAAGAAAATTCCATCCTAATAAAACTCATGACTGCTCATTAAGAAATAGAAGGTAAATAAATGTATTGTTCTCATATTAATGTTGAATAGTTTTAAAGAATGAGTTCTTACAAATTATAAATCCAGAAGTACTAAGATTTCTGTGTTTGTATTCAGAATTCCTTTGTTATTTGAAATTAAATCAAAATATGTAAGGCTAAAATTTTTTAAAACTGTGAAGGGTAAAAATACATAAAATAACAAACAAGAATTTTAGAAGATTTTACAAACCATAAGATGAAGCTGCATGGGAGTTACTGTACCATGCCAACTTCTAAAACATTTTTCACAATTGTATGTAGTTGTGAGTGGCTACACATAATCTGTTTTTTTCAAAGGACCAGATGCCCAGACCCAGGAATTAGAACACTGCACTATAGACCTCTTTCCCACTTATTTAAACATGAGTTTTGTTGATGCTAACGAAGTTAAATAATCTAAATCTCAGAAAAGCTGATCATCTGAAAAAAAAAGGAGGGATAATACACACCTACCTCAAAAGGTAAATTGTGATTAATCGGATATCCCACTTAAGTACTAAACACACTGCCAGAATATATTAAAGGACCAATAAATTTGAGCTATTACTGTTGAGGCCAGTAAACAGAAAAAAGGAAAAACCATTCTAAGATACAACTGAAAATCAACTATGAATTTTTAAAATGTAACTTGAACTCTTTACTTCTAAGAATCTGTTTTAGAAAAATCTTTCACCTCCAAAAATATCTTCCTCATATACATTTTTCCCTTATGTAATGTCCACAGATTTTTGTTTTCCATAAAATTTAGTTTTGTAGATCTATAATGAAAATATAACCTAAGAGAAAAACATCTGCTTATATTTAAGAACTCTAGTTCAACTCCATGCATATTTTAGGTAAGAGCTACAAAAACTATAAGTTATTACAAATGTATTTAAATTTAGAAAATAAGTTGCCTCTTAGGACCCTGGGATCATGACCTGAGCCAAAGGCAGATGTTTAATCAACTGAGCCACCCAGGCATCCCAACGTTACAACAGTTCTAAAGACAACTCTTGTCTAGAATAATGGGACTTTTCCATTTTTATAGATTATTGGAATCAACACTTGAATTCACATTAGTTTCTCCTATTCTGATGGGGTAAGGATGAAAGTGAGAAATAGAAAATCTGTGTGGTAAATTTAATTAAACACAAGGCACAGCAGAAAAAAGACCATTAGGGTTAAGCGACTGACTCTTAATGTCAGTTCAGGATCTCAAGGGTTGTGAGAACAAGCCCCAGGTCGACTCCACGATGAGCATGGAGCCTGCCTGAAATTCTTTCTCCCCCTCCGTCCCCCCACCCGTTCACATGCATGCTCTCCCTTAAGAAAAAAAAAGTTTAAAAATTGGAACACTGTAAGGGCATAAAATTCGAATAATCTCATCCATCACAGAAACAGGGAATTTTAGAAAAAAGGCAATCTGGGACAGCTGAAAAATGTAAACATGAGCTGCATATTAAGTTATATTAGAACACTACTGTTCTTTTTCAGTGTGATAATGGTACTGTGGTTATGTAATAAAATATTCTTTATTAAACAGAGAAAGACAAAGCATGTATGGCAAAACATTCAGTGAAGGTAGAAGGTGTCTAGGTATTTAATATTCATGTTATTCTTTCAACTTAGATAATTTTAGAATTCTCATAATAAAAATTTGAAAAGGGAGGGGTGCCTGGCTGGTTCAGTCAACTCTTGATCTTGGAGTCATGAGGCGAGTCCCACACTGGGCATGGAACCTACTTAAAAAAAATAAAATAAAAAGTAATAATAAATAAATGAATGGATGGCTGGCTTGCCTAAGGTGACAGGAATTCAATGGGAAGAGCTTAAAGTACAAAATCCTAGGTCACCAGATTTCAAATTCCGTGCCATTTCTATTCCTCCATACTACCCTTTATAACCTGCAAATTTCCCACATTTCTTTCAGGAAACTACCAATTCTTCAAACATCTTTTCTGCAATACCAAAAATTGACAAGGCCACTGACAGCCAGCTTTTAGGAAAATACCTCTTCCACGGTTTAAGCAACCTTTAATTGTTAATAGAGAAATTATTTCCTTTAAAATGTTAGCTTTCTAATCTGTGCCTCAAGCAGCAAAAGAAATAATTTAAGTACTTTAAAAAGATAGCATTTGCAAACACAATGAAGTACTTATCTAGATAACTTTACTCGTTTTCTAAACTGTTTTAAAGCCAAAGACATGACGATTTAAAAAAAAAAAACACATTCTTATCTGAAGTGACTTGTGCCATTTGGCCAACTAACAAATCAAAAAGATACTCATTTTCTGTGGCTTACAGTGGTTCTCATAAAAATACAAAACTAGTTAAGTTTTTATAAATCTAATGAGTTGAACAAATGTTATCTTCCCCATGTGACTTATGACAGAATTTGAAGGCATTACTGATAAAGTATACAATCTGGTAAACTTGCTACAATCATAAACCAGTGAAATCCTGTATATCATCACTTTTCTAACTACACTAACTACCGTTTAAAAGAAAATAATGTGGAGAGGCACCTGGGTGACTCAGTCGGTTAAGCGTCTGCCTTTGGCTCAGATCCCTGTTTCTCCCTCTGCCAGCTCGGTCTCTCTCTCTTTCAAATAAATAATAAATAAAATCTCAAAAGAAAAAACCCAGTTACCATCAAAAAAAAAATGGAAAGAAAAAGTGTGGAAGTAAAGAAAAACTAGTACTTTCCAATAGTTTTCAAATATAAATAAGCTTGAAGTTTGGGTCATGAAGAGTACGTATTTACACTGAACAATAAACATAGCAAAAAAACTAGATTATCTGTCAGAAGAAAAACATCAATGATTCCTAATAGAATTGTTAACAATTTCAAATGAAGTGGGTGGCTGCTGAATGAGAAATAGGATTTTTACAGTCGTAAATTATCTCCCCATTATTTTATTAATTACGAAAGGAGAACTCGTGACTACACAATGGAGAAAATGGTCAGCAGACATCACAAATAAGGGGTAAGTGAACGTCATGTGCCCCTGGATGAGATACACAATCATCTGCAGCTTCTCAGCTACACTGTATGTAACTGAATCTAATGAGGAAATACCAAACCTAAAGTTGAAGAACAGTTCAACATCAAGAGACTAAAGAGGAATGACAACTATATACAGTAACTTTGAATAAGACACTAATTTTATTAGAAAATTGCTATAAAGGGCATGACCAGAATAATAATAAAGGCAGAACATGGACTGTAGATTAGGATTTTATTAATGGTTAAGTTTCCAGAATTTCCTAAATGTATGAGAAGATATTATTGGAAAATACACTAAAATGGGGTGCCTGGGTGGCTTAGTGGGTTAAACAGCCGACTCTTGATTTTGGGTCAGGTCATTATCTTACGGTCCTGAGATGAAGCCCCGTGTCGAGCCTAGCAGATTCTCTCTCCCTCTCCCTCTCCCTGGCTCTTTAAAAAAAGAGAAAAAAAGGAAAGAAAAAAAAAAGAGAATATACTGAAGTATTAAAGGTTGTGATGTATGCAACCCAATCTCCTACGGCTCAGGGAAAAACAGAATTGATAAAGCGTATGTCAAATGTTAAAAACTGGCTAATCAGGGCAAAGTGTATATGAGAGTTCTTGAATTGTTCTCACAACTCTTCTGTAAGTTTAAGATATTTTCAAGAAACAAGTTAAAAAAGCAAAAATGGCAGTTTATAACCGATAAAAACAGTTTTAACTTGTTATTCAACCCATATAACAAAGCAGATTAAACCATGTACTCCCCAGTGACTGGCATACAATCTGAGTCTTCCACTCTAATGATTAAATAGTGCTATTTTACACATTTTCTCACCTAATAACATACCCTAATTAAGAGAACCATAAAACCCCAAGAAATCACTTAAACAAGATAAATGAATAATAATTTTAAAAAATGGTAGATGGAGTTAAAATAAATGTACAGATAATGCAGGAAATGTTTTTTGTTGACAATCTTCCCCCAAATACTTTTAAGCTCTCTCCTACAATATTGTCCATACTTTCATATTTCGTTAACGTAATGAGATTTTGACATTTAAGTGTTATGAAATTTAGATATTACTCCAGTTCTTCTACAAATATCATTGATGCAAATATTCTCAATTATAAGATGGAAAGAGCCAACTCTCCTAAGGACAGATACTGACTGGAAATAATAAAATTACCATTTCTAAAAAGTCTTATTTAAAAGCTACCAAAAGCCACTAACGGAAAAATTTTTTTAAAATAAGTAAACATTAATTAAAAATGGTTGAGAAACAATGCACTCCTCTGTGTGGTGAAAAATTCAGAAACCTGACTACAAAAATAGCTAAAAATAATGACCAGTTCTTTGTTAGAACACTCCATTTCCCATCCCCCAAAAGAATGAGTAGTACTTATAAAGACTCAAGTACTAATTAAATGAATGGATGGATATTGGCTAATCTGAAAAAATGAAGATGTGCTGGTGTTAAGTTTAAACTCTTTCAGGGAAGGGTTAAGGGTTAGTCATCAAAAAAAGCTGCAGTAATTTTAAGCCATACTCTCTAGCTTAAGTGGTCCTCCCTGAACACATGGGGCTCAGAGTTTGTACTTAGATTATATTCTCTAAATAATCAAGTTTACAGAGCTAGAAATTTGGGTTTCAAACCCAGGAATAAAGTCGGCAACTATAAAACTGTCAAAGTTCAATTAACACAACCACAACCCTGATGGCAGATCTAAAAAATAGTCACCACACTGTCAGGAATACTACCACGCACACAACAGACACTTCGAAGATTAGTTCTAGATTGATTATATATTGAGTGATCTATCACAATGTAGTCAAAAGAGCAAGCCAGGAGACTAATCACTTTATAGTACTAATACAGGTAGTATTCTGTGAGGTATGAAACACACTCACAGTAATGAGATTCAATTATTGCCCTTTTAAGCCTGTTCCTCAAACTAGATGCCAGAAACACCTATTTTCCACCTGCCCATCCTGTGGTGATCGAGTCAGCATTAATGTATGCGAACTGACAAACTTGCAGGTTTTAAAAGCTTCCAAGGTGATCCTATACCACTGTAGTTTCTAAACTTTGACTCTAACGGATATCTTATTTCACTCACATATGAGTTGGCTAAACTAATTCATCTTATCTTCCAGCTCTGAATTTTGGATTTAAATTTAATGTCCTCTTGGGGTTTAAATATACAATACTTGCATATTCAGTTTAATAAAAAAGAATTTTCGAGAAAATCCTAATCACAAAATGGTCAACACTTTTTTCCTTAAAATTCAACATGAAAAAGTTACAGAAAATGTCGCCATTAACAGACCTTTTCCCTTAACACTATGTGAGGTGATGGATGTTAACTAAATATTGTGGGTATCATTTTACTACATACGTATGTATTGAATCTTTATGTTGTACACCTTAAACTTATGCAGTGCTATGGGTCAATTGTATCTCCACACAACTGTTGGAGAAAAAAGACTATTTCCCATCTAGAAATATGTAGACTTACAATGTTATCTGTATATGCTACGACTACTATCTTGTATTTAAAAAAAAGGTCATAACTGAACATGTTCTATCACATAAATAAAAGTATTAGAAATTCTAGCTTTAAAAAAAGCTTTGGGACTATTCTATTGGCCTTACTACATTTCAAAGTATATTTCAAAACTACATTTCAATCCTGTCTTTGGCATTAGATTTTTGTTTTTTGAACTATCACTTAACATTACCAAATTGAAAATTTTTCCTTGTGGGGGTGATGGGGGTCAGGTGGGTCTCCTAGCATACAAAACGGTAAAACTTACCCCAGGTTATGGTTCCCTGAGCCTTAGAAAAGCCGTTTAGTTTCTCAACAAGTTGTATTCAAAGCAAATTCACAATTTTGTTGAAATTGCTGAGGATTCTGAATATGTGGGGGAAAAAATTTATACAGACTTCAATTTATGCCATTATAATAACTGTTTTCTGTTTCAAAGTTGCTAAGAGCATGACTGTTTAGTAATAAAAAGGTTTAAAAAGTAAATTATTTACAGCAGATAAATGCATTCTTGTCCACATTTTGAAATACAGCTTTTTGTAGACATCACCAGTATATTTTAGACATCTTCATTTCTTGGAAGTGCCTTGAATCATACTCATTCAAAAAGGAACAGCTGTTTGCAAGTTGAAAGCACACATTAAACAAAATAAAAAACAACAGACCCATTAGAAAATATTCGAGCCTTTGACTTTAAGAGGTCTTTTTCCTTGTTTTTTAAGAGAAAGTCAATTAACCACCACCTGGTTCCCTTATGCTCAAGTTAGAACCAAAAATGCACAGCACCCTCGAAAGGCTTTTCTGTTAGGATTAATTTTATTTCCAATTACGGAGGTTTTACTCCATAATATGAGGAAGGGCTTATGTGTTTGTGTTTATTCACGGATGCCATGCTGCAGCATAATTTTAATTAATACCTCTTGGAATAGGGGAGGTGGGTCGTATACCAAAACAGTCCCCTAAGATCTTGTTGATTACACAATTAAAAAAAAAAACACTATTAGATATCATATATTAAGTATTGTTATTCCACAAATGCCCAAGAAATTTAGGCTGGAGCATCACCCACAGGGAAACTACCAACTGTGTGATCAAATAGTCCTTTTTGTTCCATAACAAATTTTAGAATATGTGTACTTTTTATTAAAATCTGGTTAGAAATGCCTTTTCCACATTTTCAGAATATACCATAGATCTTATTACACACAGTAAAGTAGAATAAGAAGAAGATGGGTTAAAAATCTGAGTCTTGGGGCGCCTGGGTGGCACAGCGGTTAAGCGTCTGCCTTCGGCTCAGGGCGTGATCCCGGCGTTATGGGATCGAGCCCCACATCAGGCTCCTCCGCTATGAGCCTGCTTCTTCCTCTCCCACTCCCCCTGCTTGTGTTCCCTCTCTCGCTGGCTGTCTCTATCTCTGTCGAATGAATAAATAATTAAAAAAAAAAAATCTGAGTCTTTTGCAGAGGAAAAAAGATGAGCATTGCTTTTTCAATGTTTATCAGTGACTGCAAAGATTGTAATTTTGCTTTATAAAGTAGAGAAATAGAAATACACAAGCAATTAGGCTGATTAGTACAAGGTTTTGTTTAAAAATAAATCACTACATTTCACATAAAATACTAAATTATCTAGAAGACAAAGAATAGAAAACAAGAGTTTAGAAAAAAGAAATGTTATCTAAATTAACTATGTCCTTTGGCAAAACAGTTTTATTATACATTGCCTGGGTAAAGAGAAAAGCCCTCAAGGAAAAAAAAATGTATAGATCAAGTTAGTATCAGTGACAAAGCCTAAACATCTATGCTACAATAATGGAAGGGAATATGGATGGGATAAAATATTTCAATAAAACCTGAAATAAAAGTGCTACTTTTAATAGTAAACACACAAATATCTCCTTTGTTTTAAAAATAGTATGTAATTATTCAAAGCACTTTCGGATATATGATTACTCATTTCTGTGTTTGCAAGTCATTCCTGTTTTCTTTTACACCCCTACACTACATTTATACATGCATTTAAGAAACTATAGGTTAAAGATCATGTTGTGTTTTAGAGTACAATCTGAATAATCACACAGACATGGACCAACATTTATTACAAACAGGAAAAGAGCAGATCTATAAGAAAAGAGTACAGATTTTTTAAAAAGAGATTGCAAGCTGAAGTATAGAAAAGAAATTATAATCTATATGATAATGCAATAGTTTTATCTGCATTTAAAAAATCACATTGCTCAGTATATACAAAACATTATAACAGTAGTTTGAACTGCTACTTAGAGGAATTAAAACAGTATTGACAGCGGAGAAGTTTATTTCAATTTAGGTCACTCATGTTCCATCCTGAGTTCACTTCCATTTTCCAAGAAGAAAGGTATTTTTTAAGAGTCATTTTTCCCAAGTAGAAAGGTTATTTTGAAAAACTGAAATGTATACTTTACAACCCATTTTATAATAGGATTCATGTTTTTAAAATTTTTTAAATAAAAAGCAATCAATTCTCTACATACTTTTATTAAAGAATTACAGCTTTCACAGATAGCAAAATACATTGTTGCTATTACCAGAAGCATTACCTTCTTCATTTCTCCTTCAGCTACCAATAAAAATCATGTTCCTTTCATAGGAAAATTTCTTATGAATGTGGCTCAATTCAAAACAAATTACTTCTACGAGTAAGATACTGTAGCTTATGTGCTGTCATACTGATTACCTAGCTACATGAAAAGCTACAGAAACCACAAGGGGAAAAAAGAACTTAAAAAAGAATATGGCAAAACCATAAATGTTCTCAATTTTGTGATATTTAGCAACCCTTCTGACCCCTAAAAAAAGTGGTTCTTTAAAAAGCAATGAGGCTCTGACTGGGTATTCCACTTAATTCTGATGTTTCTATATAATTAACATATGTAACACTAAAGTAATCTGGCCTAATTCTGAACTTACATAATTATAATAAATACACAGATGCTGATCCTAAATGTCCTTTCATTAGAACCAGAGAACTTTATCTCCAACAATTTCTATGCTTTAGCAAAAAACGAAAAGTGGGTAATGAATTAAGAATGATAGTTTAATAAAGCTATCTTTTAATTTTACACAAGTAGCTAGGTACTGCAGATGCCACTGATGAGAAAAGCTGATATACTGGCAAACATGAAAAATATCAGATTAGTGTCATTAACGTCTTTAATAAAAATTATATTATACTCTCATTTGCAACTGATGTTGATGTTTCAAATTTAAAAGCAAAAAAACCAAAAAATCGCTCTTTGCTAACTTTGTTCTGAAGTAGGATTTACAAATTTCTCTGGGGAAGCAAAATTATCTCTTGTTATCAATGATGTATGTATTTTCATCTGAAAAGAACTAAATGTATTTGGACTCACACACATAGGTCTGGCTGACCATAAATAAATGAAACATACTTTTCCCACCACGAAGTACTGAGTTACAACAAATGTATCAAAAAAACTTTATTTTCTTGAGAGTGCATACAAAATGTTATGTAAACACTGTTAGTATTACCTTTAATGTGAAGACATTCTTATTATTACTTCAGATTTCAATGTATTATAAATAGGTAATGTGTCTCCTCCAGAAACATTAAAGGCCACACTGGGTGATATGACCAAAGAAAACTTTAGCCTCTTACAGGCTAAACAAAGTACAAAATATGAAAATAAAAAAATAAAGAGCATATAAGGAAAGAGAAAAACACAGCTCAGGATACGCATTTCTGAATCAGCATTTTAACATTTTAATTCCTAAACCGAAAATGTCAATTTTACAAAACACACATATATATATTCTTTACCATTTTTTCCTCAAAAGATGTTTTATACATACATTCATATTTGTGTGTGTATGTGTGTGAAATAACTGCAAATATTACCAATTAAATAAATCAGGCAACTGCTAGCAGCTCTGAAATATTAAATGAAATGAGCTTGTTATTATTTGGACAATTTTCAGCCCCTTGAAATAACATCTGGTCTTAGGATTCTTTTTTAGAATGCAGTTGGTATTTTTAGCTAGAAATGGGAGAAACAGACTGTGTTCATACTCACAGAATGGAGTATCTAACTGCCAATTTCAGTTTAACTTATGCTATAATAAAATGCATGAATAAATACCTGAATATTTGAGAAATTTCTAAAACTAAAGTACTACTTCGTTATACAAAAACTATTATGTATCAATTATGTTCATTTCTGATGAGTTTGCATATAAGCTAATGTGTTTGTGAAATCAAACTGGAATGCAGACCAAGTACAGGTGATCCAGGTTCCTTGCTTTAATGAGTATTACAAAGCAGCACTGGGTTCAGCATACTTCAGACAGCCCTACTCACTCACCTGGTGAATTCCATGCCAGTCTACTCTGATGATAAAATATATTAAGGAAAGAAATGGTCCCAAAGGATAAGTGACGAAACCTTAAGGATATGGTCTTGGGCAAAAACCACAACCAAACTCCACGTAAGGTACAATCTCTCACACAAACACACATACCACATACACAACCACACAAAAAAAATTTAACACACACACACACAATGTTCCTGCTATTCTCCAGTAATTCCCTCCCACTCCCAAAGTAATATACTATAAACTATAGCACAAATACAGTAAGTACACTGTAGCCTCAATTTAAACTGGCTGTTGGTTGGGTCCATCATGAGGAACACATCACAGGCAGCACTGTGTTGTGAAGTCTGTTTAGTACTACTGATGACTAAAGCCCTCTGAATAGGTCCAAAACAGACCCATGTATTATCAGATTTTAGTCATTATGGAAAATGTTATGATGAGGCTGCAGTGTATTTGATTAGACTGAGAATTTATATTAAAAAATTAACATTCAAAATAAGAATACTTCATAATATAAGTTATAAGAAGAAATGAATAGAATTTTCACTGTAATGTGGATACTATTCCCATCTCACCCCTTCCATCTTGTTAAATTATAACCTGAAAGATGATTACTTGGTGCCACTGGTATCAATACATTAACGCTTTATTATCATCTTGACTGCTAATTCCAGTTGTCAAAAATGAACATTTCCCTTCTAATCATAATCAAGAATGAGGCCCTTACTCTTTAAAATAAACATGCCTGACTTAAAATTTCAAGATAGTTAGAAAGCAAGAAAAAGAAAAAAGTATCATTGGGTAAATTATGATTACACAGATTTGAATCGCATTAGCTTATTCCTGAATAATGTAAACTTTATCCTATTAAAAAACCTTATCTTTAAATTACCGAAATGCTTACATTTATTGACAAACCATGCATTTCACAAAATTAAAACCTAACATAATTTTTCACCTAACATGTTTCATTTCACCACTCAATATAGTTACCCTATGAAACTAAGTTAACATTTCTGTATTTTCTTATAATACCATTCATATTAGTTTGTAAGTAGGAATAAAAAGAAAATGAGTTCTAAATAAATGACACAGGAGGCAATAAATTGACACATGACAAGTAAATAAAAGGCTAAAGCACTCCAATACCATTGAAACTGTTTTAATGTTGTTGCAACTCCAAAATGCAACAATCATCAGCTTGTAAAGACCCAAATTTCAAAAATTCATTTTAATTACTCCTTCAAACCTATTTTACAAAATAAAGGCAAGAGACATTTAAATCCTCCTTGTCCTAGTTGTGCTATCTATGTTCCTAACTTGTTTTCTATCATTCTAGTGTATGCTGCAATTCCCATCAGATGCTATATAAGAAAAAATAAAAATAAAATATTAACCTCTGCTTCAATGTATAGTTTCCAGAATCTGCCAGAACTGGGGAACTGGGCAACAAGGCGTTCATAAGTCTTCCGTGCTTTGTCTATAGGTTGATTCTAAAATTGAAAACCAATAAACAGCATTTACAATGTTAGGATTATGAAAATATTATTTACTGCAGAACCAAGTAGTGTGATTGGACCCATAGAGAAGGAAATGTAATCCTATATCACTAAACCTGTGCCTCTCGAATGAGAATGCTCCAAGCGTCAAGGTCATATGGATTCTCTTCTAATTTCTTTTCGGCTTTCTTCACCTTCTCTGGGACATACTCAGCTGCCTGGGGGAAAGAAAAATAAGGAACTGATGTTACTGTTTTAAAAGTTTCATGCCTAATTTAATTCAAGCACAGTTATCAGTCCCCAATACAAGCATAAAAATGTCCTCTTACAAAAGAGGCCTGCATTTTCTACAATCTGTATATACTATGCTATCATAAGTCACCTGCATAAAAACAAAATTTAGTGATCACATACTTTTAAAAGCCATTATTATAGTTAAACAAACCCATCTTTTACATTAAATATAGAGCAGCCGTTCTCAAGCTTTGTGGTCTCAGGATCCCTTTTATATTCTTAAAAATTACTGAGTATGCCAAAGAGCTTCTATGTGATTACTTCAATATTTACTACAATAGAAATTAATGCTGACAAAAATATTAAATATTTATCCATGTACAATAAAAATTATTTACATGTTAACAGAATACTTTTATGCAAAATAAATTTAAAAATTCAGTGAGAATATCCTTATTTTATATATTTGCAAATCTGTTTAGTGTCTGATTTTTTTAAAATGTAGTTGGATTTTCCTATCTGCTTCTGCATTCAATGTGCTATCACACCATGTAAAAATTCCACTGCACTCTCACGAGAGATTAAGAGTGAAAGGGCAAAAAAAGTGTTTTAAATTTATTATGAAACTGAACTCACAGATCCTCTGAAAGTCTGAGGAACCTCCCGGGTCCCTGGACCAATTTTGAGAAACACTGCTATAGAGCATTCATCCTGAGCCACAAAACGAAAAGCATGAAATGACATGGAAATTGTATTTTGATGTAAAAAATGTTTAAAATCATGTTTAAAAAAATGATTCACAAATTGTATATACAGCATCATTAAAACTATGAAAAAGAAATTTGCAGTAAGAGATTTGTAAGATCATACTAAAACGTTTAGTGGTCACGTGTGGGTGATAGTTTTTTATTATAAAAATATAATCTTCAAAAAAGTAATGTCTAAAATAGCCAGCACCTGAGGCAAAAATACAAGTACTACTTCTCAAATTGTTGTTCAGAATACCACTTTGTGCCACAAAAAGAAAGTGATATTCAAGTAAGTCAGATAAATGTTAATTTATAAAAGTTGTTTTGTCTTTTTGCAGGACTTCTTGGATCTATAATATGGCAATACACAATAATACTCAAGAGAAGATGGGGGAAATACTGCCCCAACAGCTTTCTTTTTTTTCAGTGCCAATTAACATCTCATAGAAAAAGAACATCAAAACTCCAGTTGGGAAAAAATTTTTAGTCATGGGTTTAGGGAAATAAATACACCTGGAAGAAATATACACTTCTTTGGAATAAATCAGTGTCTACCACTAATAAGTCTACATTTTATTTAGAAAGAAAAACATGTTTTAAAAGACCAATGTAATTTTGTATGAAACTTATATTTTACTAATATATAAGAGCTCTGTAAGTAGGCTAGCTCAAGAAACTAAAACTGGAAAAGTTTAATAGAGGAGGATTACTGGCCCCAATCACATATTAAAACACAAAATGACACGGCAAAATGGTTTGGTAATGGTTCATGAATTACTGGTTCATGATGGTTGAGAAAGAGAATGATATATGGAAAATTAACAAATAAAGGTGATATTTCAAATCAGAATACTGGCTTATTCAATGTACGGTGTTAGAATAAATGTATAATCATCTATTAGAATAACTGCAGTGAACTTTATCAAAATAAAGTTCAATTCCTATTTAACCCTTTCTACCAGAGTCAATTTCAGGTAGATCAAAGATTTCAACACTAACAACAAAAAAGAACTAGAGGAAAACATACTGAAATGGATCTTTAAGGCTTTTCAGAAGCCTTTGAAGAGAGTACACTTAATTCTGTTTAAATTGTGCATGAAAAAGTATAATAAAAGTCAAAAGACAAGCCTAAAAAATATCCAACATATTTGACAGAGTACTAAATGTATTCATGTACGGTCAATAAAAGACCAGCAACTCACAAAGAAAATGGGCAATGTACTGGAATAGTTCATAGAAAAAGAAATACAAATGTAAACCGTAAGACAGGGATCCAAAGTGTTTTATAATCAACACTGCACTGGAAAGGGTATGTAAAAACAAATATTCTCACATTGTTGGCAGGGGCAAGTAGCAATGTGATCAAAATTTAACATGAATGTCTGACTCTGAATTCCACTTCTGGCTATTTCTCCTACTGTACACATGCACAAAGATGTATACTGAAGAACAGTCAACTACTCAGCTGTTTGCTGTTGCATAAAACTAGAAATAATTAAAATAATCACATACAAAAGAACTGACTAAATAAATTATGGAACCTGTAGCCACCAAAAAGAACAGAGCAGGGCAGGTCTATAGACAGCAACACAGAACTATTTCCATAATACTGGGTGTAAAAAAAAATTGGAGGTGAGGGACGCCTGGGTGGCTCAGGCGGTTAAGTGTCTGCCTTTGGCTCTGGTCATGATCCCAGGGTCTGACTGAGTCCCGCGTCAGGCTCCTTGATCAACGGGAAGCCTGCTTCTCCCCTCTGCCTGCCAATCCCCCTGCTTGTGTCCTCTCTCTCTGACAAACAAACAAAATCTTAAAAAAGGAAAATTGGAAGTAAGCTGGGGAGAGACAAACTCGCAGAAACACTCACTTTACAATGTATATACTCTTCTGGTTGAATTTTTACTATTCACCTGAGAAATATTTGCTCAGTGCCCAGAATGTGCCACACATTGTTGAAGGGACACTTTGAGATACAATAAAATAAAGACTTCTCCTTTCAAAGAGTTTACTTACTTCTTGAAAAAACTTAAGAAAAATATTTTAAAATAAAACTAGGATCTTAGTTTTTAAGATACCAACTATGAAATGTTAATGATAAAATAGGAAGTGAGATACAGGAACTTTAAATCGGAAACTAAAAAACAGCTAAGCTGTACTTGAATTGCTTTAGTCAATCAATACTAACAACTAGTGTTTCAAAGCAGTCTGATGGGAGGTCTATTCACTCAAGATCCACCTGCTGAAAATTAACCTACCAAATTAGGTAACATATACCATAATCTGTAAAAGAACAGAGAAAACTCAAAAGATGGCATCTAATATTCAACGAGCAAAATCACAGCAAGAAGTATAAATGTACCCTTGCTAAATAAGTCACTCCTTTGTGATTCTCAACCCTGGCAGCACATCAGAATCACCTGGGGAAAAGATGTGCAAGCCCCACTATATAGACCAATTAAGTGAGAATCTCTAGGAACAAGCCTGAACCATCACTACTTTTATTTTTTATCACTATTTAAAAAAAAAACCCAAACTCCCCAGATGGTGCTAATGTGCAGCCTCAGGTGAAAACCATAGCTCTCCAAGGGTTTCCTAACCCTTTTTGGTGTCCCAGAACTTTCCAAAGACTTTCAGTAGACTTACTGAAGCCTATAGGCTCTTTCTCAGAATAACGTTCTTCCCTCTCTCTTTTTTTTTTTTTTTAAAGTAGGCTCTACATCCAATGTGGAGCTTGAACTCACAATCCCAAGATCAACTGTCACATGCTCTACTGACTGGGCCAGCCAGGCACCCCTCTCAGAATAATGTTCTTAAATACACAAAATAAACTATGTGAGACTTCAGAGGAAACCAATTATACTGAAATATAATTACTGAAATATTTTTAAACAAAGTTTTACACAGTAATAGATACTTAACACATTAAATAACAGGATCTAGCAATGAGTCTAGTGATGAGGACAATAATATCTGGAATATTTATGTCCAGTTACAGTTGTTGCTAACACTGCTATTGTGGTTTCTTGTCTACGTTCATAATGGAAGGAAAGGTTCAATTTCAGTTAGAGATTAGTAAAAATAAAGACTTTTATTCTCCCCATCCAACTTCACAGAACCCCTAATATTCTAACCAGACACCTAGGGGATGGGGTTAACAATGGACCTAAGAACCCATGCAAAGGATGCTGGATAGCAGATGTTAAAAAAATGCATTAATCACTCCTTGTTAAGTAATAACCCCATTTCATAATAAGAAATATAACTAAATTACATAAATCTACCCAAAGTCCAGTTAGAATCTGAAAGAACCATGGCTCAGCTCTTTTCAAATCTGTTACACTCCTCAATATTTTCCTCTTGCCAAGGGTGTAGTTAAATGTTCATAAAACAATCTACATAGATAATTCTCAATCAAGTGCATTAATTAACAAGGAAGCTAACCAAAATGGCCAAGAATACACTGTGGTAGTTATGGCCACATTTAATTCCTACAATAAAAAGTCATTTATCATCATGAACCAGTTGGGTAGCCAAGAGCATAACACTTTTGTTCTCTTGCCTGGGCATATTTCTATAGGGCAAAGGAAATTTAAACAGTTTTCTAGTATTCCACAAGGGGACTGGACCTCCATAAGGAATGGAATTGTATTACTATTTCCTTAAATCTACTGCTGGATCAGAGGAATAGGTCAGTTTAAGAAAATTTAGGACAAGTTTCCAGTGCTCATTTGAAATGGAATGAGGTCGGAACTCTGTTTAGTATAGCGAAAGAACAGCTGTCCCATGGTTACACGTCCCCAAAACTTATTACAATAAGATAAGAAATTCTATCAAAAATCCAGCTTTTGCCTTTGGAATAAACTATGACCCCACTATCATTCTTTAGGGAATGTTAATGGAGAGTGGGATGGAACCCCAAATCAAATGACCAGGGCAAAAGCTGGAGTAGTTCCCAAGGCACGCATTACCAATTATCAGTAGGACTTTGGGAATGCTTTGATATGCATAATTTTAAAAACCAGAAAATAACACAACTGTATGGTGTATACAGAGATACACACCAACATACGCTATTTCAAAGGGGTACAAAACCCAGAAAAATGATGTACTTTTTTTTTTGGTGTAAGGAAAAAATGTTACTCAGGAACTATTTCTAGCAACTGTTCTATGAATTGTTTTTCTAGTAGTAGGGTATTGCTAACATGACAACTAACTTATTTTCTCTGTGAATAATAACAAGTGTACAACTGGCTAAAAGTATGAAAGAAGGGTAAATCCATTACATGCGACCTTTTAAAATTTTCCCTTTAATAATGTTTTTAAGGCATAATCATACACAAGTCACTCATTTAAAGTATACAATTCACAATAAATTTTTTTAAAAACATCTTAGCACCCAATAAGAACCATCCTAATAGCCATTACCTTTCCCAAACCCCTAGTCCTAGGCAACCCCAAACTACTTTCGGTCTCCAGAGACATGCAGGTATTTCATGTAAATGGTATCATACAAACATGTGTTGTTTCTAGCTTTTACTTTGCATGTTTCCAAAGTTCATGTTTCATCATGTATCAGTATTTTCCTAATGCCAAGTAAAACTCCATTGTATGGATAATCCCACAAATCCCACATTTTATTTATCTGTTGATGGCCATTTGGATTGTTTCCAGTTTTTGAGTGGGGTTCATTTTGTGTTTTTCATACACACACACACACACACCCCTACAGGTGAAACTGCTAGGTCATATGGTACTTCTATTTTTAACATTTTGAAGAACTGCGAGACTGTTTTCCAAAGTTATCGAATCATTTTACATTCCGACCAACAGTGTTAAAAGAGGGTTCCAATTGCTCCACATCCTCACCAACACTTGTCTTTTGATGATTATGACCATCCTACTGGGTATCAAGTGGTAACTCACTGTGGTTTGGGTCTACATTTCTCTGATCACTAATGAAGTTCAGCATTTTTTGATGTTCTTACAGGCCATTTGTCTTTGCAGAAATGTCCTTTCATATTTTTTTTAAAGATTTTATTTATTTATTTGACAGAGATAGAGACAGCCAGCGAGAGAGGGAACACAAGCAGGGGGAGTGGGAGAGGAAGAAGCAGGCTCATAGTGGAGGAGCCTGATGTGGGGCTCGATCCCACAACACCAGGATCACGCCCTGAGCCGAAGGCAGACGTTTAACTGCTGTGCCACCCAGGCGCCCCGTCCTTTCATATTCTTAGCCCATTTTTAATTGGGTTATCTTTTTATTGTTGAATTGCAAGAGTCTTTTGTATTATAGATACAAGTCCCTTATTAGATAATCAGATTTTCAAGAAGTTTCTCCCATTATGTGGGTTTTTTCACTTTCCATGTTTAATCATTTGTTATGTGAAGCCAACCCAGAGAAACAGAATTTGACAAGGGCCTCACAGGCACTATACACTATCTCAATGGTTCTCAAACTTTTTGTAAAGAATCACTCTACATTCTTAAAAATTGAAGAACCAAACAAAAAATTTTTTAAAATGTGGGCTACACCTATCAATATTATATTAGAAATTAAAATTAAGAAAGTTTTTTAGTTCATTTTAAAATAATTTTATTTAAAAATATTTTCAAAAAAAATAATAATTAGTGAAAACAACAGCAGTTTTATGTTTTTGTGATTCTTTGAAGTCCAGCTGAAAAGAAGACGTTATCTGCTTCAGCTTGCAATCTACTGCAATATATTGTTTTGGATGAATCATGACTATATAACTACAGTTATGAAGTATATGACTACATATGTTGTTGGGAAAGGGAAAAGCACTTTTAATAGCCTTTTCATATAATTGTGGATAGCTCATGTAGCCTCTGAAAAACTCTAAGTTAAGCTTTACTGAAACTGCAAACCAGTTTCTATACGGCAGCTTAACTAATATTAAGGGGTTGATTAATCGGGGGTGCGTGGGGGGGGATTACAAACATGATCAATGACTGAAAGAATAAAATAATCTAATTTATTTTGCCCATTCCCACCAAGGAAGTACAACTTTCACAGAAAAAAAGGTAGTTCTCCTCCAAATGGCTGTTTTTGTGGTAAATGGGGAGGGTGTGATGCTAGACGTCATGCTGAAATTTTAAAAATAAAGATCAGCGAATATTTAACCCAAGGGATAAAACATCAAAAGTACAGGGGAGAAGATGGTAAGTTAAAAGATTTAAACCTATATAAACAGTTTTTGACCATGACGAACAGAACTGGAGGATGAGTCTCTAACATGGTTTTGTAATGAGTATTTTCCACTATTAAGGGTAATGACTGACTAAATATACTACAGAGAGGAAAACCATAAAATACTATCAAAAGCCGAACATCCTCAAATAATCTGCAGTTTCTTCTCCACTTATTTTATCAAGAATGTATTCAAAAATAACTTTTAAGGTTCAGATATCTTCAACCCCTACGTGGTTTGCAAGCTTTCGATTACATAAAAACCACCTGTGGTACTTGTTTCAAACGAAGATTTCAAGTCTCACACAATCTGTTATAGTAAGTCTGAAGTTAAGGTGCATGCACATATACTTGTATAGAGCACCTAAGTGGTGATGCTGCAATGGACCATGGACTCCATTTGGAGGAAACACTATCTAATCTATCTGTTCTGTAAATACATTTTTCCAAATGTTGTTTCTTTAAAAATAAAGTAACATCAGATCTAAGTCAATTTTTTTTCCTAAAACATTAATAAAGCTGAATAAATTATACTATCTGTGTGAAGTCTTTCGTCTCCCTTGGTAGTTAACCTTTATTCAAAATTAAAAATAGACCAGTAGAACTTTGCAAGACTATCCGCAAGCAGTAATTGAGACGATTCATATGGCTAGAGAATAAGGCAGTTTATGTGACAGGTGACATCAGGACTGAATGACAGTTTAGTCCTGTGTGTGTTCCCTTACCAGTGCAACAGAACTCTGTCAGATTTTTTTTTTGGTAAATGAATCTGAGTATGTATCCTTCATATAATCCCTTCGACCTTTCCAGAGACTAAAAATTTACTAAACACGTGAACAATTCAAAACTTGAGAAAAAACAGGCTAAAGACTATTGATCCAAATGATACTTATCATATTTGCTTATTAAATCTGCTATTCATTCCCTAGGAAACAAATAGACGCGAACTACAGATAAAAATCTCAATCTTTTAGAATTCAAAAAATGTGTCTTTGGACCAAAAGTAGCCAAGATATTAATTCACTAGATAAACTAAGTAAAACATTAGAACATAATCAGGACATAGTTTTGTCCTCCTGGCTTTATTCAGTGTTTACTGATTATAAACTATCCATTAATCTAAATATTTGCTAATTCAAATCCCTTTTTACATCAATTCTCACACCATTACCAACTGCCCGGCAAAACAAAACAGAAAGACTCAAATTCAAAGCTAGGTCTTGCTAAAGAGAAAAGATTTAGAGACAATGGCAGAAAAGCTTAAAACTATGCTGTTTTGTCAATATCCACTTAATAGGTACAAAAATCTCAACCCAGATTTTGCAATTCTGGAAAGTTTATCTGGGATGTAAGCTGTACTTCTGAAACTCCTATATTCTTAATGCTGAAGGAACACACAGCACCCTTCTATTGTACTAAGGAAAACTAATACATACACAGATCAATCTCTCTTATGAACAATTATTGCCAACTAGAGTATTCTACATGGTCGAAATATTAACAATAAAGATGAACTCAATTTTGGCTGCCCCCAAACTGTTATACCAAGTATCACAACAGGAGGAAAAGTAGGAAAGATTGTTAAAAACACATAAAACTAACTGGGCCCTAAGAACACATCGTCTAATACACATACTTGGCCCTTTCCCCTCCCTATTCTTAACCGCTCCCCCTTCCACTTTGACTTTATTCTTTTTTTTAAAACAAGATTTTATTTATTCATTTGAGAGAGAGAGCGCGCGCGCACAAGCAAGGGGAGAGGCAGAGGGAGAAGCAGACTACCCGCTGAGCTGGGAGCCTGACGCAGGCTCTATCCCATGACCTGAGCCACCCAGGCGCCCCTCCACTTTGGCTTTAAAGTTGTTTTGACAATACCATTCATTATCTTTTAACTGCTAGGAAGTACTAATGGTTACCCAACAAAACCTTAAACCAGGTTTCAGGTTTCAACACCGTATGTGTTTCATCTTTCATCTTAATAAGTATATAGCAGGGAACATTTTTCATTATTTTCCATATTGTCCCAAACTTATTTTTCACCAAAAGACAACGATTTATGGCCTCAAGTTCCCCTCTTTAAGAACTACTGATAATTATGCTTCTTCAAGTCTTGCAAATTTTCCAAAGTGAGGATCATTTTGTTTATATTATAGGCCTTCCTAATCCTAGGTAGGTTATGTATTGTTTTAAAAATGAAGTCTTATTTCTAAAAGATGTGTGCAGAAACAGAAGTTTAGGGATTTAAAGGCTGATATGAACTGTCTTGGCTGAGCACATTTCTCTCCCTCTTCTCATCTAACTTTAGAACCCCCCCACGCTTATGCCCAAATTATTTTACTTTGTATTACTTATGCACCTGTCCTCCGAAAATTAAATTCTATGGGAATTTGTAACGTATTGCATGGAGCCTAAATGCAAAATTCATCCATTCATTTACTGAACACCATTAAGTATCAAAACAGAACTTCCTCGATTCCTAGATGCAAGGATGAATAAATAAGGCAGTCCCTTCAACTAAGGTCCAAACCCAGTGGAGGAACAGCTAAATACTGTAGGGGTACTGCACAAGGTAAAATGGAGCTAAAAGAATGAGATCAAAAGCTGAACCAAAGCACTAATGTATGTATGTACATATGTATGTATGTGTGTATAGATACACACACACACACACAACAAAAATATAGCCATAATTCCAAACATGAACCAGATGTGTTTTCATTAGGGACGTGGGGAGGAACCTACAAGCACATAATAGCTCTATCACCACTGAACTGGCTAAAACAGTAATCAAAATTACCGATGAAAACTGCCAAGGTAATTTAAATAGCTCTCTATGCAAAATGGAACTTCCTCACAAGACTTTAAAAAAAAGAAAAAGACTACAGTAAACCTTAGCAAGTGATCCTGCTTGTTTACAATCATTTCCCTCCTCCAGAGGGCACAAAGCTATAGATTCAGTATCAAGACAGTAATGACCATCCATATTTTTGAATAACTAATTTAAGTTACTATCAGGTTTATTCAACCAACTTTTTCTTGAGCTTCAATGCTATAAGGCTAAAAGAAATCTATACCTATCTTGCCATATTCTTTGTCCATCACACCCCTTGGTGTTTTTCCAAAGCAAACGCACCATTCGGAGTGGCTTTGGTGGTTTTTTTTGTTTTGTTTTTAACTATTCTTCAGTTCTATTTAGTCTCTTTTTCTTGTCTGTCATTTCAGCTCATTTTAGGTGCTCCTTCCTCTAAATATTCACCGACTAGCTAAAAGATTATTGAGGAACACATCACCAACCCACAGAATACTAACTGCAAAGGGAAAAATAATTCTTCACAGTGAAGAAACCCAGAGATCATCACCCTACCCAAAGCAAACTAGTTGACTCATATTTTTAACCAGGTCACTCTTGAATGTATAATTTAATTATCATTTCAGTTACAGCTGAATAATACAATATCTGGGCTTTGCTGGAAAGTAATGAGGATTGGGAGAGCAAAAGAAAGTATGGGAAAAAACAAGATTAGCCACCAGTTCAAGCTCTGATAGGAACATTATACATTATACTATTTTTTTTGCATGTTTGAAATCATTACAAAGTTAAAGAAAAAATTATATGAAGATAACGCTGACAATCAGATGTCAAGAACTGTCTTTTAGGTTAACGGAAGAAAGATACAGGAGCCATCATAAAGGTCGGGACAAGTTGAACATCCAAAAGAAATATAACTATCGCTTATTTTTTTAACACTAAATACAGAGAAACCCATGAATCCACAGTAATCTCCTTTAAAAAGGAGAAAGGAAAATGGGGCGCCTGAGTGGCTCGGTCGGTTAAGCATCTGACTCTTGATTTCGGCTCAGGTCACCATCTCAGGGTCCTGAGACTGAGCCCCACATGGGGCTCTGTGCTCAGGGCAGAGTCTGCTTGAGATTCTCCCCTCCTTCCCCCACCCTTGCATGCTCTCGCACTCTCGCGTGCACGGGCACACTCTCTCTCTCTCTCCAAAATAAATAAATAAATAAAATATTTTAAAAAAGGGAGAAAGGAAAAAAAATTCTTTACAGAAAAATATGAGCCAGTCAGTAAAGACAGAATAGAATTTTTAAAACATCATTTGCCACCTTCAATGTAATAACTGGTTTATTCAAGAATTATCCACTGACAAATAACTAGTTAAAAGGTTACTGAGGAACACAAAATCAACCCACCGATTACTAACTGCAAAGGAGAAAATAATCCTTCACAAGGAAGAAACCCAGCAGTCATCACCCTACCCAAATAATCAAACTTAACCATCACTAACAGTGGAACAATCTAACAACTTGGCATGAAGTGCCTTTTGATGTAACATTATACCGTTCTACCCAAAATATTTAAGCCAAATATTATCAAAGCTCTCAGTTTAGACTTAACCAACCACAAAATTTTCAGGAAATAACAAAAGATAAAGGGACAAGTTAAATGATACCACACACACAAAAATCAAACCAACCCAGAAAATGATAAGTTTTACTAGAAAATTGTCTTGAATTCTTCAGACAATATCCCTGGGTGGAAAGGGGCGGGGGGGGGGGGACTATTCAAGAGACATAACTAAACGATGCATGTAAACTCAGATTAGATTCCGATAAAAAAAAGTAAAAATAAAATTAAAAAAGAGAGAAAGAAAATCCTATGAATCATACTCTTGGGACAACTGGGGAAATGTGAACAGGAACGGGGCTTCAGAAATGATACGATATTACTATTAATTTTCTTAGTTGAGAAAAACGGTATGGTTATATAACTGCCACAATGTCCTTTTATAAAAGAATGATGAAATATAAGGGGCTGAAATATGTGTTGACTTACTTTCAAATAAGTATATATATGTAGAGATAAAACAAGTATGGAAAAACGGTTAACAATTGTTGATTCTAGGTGACGAACTGTATTGCAGGCGTTCATTGCACTTTTCTTTCAACTTTTCTCTAGTACTAAACTTTGCACGGTAAAACTTTTAGGTTAATTTCTTTTCCTGTAAATTTTCACCACCATCTCTTCCATTTAGAACACCACAGTTCTGAAATATTCAAGGTCATGACATTTCGGTGTCTATAATTTTAGGTAAATTTAAGAATTAACAAGCTCTGCAAACTTTCAGTGGAACCTTAGGACATTACTACTCCTCAGCTTTCAAGTGACAAAATATGAGCCCATCTCAGAAAAACTTTGGTAGGTATACATAAACGGATTTAATATAGTAATTTTGAGACTTCAGACTTTACATTCTTGGGCATTGTGACAACATGTAAAATGTAAACAGATTTCAGTACTGAAATCAGCCAACGAGTAAACACAAAATTTAATTTAGCAAGCTTTCCGACATAATGACATTTATAGTCAACCAGACTATTCAAGAGGAACTGTAACTTTGCCTCATCTCTGTCAACCTCCAAGAACAGCCTCTACCTTCTAAGCTAGGGACTTAAAAAAAAAAACAAAAATCTAAGTGTAGTTTGTAACCACGGCAACGGGAAATTTCAGGAAATTGAGACTCTGCGGGCTAGCTAGCCTCCATTTTAAAAACTATTTACCTAAACATACCAGGACTTAAATCGAAAAACTGAATGATATCTTTCATAAGGTTGTTTCCTCTTTCAAACTAAAAGGTAAGTATTTCCCAAAATTCTGAATAAAGAGCAAAAACAAATCATTTCACTAAATATGATTTTCAAAATATTTATAGGTCACTCACATCCAGTACTAAAGCAGATGCTTTTATTTACAGTGGCCAAAACAGACTTCTCATTTCCAATTTATCAAATTCTGCAATATTTGTGTCTCTTGAAAAACGAAAATGAAATGTGGACAGAAGAAAGAGAAGCAGGAGAAAGCCACACAATTCCCAAATCTCGGCATAACCATGCTCTTCTCCTATAGGGCTTCTTTCTTCATTCGCACTGGCAAGAGACTATTTGTCCAGATGAGTTTCATCTCAACATTATTTCTCAAACTGGTAAACAATTTCTGGGCATATCGGAGAGGAGGCAGAGGAAACAGTCAAGTTTTTCGAAAACAGCGACTACACGTTAAAGTAATCAATTCCTAACCACCCTAATATCAAAACAAAATGGTATCAAAGGAAGGCATCCCACAGCAGTAGCCCCCTGAACCTAAACAGGACGAAGCAGCTTCCTGGCTATTGTTTAAATCAAGTATTTGTTCATATTAACGCCTAAGACAGAGAAGCCAAAAAATAATTTCAAATCTCAGTCAGCTCTTGCTCCCCATTCCCCCATTCCTCTGTACCCGGTCCTCCGGGTCATTAGACCCCAATTCCTTCTTCAGGCGAACATGGCTGGAGTACTCGGACGAACACAGACGTGAAGAGAAGAGGTCGCCACGAGGCCCCACCACTCTCTTTCCTCACCTGCTCCGGGGCGCCGTCTCCTGACATGGCCTCAGCTGATTAGAAAGGAAGAACTGGCCCGCGATGCGAAGCTAGAAAAGAAAAATTAAACTAAAAACCACCCCAGACCAGTAAAGTTACCCCCTGCCCAGCGGAGCCAGACCGCCAACACGAATCGCCACCGCCCACTCAGATATGAATTAAAATGGCTGCGCCCCTGCCGGACGATGAGAGAGGTGTGGCTTCTGCATTAACTTCCGGGGCAGTGGGTGGAGTTAAGAGCCCAACTCGCCAGTTACTAGGCCGCGCAGATGCAGAGAGAACCCAGAGGTGGGCCCAATGCCTATGCTGACGTCACGACCCTGGGCTTGGGGAGCTGTTGCTGAGCTGGCTACAACCGGCTGGGAGGCGGGAAACTGTTTAGCCTGGAGGTTCGCGCGCCTTTCGGAATTTAATTATCAAGCTGTGGAACCTGGTTCTTCACTGTTGAAGCCTGACTGCCAGTCAGGTTAGTTCAGGCAAACTGGCCATCTCAGAGAGCAATGCTAAGTTTAATGCCTTCTAAACTTTGGAGATAAGGAATATATCGAGGTTTTCTATGGCCTAAACTCATGCTTTCTAATCTATCGATTAGAGGAACAAATCGAGCCCATATTAATGTATACTGCCACTATCTACTGTTGTGTTTACGATTTTAAAGTCTGAAAGCCCCGGGTTTTAAGCTCAGCATCTCACCATGATTCCTTGTATGCAAAGCGGAGATAAACACTCTCCACTCTCTCTGGAGCCAGACTCCATTCGTTTGAATCCTGGCTTCATTTGAATCCTGGCTTCGTCTCTCACTTGGTAGGTAACCATGGAAATTTTAACTTTGTGCCTCAGTTTCCTTGCCTATAGATAGGAATAACAATAGTACCCGCAATTTAAATAAGGTGTACAAGTGAAAGTGCTCAGAGCAGTTCCGGCATAGTCCGAGATTAAGTGAGAGTAGGACTCCTTTCAAGCTAATTTCCAGTTAAAGATCATACTGTGGGGGCGCCTGAGTGGCTCAGTGGGGCACCCGGATAGCTCAGTCCTTAAGCATCTCTCTTCGGCTCAGGGCGTGATTCCAGAGTCCTGGGATCGAGCTCCGCATCAGGCTCCTCTGCTGGGAGCCTGCTTCTTCCTCTCCCACTCCCCCTGCTTGTGTTCCCTCTCTCGCTGGCTGTGTCTCTCTCTGTCAAATAAATAAATAAAATCTTAAAAAAAAATCATATTGTGTCTCCTTTTATCCTCCTTGCTGATAGCGGCCTACAAAATAAACTTCAACTTTTCCAGTACACACCTTTTTGGTCTCCGTGCCTCTGCTTGTATTTCCACCACCCTTTCTGTAGCCTGAATTCTTACCCTTTCAAGTAATCAGACACATGAACAAAAGACGTATATTAACACAAAGACGTAAATATTTATTGCACCATCCAACAATAGAGGATGTTAAATATACTACAAAACATCTCTACAATGGAACGTTATGGGGCCGATAAACTGATGCTAACCTACAATGACTGACAGACATCCATGATTCTAATAAGTGAAAAGGATAATGTACAGTGACTGACAGATAATCCATGATATTGTTACCCTAAAAAGAATGCAAAAATAGTGCATATTATATAGGGGATATATACACACACACACACACACACACACACACTACCTTAAAATATTAAAAGATTAAAAATAGTTATCTCCAGATTTGGGTGTCACATAATTTTTCTTTTTATCTGTTTTCTGAGTTTGTCTGTGATTAGTTAATGTAAGAATAAGTCTTTAAGAATAGTATTCACGTTCTATTCTTCAAAGTTGGACTCAAATGCTGTTTTTCCTAGTATTTTTATGAAAAACTTCAAAGAGATAAAGTTCAAAGAATAATACAATGAATGCCTATATCCCCACCACCTTGATCCAGTGACTAACATTTTGATGTGTTTGCTTTATATGTATGTATTTACATGTATGGTTTGCTTTTTGCAAAATAATTTGAAAGCAAATACAAACATCATGACACTTCATCCAAAAACAAATCAGTTTATGTTTTCTGAGAATAAGGACATTCTCCTTCGTAACTACAGCACCATTATCACACCTAAGAAAATTAATAATTATTTCCTAGCATTATCAACTATCTAGTGTATATTCAAATTTTCCCAGGCATCCCAAAAATATCTTTTTGGAGTTTTTTACAAATTAGGATCCAGTAAAGTTTCAAGCATTGCATTTAGCAGTTATATCTCTTTAGTCACTTTTATTCTAAAGATAGTCCTCTCATCTTTTCATTTTTTAAGTTTTTTAAGAGACCTGACTGGTTTTCTCTAGGAATGTCCCATATTCTGGACATATCCAAAAGTGTGCTCTAAAGGAGTGATAAGATTCAGGTTAAACATTTTGGCAAGAAGGGGTGCGTGGGTCACTCAGTTGGTTAACCGGCTGCCTTTGGCTTAGGTCATGATCTCAGGGCCCAGAAACGAGCTCCATGTGGAGTTCCCTGCTCGGCAGGGAGTCTGCTTCTCCCTCTCACTCTCCTCTGTGCTCTCTCTCTCTCTAATAAATAAAGAAAATCTTAAAGACAAAAACATTTTGGCAAGAATATGTCACAGGTATAGCTATGTACTTCATTTTCTATTATGTCAGGAGATACATCAAGTACTAATTTGCTGCTAAGTTTGATCGCTTGTTTGGATGGTGACTATCAGATCTCTCCTTTAGGTACATTTCACCCTTCGTAGTTAACAAGCAGGTAATTGCAGAGTAAGGCGCTGGCACAATGCCAATCTCCTGTTCCCCAATAAATTCTCACCTATTAAAAAATCTTTCCTGAATTAATAGTGAAATACTTGGTGATTAAATAAAAAGTTTTAAATTCTATTTTTCTTTCTACTTTAAAGTTCTTCTGTGAAAAAGAAAATTCTTCCTCACTAATACGTAAAAGCAGGGCAACTGCTTAAATTTTTCCCTTTAATGATAAATTTCCAAAGTAAAAGTTTTGATTTAATATCTCCTTCCAGTAGTAGAAAATGAATTTTTTTCCTGGCTTTTTCTCTTTGAGTATCATTGTGGACTCATGAGTTTTTTAAGACTTAAGTTGTTTCAATCAATTGTAATCATTATTCTTTTGGGGCCAGTACAAGTCCCTTTATAGTGGGTGACTGGGTCCCATGTCTTTTTGACATGATGCCATTAGTTTTGGAAAACTTCCTGACTTACTGGCACAAAATGTCTTAGACTCACTTATGTATCTTCCCTCTTACAGAATTGTACCCTCCCTGTCACAGACCTAGACTCAGTCATTTCTCCAAGGTACCTTGGTTCCTTCAGTTTCGAAATAGTAATAGAAACAAAATGTGGGCAATAGATGTTCTCTTTGCTACTGGGTGCCATTGTTTCTGGGCCTTTTCAGTGTTCAGAGATAGGAAATGTATTTTTTAAATTATAAGTTCATATACTGATTTCCAATTCAAATTTAACAGATTGTCTTTTTTCTTTATTGATTATACATTTGTATCTCATTTCTCTTACTCTTGGTCCTTACAAAATATATTAAGAAGTTTCTAGATGACATCAAAATAAAAAACTTCTGCATAGCAAAGGAAACTATCAACAAAACTAAAAGACAACCTACTGAATAGAAGATATTTGCAAATGACATATCTGAAAAAGGGTTAGTGTCCAAAATATATATAGAACTTATACAACTCAACACCAAAAAGCCAAATAATCCAATTAACAAATGGGCAGAAGATCTGAACAGACATTTCTCCAAAGAAGACATACAGATGGCCAACAACCACATGAAAAGATTTTCAACATCCCTCATCATCAAGGAAATGCAAATCAAAACCACAATGAGATATCACCTCACACCTGTCAGAATGGCTAAAATCAAGAACACAGGAAACAAGTGTTGATGAGGATGTAGAGAAAAAGGAACCCTCATGCACTGTTGATGGGAATGCAAACTGATGCAGCCACCTGTGAAAACAGTATGGCGGTTCCTCAAAAATTTCAAAACAGAATTACCATATGATCTAGTAATTCCAGTATTGGGTATTTATGAAAACACTAGTTCTTAAGGTTATATGCACCCCCATGTTTATTACAGCATTATTTACAATGGCCAAATTATGGAAGCAGCCCAAGTGTTCATCAATAGATGAATGGACAAAGAAGATGTGGTACACACTGCCACACACACAATGGAATAGTACTCAGGCATAAAAAAGAATGAAATCTGGCCATTTGCAAAGCATGGATGGATCTAGAGAGTATAATGTTAAGCAAAATAAATCAGTAGAGAAAGACAAATACCATATGATTTCACTCATATGTGGAATTTAAGAAAGAAAACAAATGAATGAAGAGAAAAAAGGAAACAACCTAAAAAAGAGACTCTTAATTATAGAGAACAAACACATGGTTACAAGAGGGAAGGTGCGTGGTGCAATGGATGAAGTAGGTGAAGGGGATTAAGAGTATACTTACCTTGATGAGCACTGAGTAATATATAAAATTGTTGATCACTAAAAAACAAGAAACTAAAATTTTCTAGATTAAAATACTAATACTAAAATATCAATATCAATACATTTACTGAGTGATGTTTAGGACTTCTTTAAAATTCTTTTTGTCCTTAGAGTGTGTCCTATTAAGGCTGTTCAGTCAGGGTGGCTTAGTACAAAAGTTACTTGAAATAATTCTTGTCTCTCTGAGTTTATGTGAGCAATTTTACATACAGTTAGGTTCAACTGTTTCCATTTGGCTTCAATTTTATTGTTTGCTCTTTTTAGCTGTAATTTTATTTTTAAACATAAAACCCCCATTACATGATTCAAGAATCAAAACTATGTGAAGAGTTATTCTCACAGGAGTTTCACTTCAATCTCTAGACCTTCCACCCACCCAACCCCATTCCCATCCTCTATAGATAATCATTTTTATTAGTTTCCAGTTTAATCCTTCCAGTGTTTCTTTTTGCAAACATAAGCAAGCATATATTTTGCTTTTTTCTTACACAAAAGGTCCACAAGTCTACACTTGCTTTTTTTCACTTGGTGTATTGTGGAGGTCACTCCCTACTTTACCAGTAAAGGTTTTCATCATTCTTTTTTGTTTATTTAACATTTGTTTAGTACTCCACCATTTGGATTACTATAAGCTTTACGCAAACTTATTGATGGAAATCTGTGTTGTTCCCACTCTTTTGCTCTACAAATAATGCTTCAGCAAATAATGCTGTGCATATGTTTTTTTATATTTCTGAATATGTATCTTTGGGGTACATTCCTAAAGCGAGATTGCTGAGTCAAAGGGTAAATAAACATGTAATTTTATTAGATTTTACCAAACCCCATTCCATGGGAATTGTGCCATTTTGCACTCCCCAAGTCTGTGTATTTATTTTTCCCATAGCTCCTTCAACAGTATGTTGTCAAATTTGGACTTTTGCCAATCTGACATGTAAGAAGTGGTATCTCAGTTTTATTCACATTCCTTTTTTTTTTTTTTTTTTTGCAAGGGAGACTATAATCTTTTTATATGTGTAAGGGTTATTTCCTTTTACTCTGAAGTGCCCGTTCATGTTTTTTGCCCATTTTTCTCTCTATTTTTGGTCTTCATTGTCTTGATTTTTAAAAGTGCTCTCTCAGGGCACCTAGGTGGCTTAGCTGGCTAATCGTCTGCCTTTGGCTCACGTCATGATCCCAGGGTCCTGGGATTGAGCCCCACATCAGGCTCTGCTCAGCGATGAGTCTGCTTCTCCCTCTTCTTCTCCCTCTTCCCCTGCTTGTGCTCTCTCTCTCTGCCAAATAAATAAATAAAAATATTTTTAAAAAGTGCTCTCTATATTATAGAGATTAACTCTTTGAATGTTATATATGTTGTAAATATTTCATCCTTATTTCTCATTTTTCTTTTAATTGTGCTTTTATGGATTTTTTTTTTTGTGGGGTAATAGGAGGTTGGGTGGGTTTTGTTTTGTTTTGTTTTTGGTTATGTGAAAAATGTCTTTTTAATTGTTTGGGGTTTGGGGACGAAGAAGGAAGGGCTTTCTCCATTCCCAAGTAATAAATTCATTCATGGTTTTAGTACTTCTATGATTTCATTTTTTCCATTTAGACAGTGTTGCTAGAATTAGCAAATAAAAATACAGCACAATCAGTTAAATTTGTATTTCATATAAACAACAAATAATTTTTTTATATAAGTATATACCAAGAAGCAAATGTAGGCAACTCTGTGTTTTAACCGGCAATCCTACATTTGGATATATTAGGCAGCATGAGTCCAATCTTATCTTCTCCCAAATACAAATTCCATTTTCAAAAAGCAAATTTTAATGAAGGAGTAGTCTTAAATAAATTAGTGGCAATATGACATTTTGCCCCGAATACTGTGCTTTGCATCTTTCAAGAATTAAGAACATTTTCCTACCTAGCCAACATAATACTATCACATTTAATTAGATTAATAATTCCTTAATCTCATCTAATATCTAGTACATATTCAGATTTTCCAATTGTCCCAACATTTTCTTCACATTTGGTTTACTTAAAACAAGAGCCAATTTAGGATGACACATTACATTTGGTTTTTCTGTTTCTTAGATCTCTTTTAGTCTAGAACAGTTCCTTTTTTCACAACACTGATTTGTTGAAGAGACTGAGCCAGTTAGCTGTCTTCTATTTTTTTAAAGATTTATTTATTTATTTATTTGAGAGAGAGGGCACATGCAATTGTGAGCAGGGGGAGAGGCAGAGGGAGAGAGAGAGAATCCTCAAGCAGACTCCCCACTGACTGTAGAGCCTGATGTCAGGCTCAATCCCACGACCCTGAGATCATGATCTGAGCTGAAACCAAGAGCTGGACACTCAACCAACTGAGCCACCCAAGCACCCCAGTTAGTTGTCTTTTAGAATGCATGTTCCACCTATGGAGTTTTCTCATTGCTTCCTCATGATGTCATCCCATGACTTTCTTGTTGCAGGTGTGGTTAAAGTCCATTAAATAACATAAAACTTTATACTGGATTAGGGTGGAGACAGTCTGATTCTGTTATACTCTTCTTGCAACTAGAAAGTAATTCTATGGAACCACACACATGTTAGGTTCTTCATCAATTATTCACCTCATGGTTCTTACGCTAACTGATAATTTTTGACTTGTTAATTTAGAGGTTATTTTATTATCATTTTCTAATTATATGATTGGTTTTATGTTGATTTACTAGCATTCTTATGACGAGTTTTCCCCTACGAACCGAGCCTACTTAGTTTATTAGAAAGCAGGTTAAAGACTTAATTCTTCTCCTCTACTTATAAAATTTTAAGTAAAGGAGTGAATTAATAATACGTGCTTCTGATGGGGACAAATGAATTTTTCCTGCATTTTTCTTTTTGGGGTATCATTTTGGAATTCACAGACTTTCATAAATTCAATGTGTTTCCATAAACTACAACCAAGAGAGTGTGTTGTCCTAGAAGCCACACGAAGAAAGTTTATCAAGAAGAAGTGATCCTCCATGAAACCATGAGCCAGGTGCTAGGTCAAGTAAAATGAAGATTGGGAATTCTCCATTGGACTTAGCAATATAGAGATTATTGATGACTTTGACCGCAGCAGTTTTGAAGGAGTTATGGGGCAAGTACCTGACGAAGTGGATTTAAGAAAGACAGAGAAGAGAGGAATTAGAGAGCAGTCTTTGAAGGGATTTTCCTGCAAAATAAAGCAAGTAAAGGGAGGGGGAGAATAGCTACTAGGACAGTGAGTCAAGAGAGAAATTTTTATTTGTTTTGTTTGTTTACGATAGATAGCTTTTAGTAAGTAGACAGAATTCACTGGGGGGAAAAGGTCCATCATTCTGTATCTTGCTTTGTTTGTACAGTCTGCCTTGTGAAGAACAAGAGCCCGTAAGAATTTTTTAAAAAATCAATTTCTGTCAGCAGTCTCATCAGGCTGCCCATCCCCGGAGACTACTTCTATTCACCTTATATTCTTTATCCTCACTGCCATTCCATTAGTAACCACTTCCCCTTCTTTTAAAGCCCTGCCAAAGTGTATTTCTTCCAAATGCTTCTTATTTTTTTTAACATACTGAGATGTAATTCACATATTACATTGTATTAGTTTTAGGCATACAACATAACGATGGCTATGTGTATAAATTGTGAAATGATTACCACAATAAATCTAGTTAACATCCATCAACACACATAATTACAAATTTTTTTCTTGCAATGAGAACTTAAAATCTACTCTCTTCGCAACTTTCAAATATACAATATAGTATTGTTAACTATAGTCACCATGCTGTACATTACTTCCCGGGGATTTACCTTACAAATGGAAGTTTATACCAAGAGTAATATTTGTCTGTTGTTAACGTGGGAGAATTAACAGCAAAATTGTATACTCGTGGGAAGGATACAGTAGCAAGTAAAACCTAAGAGATAAAAGGGAGAGTTGCCAGAGTAGGAGAGGTGAAGGGAATTTGAATGCTGTGCATAAATGGAGGAAGTACTGTCTTGAGATAGAAGAAGCATAAATAACAGATGGAAAAGTTGAGTATGTGAGCGTGGATGCTGAGACATGGTTAGGTGTGTTGGTGAAAGTCTTTGGAAGTTCCCTGTGATTACTTCCATCTTCTGGTGAAGTAGGAAGCACGATCACCAGCTGAGAATAGGTTTTGGAAATGAGGATTTGGAGGTTCAGAAGAAAGGCGAAGACATGAAAAGATAACATGGGGGGTGAAGGTGAATTGACTAAGGACATGTAGTAAGATTGCCTGGCAAAATATAGGGTCCACTTGAGGCGTCTGGCTAAGAATTTAAAATGGACCAGCCTGCTTTTGTGTTTTCCTCCAGCCACAGTTCAGCCACACAAATCAAATAAATATGTGGGTTAGGGGAAGACAGCTGTATTTAAGCAGAGGTATGGTTTTGTCAAATGAACGCGAAGAAACAAAAGGGAGAAACATGAGTCAAAATGTTTGGAAGGGAGTGTTTATAATGACTGACCACGGAATTGAAACTGGGTAAGGAGGGGAAATGAGGACATCAAAGGGTGAGGGACAGTAGTATCACCAGATTTGAGGACCTATGGTGGCATTAAAGATCTCTAGAAGGAATAAGCTGGAAAGATAGGAAGTAGAGATTAGAGAATGGAATGAAGAAAAATGAGATCGCAGAGGATCTGTACTTATTGATAATGGCAAAATCAAGGTTATGACCATAGAGGTGAGTGGCTGAGGTAGGTTGAAGGACAAGACCAGTGGAGGTGAATTCAAGAAATTGAATAATGTGGGTGTTGGACAGTTTGTCTAGGTGTAAGTTGAAATTAACAAGAGTGAAGAGTAGTACTGATGAGAGAAACCAAAAGCCAGGAACTAAAATCTTTGAGAAAGATAAGAATATTTCCAAATATTAGTAACGATTTTGCTACCATCAATCACACTAACGAATGAAGTCTAAGGTTTCTCTGTAGCAGAGGTTCTTAGACTTTTTGGTCTCAAGATCATTATAAACTCTTTTTAATTTCTTTTTTTTTAATTTTTATAAGATTTTACTTATTTGAGAGAAAGAGAGCATGGAGGGAGAGGGAGAGGGAGAAGCAGACCCCCCACTGAGCAGGGATCCCGATGCTGGGCTTGATCCCAGGACCCTGAGATCATGACCTGAGATCATGACCTGAGCTGAAGGCAGACACTTAACCAACTGAGCCACCCAGGCACCCCTTAATTTTAGTTAACATACAGTGCAGTGTTGGTTTCTGGAGTAGAATTCAGTGATTCATCACTTACATACAACACCCCCTGCTCATCACAAGTGTGCTCTTTATTTTTTTTTTAAGATTTTATTTATTTATTTGACAGAGAGAGAGGCAACGAGAGAGGGAACACAAGCAGGGGGAGTGGGAGAGGAAGAAGCAGGCTCCCAGCGGAGGAGCCTGATGTGGGACTCAATTCCAGAAGGCCGGGATCACGCCCTGAGCCAAAGGCAGGCGTTTAACGACTGAGCACCCAGGCGCCCCATACAAGTGTGCTCTTTAATACCCATCTAGCCCATCCCAACTCTACCTCCCCCCATCAACCCTCAGTTTGTTCTCTATCATTAAGAGTCTCTTACAGCTTGCTTGCGTCTTTCCTTTTTTTCTTTTCCCCCTTCCCATATGTTGATCTGTTTTCTTTCTTAAATTCCACATATGAACAAGATCATATGGTATTTGTCTTTCTCTGACTTAATTCACTTAGCATAATACACTCTGCTCCATCCATGACGTTACAAATGGCAAGATTTAATTCTTTCTGATGGACGAGTAACATTCCATTATGTATACATATACTGCATCTTTATCCATGCATCTGTCTCATCAGTCAATGGACATTTGGGCTCTCTCCATAGTTTGGCTATTGTTTATAATGTTGCTATAAATATCAGCGTGCATGTACCCCTTCAAACTTGTATTTTTGTATCCTTTGGGTAAATACCTAGTAGCGCAATTGCTGGATCATAGGGTAGTTCTATTTTTAACTTTTTGAGGAACCTCCAAACTGTTCTCCAGAGTAGCTGCACCAGTTTGCATTCCCACCAACAGTGCCAGAGGATTCCCCTTTCTCTGCATCCTTGCCAACACCTGTTGTTTCCTGTGTTGTTAGTTTTAGCCATTCTGACAGATGTGAGGTGGTATCTCATGGTAGTTTTGATTTGTATCTCCCTGATGATGAGTGATGTTGAGCATCTTTTCATGTGTCTGTTAGACTCTGGATGTCTTCTTTGGAAAAGTGTCTATTCAGATCATTGTAAACTCTTAAACATCATTGGGGACTATACAGAAATTAACACTGAGAAAATGTTAAAATATTTGTTTATTAAATAAATTAAAAATAATGATAATATTACAAGTTAACATATATAACATGTTTATACAAAGTAACTATTTCCCCAAACAAAAAATAATTAGTAAGAACAGTGCCATTTTACAAACCTCTTTAATATCTGGTTTAATAGAAACAGCTGGATTCTCATACTCCCTCTGCGTCTAATATGTTCCCATGTCATGAAGCCTCTGGAAAACTGTCCTATACACTCACGAGAGAATGACAGTGAAAGCTGACAAACATTATTATGATATATTTTGATCTTGTGGCTACCTTGAAAGATCTACACAGTCCCATACAGCAAGATATGGTACCTTCTAGGCCTATCTTAATTTAAGTCCCAATCACTTGGAGCTCCCCAACAACATGGACAGTTTCAGTATACACCAGCCCTGATTTAATTAAAATGTTGCTGGTATTTTTACTATACTGTTTTTACATATTTTAAAAAATTCTTTCTTTAAATTCAATTTAGTTGGGGCACCTGGGTGGCTCAGTTGGGCATCTGCCTTCGGCTTGGGTCGTGATCCTGGGATCCTGGGATTGAGCCCCGTACTGGGCTCCCCAGTTGTTGGGGAGTTTGCTTCTCCCTCTCCCTCTGCTGCTCCCCCTACTTGTGTTCTCTGTCAAATAAATAAATAAAATCTTTAAAAAATAACAAAAAATAAATTCAATTTAGTTAACATACACTGTATTATTAGTTTCAGGGGTAGAATTTAGTGATTCATCAATTGCATATAACACCCAGTGCTCATTATATCAAGTGCCTTCCTTAATGCCCATCACCCAATTACCCCAACCCCCCACCCTATTTTTACACATTTTTAGTACCAATCCTGGCACCCTCCAGACACTTCAGACTGCCTGTCGGAGTAGTCTAAGTCATCTTCCAAAGTATGAATTATTACTTTTATTAGTGCTTGATTAAAAAGTGGCATAGATTTTTATTTTTTAAAAAATATTTATTTATTTTAGAGAGAGCGCACAAGCAGGTGAGGGGCAAAAGGAAAGGAGAGAGAGTGTCCGACGCAGATGTCTCGCTGAGGCCTAGCCCAGAGCCTGACAATACGGGGCTCGATCTCACGACTCTGAGATCATGACCTGAGCCAAAACCAAAAGTCAGATGATGCTTAACTGACTGAGCCACACAGATGCCCTGGCATAGGTTTTTAATAATCTGTTCTTAACCCACTTTTCCCCATGTAAGTCCTATTTTAAGCATGCAATTTTGCAGAAGATCAAGTTTTTTTAGGAAAGTGTCTATTGCATTGTAGCAGAAATGTGTATATGTGCATATATTCTTATCTCTCCCCTCTTTATTTTGTGGTTCTGCACTTTGGTTTTATCAATTTTATCACAAAGATCTCTCCACATTCATACACAGAGATCTTCATTCATTTTTATGATTGTGAAGAGCTCTATTGTAAGGATATACCATAGTTTCTTCAATTCCTTCCCTATTAACAGATTGCTCCAATCTTTTGCTAATACAAATAATGCTATTACAAATAATGCCACAATGGATCACAATATGCATATGTTGTTTCTAATTGTGGAGGTATATTCAGGATAGATTCTAAGAAATGGGATTGCTGAGTCAAAAGGTGAATGTGTTTGTTATTTTGGTAAGTATTAGATGTTTCTATTTTTGTTAGCTTGTATCATTTTCCTCGTTTACCACCAATGTCTGAGAGTGCTTATTTCCCCCACAGGCCTCCCACAGAGTATGTTGTCAAACTTTCAGATTTCAAACTTTCAGATGATTGCTAATATACTTCCCTATTAGGACCACCTTTGCTGTATCCCAAAGATTTTGAACAGTTGTGTTTTCATTTTCATTTGTTTCCATGATTTTTAAAAATTCTTCTTTAATTTCCTGGTTGGCCCATTCACTCTTTAGTAGGATGCTCTTTTAGCCTCCATGTATTTGAGTTCTTTCCAACTTTCCTCTTGTGATTGAGTTCCAGTTTCAAAGCATTGCGGTCTGAAAATATGCAGGGAACGATTCCAATCTTTTGGTACTGGTTGAGACCTGATTTGTGACCAGGATATGATCTATTCTGGAGAATGTCCCATGTGCACTAGAGAAGAATGTGTATTCTGTTGTTTTGGGTTGGAATGTTCTGAATTTATCTGTGAAGTCCGTCTGGTCCAGTGTGTCATTAAAAGCCCTTATTTCCGGGGCGCCTGGGTAGCGCAGTCGTTAAGCGTCTGCCTTCGGCTCAGGGCGTGATCCCGGCGTTCTGGGATTGAGCCCCACATCAGGCTCCTCCGCTGGGAGCCTGCTTCTTCCTCTCCCACTCCCCCTGCTTGTGTTCCCTCTCTTTGCCTCTCTCTCTGTCAAATAAATAAATAAAATCTTAAAAAAAAAAAAAAAGCCCTTATTTTCTTGTTGATCTTTCGCTTAGAGATCTGTCCATTGCAGTGAGGGGGGGTGTTAAAGTCCCCTACTATTATTGTATTATTGTCGATGTGTTTCTTTGATTTTGTTATTAATCGGCTTATATAATTGGCTGCTCCCATGTTAGAGGCATAAATATTTACAATTTACAATTAGATCTTCTTGTTCTATTGATACTTTATGATATACTGTTCTTCCTCATCTCTTATTACAGTCTTTGGTTTAAAGTCTAATTTGTCTGGGGGTGCCTGGGTGGCACAGCGGTTAAGCATCTGCCTTCGGCTCAGGGCGTGATCCCGGCGTTGTGGGATCGAGCCCCACATCAGGCTCCTCCGCTATGAGCCTGCTTCTTCCTCTCCCACTCCCCCTGCTTGTGTTCCCTCTCTCGCTGGCTGTCTCTATCTCTGTCAAATAAATAATAAAATAAAATCTTTAAAAAAAAAAAAGTGGAAAAATAAAGTTTAAAAAAAAAAATAAAGTCTAATTTGTCTGATATAAGGATTGCCATCCCAGCTTTCTGTTGATATCTGTTAGCATGATAAATGGTTTTCCACCCCCTCACTTTAAATCTGGAGGTGTCTTTGGGTCTAAAATGAGTCTCTTGCAGATAGCGTATCGATGGGTCTTGCTTTTTTATCCAATCTGATACCCTGTGTCTTTTGATTGGGGGCATTTAGCCCATTTACATTCAGGGTAACTATTGCAAGATATGATTTAGAGCCATTGCTCTAAAGTAAGGTGACTGTTACTGTATATTGTCTCTGTTCCTTCCTGGTCTATGTTACTTTTGGGGTCTCCCTTTGCTTAGAGGACCCCTTTTGATATTTCTTGTAGGGCTGGTTTGGTGCTCACAAATTCTTTTAGTTTGTTTGTCCTGGAAGGTTTTTATCACTCCTTCTATTTTCAATGACAGCCTAGCTGAATAAAGTATTCTTGGCTGCATATTTTTCTCATTTAGTACCCTGAATATATCATGCCAGTCCTTTTCGGCCTGCCCGGTCTCCGTGGATAGGTCTGCTGCCAATCTAATGTTTCTACTGCTGTAGGTTACAGACCTCCCATCCCGAGCTGCTTTCAGGATTTTCTCATTGTCTCTGAGATTTAAGTTTTACTATTACATGTCAGGGTGTTGACCTATTTTTACTGATTTTGAGAGGCGTTCTCTGTGCCTCCCGGATTTTGATGCTTGTTTTCTTCCCCAAATTAGGGAAGTTCTCCACTATAATTTGCTACAATATACCTTCTGCCTCTCTCTCTCTTTCTTCTTGTTCTGGGATCCCAATTATTCTAATGTTGTTTCACTTTATGGTATCACTTCTCTCTTGAATTCTCCCCTCATGATCCAGTAGTTGTTCATCTCCCTTTTTCTCAGCTTCTTTATTCTCCATCATTTGGTCTTCTATATCACTAATTCTATCTTCTGCATCATTTATCCTAGGAGTTAGAGCCTCCATTTTTTATTGCATCTCATTAATAGCCTTTTTGATTTCAACGTGGTTAGATTTTAGTTCTTTTATTTCCCCAGAAAGGGATTCTCTAGTGTTTTCTATGCTTTTTTCTAGCCCAGCTAGTATCTTTATAATTGTTATTCTGAACTCTAATTCCAACATCTTAATTACATCCATACTGATTAGGTGGTACCTGGCAGTCAGTACTGCCTCTTGTTCTCTTTTTTGAGGTGAGTTTTTCCATCTTGTCATTTTGTCCAGAGAAGAATAGAAGAATGAGAGAACAAAATACTAAAAGGGGAACAACGCTAGAGAAATATACACTAAACAAATCAGAAGAGACCCAAAATCAGGGGGTGGGGGCTAGAATATGATCAGGTGGGTGAATAGAACAGAGCCATAAACTAGATTTTGGGAGTATTTTGGTCTCTTAGAAGAAACTGCATGCCAAAATTTTACAGAAAGATAAACTTATATATATACAAAAATAAGGTTAAATAAAATGAAGGGATAGAATATGACTATAAAAATGAAAATTAAAAAAGATTTTAAAAAAGGAACTAATAAAAAGTTGGTTGAAAAAGGAAAGAAGAAATTTTTTTTTAAAAAGAAAAAATAAAGAAAATTTAAAAAATTAAAGTTGAAAGATTAAAGAATCACGAGGAAAAAGCCATGAATTCTATGCGCCATATTCCCCTAGCACTGGAGTTTTGCTGTTTTCATTGACCAGTACACTTGGTCTTGGGTGGATGCTCTAGCTGATCTTCTGGGGGAGGGGCCTGTTGCATTGAATCTCAGGTGTCTCTGCCCCCGCGGAATTGCACGGCCCTTGCCAGGGGCCAGGCTAAGTCATCTGCTCCAGTTTCCTCTATGTGGCTGTTGTTCCCTGAAGGCTTTCCACACAGCTTTAGAGGATGAGAATAAAAATGGCAGCCTCCCAATCTCCGGCCCCAGAGTCGAGACTCCGGGCCCCACTCCTCAGTGCGCCCTCAGAAAAAAGCAGTCACTCACTCCTGTCTCCTTGGTCTCCGGCCGCACCCTATGCTCACCCGGCCTGTGACCGAGAGTTTCTATCTCTGGCACATGGCCCTGTTTGGATTCTCCAAACCCAACAGATTCCCGCTCCTCCTCCTGGGGGAGGAAGGGGAGTCTCCCCGGTTCTGCCCTTGTTGGGACCCCGCTCGGACAGCAATGGCCTGACTGTGACGCGGATCACGGTTATGGCCCCCCGTAGCTGAGAGCCCACTCCTCAGCTCACTCTTGGCGGTGGCTTCCCGGCTTTGTCACCTGGGAGCTCTCCGGCACTCAGGCAGCCCTGGTCTTTCTGTGACCCGAGGGTCCTGAGACCACACTGTCCCAGCGAGGATTCCACCCCGCGCTTAGCCACTGGAGTGACGTCCCCCACCGGAGCGGATTTCTACAAGTTCCAGTTTTGTGCTCTGAGGCTCTGTCGCTTGCCGGTAGCCAGCTGACGGAGGCTCCTTCCCCCCACCGCGGTCTGTCTTCCCCTGTATCGCCTCAGATTCGCTTCCCCGCATCTCCTACCTTGCAGTAAGTGGCCGTTTTTCTGTTCATAAGTTGCTACTATTCTTTTCTTCAATCTCCAGTTGAGTTCGCAGGTGTTCAGAATGGTTTGATAGCTGTCTAGCCGAACCCCTGGGAGGAGACGAAATTAAGATCCCCACTCCTCCTCCATCTTGGACTCTCTCCTATTCAACATTTTTAAGAATTTTACTTCATTCTTTTCATTAACTCCTAACAACATTTTAGAGCTGAAAATAATTCCGATACTCAAATTGTGCAAGGTTGGCCCTTCCTAACAAATTCCAAGGCCAATGTTATTTAAGAGCAAAGCTGGAAGAATCCGAAGTGAAAATTAGCAAATTGAAAGCAGCACTGAGATTAAAAGAAAATATAAAATACAGGATAGTTAGATATGTGCATAAGGATGGATTAACATTAGGAAATCCATTAACAAATATGTTGTCATAATAACAAAAAAGAAAATAATTATCATTTGTTAAAAAGTATTTGATTAAATTCCACACCCATTAAGCATTTAGGAACAGGGAAGTCTCAGAGGTCATGTGGGCCAGGGATGACCCCAAAGAGTAGGAGTGGGGGTGTGTGCAGGCCTAAGGGTCACCGCTAAGCACGCGGCCAGAATCCGGAGCAGGAGACTCAAGGATAGGCGCAGGCGCAATGGCGTCCAAAGAGGAATAATCAGTAAAAAAATCTCAACATGGAAAATGCTAGCCAGGAAAATGGAAGAAAGAATGAGAAGAAGCAAGTTGCTCATAAAGGAGAGTCCTCGGCCCTCCATTTGGAAGCTGGTGACTATTGTGTGCCTTGAGTAAATCCTAGGCAGTTCGGTGTTAGGCAGGCAATCCTGCAATGTAGGTGGGACGTGATTCAGAGACTTGCAGAGCCTCAGGCAAGGATGAGAGAAGAGAAAACGGAAAGGCTTGTGGAGGAGGTGAGACAGCTGATGCAAAAGCTGAGGGGAAAGTAATTCAGTCATAGCCCGCAGGCGATTAGCCCTGACTCTCCTTACCATGACCATCACGTTGTGTTTTGCCTGATGCCTTCAATCCTGATGTTTCCCCTGAAGTTATTAGGAAGACACACCTGGTTCCTAAACTTGCATGTTCTCCGTGTACCTCGTTGTAAACCTTTCAACGTTACATGTCTCTTGTGGGTCTCCTATAACCGGCTTCTAATTGAATGTTGTATTTTGACCCAGTCTGTAAGATTCTGTCGGCAGGGGAGTTTTACCTTATTGCATGGCAAGATGCTCATTATATATTGTGAAGTTCATAAAGCAGTTTAAAGAGGTCGGGGGGCGGGGGGAGAAAGGGCACCCGGGTGGCTCAGTGGTTAAGTGTCTACCTTCCGCTCAGGTCGTGATCCCGGGATCCTGAGATCGAGTCCTCCACTGGGCTCTTTGCTCTGCGGCGAGCCTGCTCCTCCCCCTGCTTGTGCTCTCTCTCTCAGACAAATAAGTAAAATCTTTTTTTTTTTTTAAGTGAATAAGAGAGAGAGAGAGAAAAGAGAAAAGAAAAGGGAATTTCTAAAAACTAGGACAGAAGGAAACTTCCCCGTTTGATAAAGACTATTTCCTGGAAATCTACAGCAGATCATTTTAAATTACAGTAATGGTCACGTTCACTTCTGCTAAACACTGCACTGGAGGTCCCAGTTAATGCCAAACGAAGTATAAATGTTGGAAAGTGAGACAGATCTGTCAATATTTTCAAACAAAATGATTTTCTACCTAGAAGATACAAGTAAGTCAATTGATAAACTATTAGAAATAACAATAAAATCCAGTAATGTGGTGAAATAAAAAATCAACTTACAGAAATTAAGAGCTCCCTATACTCCAACAGTAATGGATTAGAAAAATGTCATAAATGATAAAGTGTACTCATGATAGCAATAAAAACCATATAACATCCCAGAACATCTGCTTTTTCTGGTCACCTATTAGGTCCCAATTACCTAATGCTGTGGTCAGTCTTATTTGATCTACCAGCAATATTTGACAAAGCATATCACTCCTTTCTTTTGGAAACATTTTCATCGCTTCACATCCAAAATATGTATATACTCATATCTTGGTTTTGCCAATATGTCATTGGCCAAAATTACGTATATTCACACACGCATGTATGTGTCTCTCTCTTTATATATACATATAAATTATATATATTATATATCTATATATATCATTCATATATGTAAATTTAACATACACTTTATATAATATAAATATAAATCATAAATTTTAATATAATTATAAAAATATATAAATTATAATGTGATAAATATAATATATATTATATATCCATATATATTATTTATATATATGTAAATATAACACATATCAGCCAACATCATTCATAAGACAAATGCTATTAACACATATATTGTAATATTTTATTCCTATAAATTTTGCCACTTGCAGTGTTTCCATGAATCCCCCAGGTGGCAGACAAATACAATTTCCACTTGATTAAACTAACTTGGTAAGAATATTACTTTCTTACTGCAAATCAATTAGGAATATTAATCAGAATTCTAGAATACAGGCCAAGTATACTTACCATATGATTATGGAACTAATTTCTGATAACTTACATTAGAAGTTCATTAGGAACACACATGGCAATTGTTAAATTGCTGAGCAATCATTGTAATTAGGCACTTTGGTGAATATATATTCTACCTGACCTACCATCTTAAATGTTTAGAAATGTATCTGCTGGGTATGAAAGGTAATATTGGTCCCTTGGGATCTGAAAAAAAATCAATTAAGCATCACTGATAATAAAGCAAAAGCTCTGTTAACCAACTAATTGGGTTTTTAAAAATTCTTTAGAGATTTCTACTATTTTTACTAATTTTAAACTCTTGTCAGTCAAAATTGTCCTAAAAGACTCGGTATTTGTTATACTTACCATAATTTACCCACTTGCTATATACATTAAGCGTACCCCACCTCCTCACACTCGCAGCTATATTTTTCTAATGTTCAGTCTGCTTTTGATGTTTTGATGCATTTTATAAAAAACGAGCATGAAAACAGCTAGCAGAGGGATGGGCTTTCAAAATAGTTTGAAGACTTGTGTGAAAAGAACACAAATATAACAGGCATTTTATTTTTTAAAGTATCATTAACACTACCAAGTAATGAATTCTCTATGTACATGATAAAAAAGACTGGAAAAACTATTGACTCATCTTGAATTGTTAATTAAACACATCTCTTATGTATTTCCTAAAATTAACCTGACTCTACTGCCGGCATTTAAAGTGATTAAAAAAGTAAAAAAAAAAAAAAAAGAGAGAGAGAGAGAGAAAGAGATAATCAGTTAAAAACCATCTGGGCATTGTTAAATTATATTCATTGTTCTAAATATTGAAAAAGCTTTCTTAAATTAGTCAAGAACTAGAACAACAATATTGGCAAAGACCGGGAGAGGAAGAAAAAAAAAGCCAGTTATAATATCACCACTTTGAAAAACAGTTTTTATTTCACATAGTCCCTCTTTGTGTTCAATCATAGGCACACATTTTTCCTGTTGCAGAAAACATTTGGCATATACAATTTTGATTTCTGTGAAGAGCTATTTTTTTGTTTTTAAAAATGTGGGGCCAGAGGGTACGGGCTGGCTCAGCTGGTGGAGTGTGGGACTCTTGATCTTGGGGTTGTGGGTTCCAGCCCCACAGTGGGTGTACAGATTACTTAAAAATAAGATCTTTAAGAAAAAAATTGGGGGCTGATACTAACTAGTATGGCATAGACTTTATACTGTCTCCGATTGCCTTTTTTTTTTTCTTTCTAAGATTTCATTTATTCATCTGACAGAGAGAACACAAGCAGGGGGAGCTGCAGGCAGAGGGAAAGGGAGAAGTAGGCTCTTGGCCAAGCAGGGAGCCCAATGTGGGGCTGGGGCTCGATGTGGGGCTTGATGTGGAGCTCGATGTGGGGCTCAATCCCAGCACCCTGGAATCATGACCTGAGCCAAAGGCAGATGCTCAGCTGACTGAGCCACCAGGCACCCCTCCAATTGCCTTTTAAGAGACGCTAAACACTTTTGTCAGGGATGGGCCCCAAAGTCAGAATCTACCCTGTAGATAGACTCCCCACTGATGACTTAAGCAATCCATTTACACGTATCCTACTTGAAAGGTTGGAGAAAGAAGAGAGACGCCAGAAGAGAAAGAAAGATCATGTGGACTCTGGTGTAACCAGTCCTTGAACTGTCTCAGTTTTGAAATGGCTTAATAATTTTAAACCATACATGCCCTTACAGTTAACCCCCTTTTCCCTTAAGACGAATGAAAATCTGTTCTTTGTAACCTAGAGTGTGACCCGACCACATTTTGATAAATTATCGATTCGTGTCCTGTTTCCCCTTCTTATTCGGTTTCCTCACCTTTTATGGGAGCTTGTTCAGCAAATGATTCATTTGAAATAGAAATAATTTTTTAAAAACAGATTTTGCCAACTTCTCTGAAAACAACTTGATATTGCATAAAAAAAATTTAGAACTTGGCTTCCACAGTTTCATTATTATCCTCGATCCTGAAAATTGTATAAAAGATGTATTCATTTTCTGGGAGAAAAATCCACAATCTCCATAAATTTACGTTATCTAAAATGCCATGTTTTCGGGACATGAATTTGGCCCACAAAAGACTCTCAGTAAAACATGTATGCCTCATAATCTTTGGTGAAATAAAATTCTGCACAATAGTACAATTCTACCACTATACTCTGTGGGGTGCTTTTCATCCAAAGACTCTTCTAAATTCCTTTTATGAGGCAACACATACTTTCGACTCTATGATGGTCATTTCATTGTTTACTGGTAATAGTACACAGAAGGATGGAATGTGCTATCCCTGGCACGAAGAGTTCTGCTGGAAGTTTAGAGAGAATAAAATGTCTCCATACTTCAGTGACTACAGAGAAAACACTTGTGGAAAAGAGCAAAGTTCCAAGAAGTATATATTTATTATCTCTGTGCTGGTTAGCTGGAACTCTTCGTCAATGAGATCATGGTTTTAATCCTAATGTGGCTCATTTGTCTTTCCTAGCGCCCTTCATCATAGCATGCATCCGTAGCCCCAGCCAACTGCTTGACAATGGCTCTTCTCGGTCCAAAGGGGGGCCTGTTAAAAGAATAAAATAATCTGTGCAACTCCACCACTATACTTGAAGAAATAATTTAAAATGCTTGTCCAACTGACAGTGGATTGATAGTTATTATTTCATCTAGACACTTAGCTGTACTATAAAAAGTCACTGCCTATAGATACACAAACAATTTCTTTTTTTTAATTTTTTTAAAGATTTTTTTAAATTTATTTATGAGATAGAGACATCCAGCGAGAGAGGGAACACAAGCAGGGGGAGTGGGAGAGGAAGAAGCAGGCTCACATCAGAGGAGCCTGATGTGGGGCTCGATCCCATAACGCCGGGATCACGCCCTGAGCTGAAGGCAGACGCTTAACCGCTGTGCCACCCAGGCGCCCCTACACAAACAATTTCTAAATGATCTAGACGAACAATTAATTGATTCTGCACAACAGAATATATAAATGTTTATATATATTTATATATAAACTACAAGTATAAATAAATATAAATATATTTATATATTTTATATATATATATACATATATATATATAAAATTCTGCACAATACCCAGAAGTGGAATTGATGGATCCTATGGTAGTTCCATTTTTAATTTTTTTGAACCTTGATACCGTTTTCCGTAGTGACTGTACCAATTTACATTCCCACCAACAGTGTGCAATACCATCTTAATAGTGATGGGATTTCCCAAGTGTGTTTCTTTGTGTGTCGTACAGATAGAGCCTTATTTATTATTTTTTTAATTTTATAATTGGAAGTTCATACTTCCGACCATTAAGATATGGCATTTGTCTCTCTGTGTCCAATTTATTTCATTTAGTATATGCCCTCAAGGTCCGTTCATGTTGTCACAAATAGCAGGATTTCCTTCTTTTTTATGGCTGAATTGTATAAATATATATATATAATATATACATATATATACCATATATATCCATATATATCATATATACTTGTATATATTTTACATATATTTATAAAATTTAGCCATATTTATATATTTTTTCTAATATATTTATATACTACATTTACATATATACATTTATATATTCTCTATTTTTTATATTTATATATATCACATCATCCTTATCCATTCATCCATCATTGGACATTCAGGTTGTTTTCATGTCTTGGCTATTGTAAATAATGCCACAATGTACATGGGGTTACAGATATCTTTTCAAATTAGTGTTTTTGTTTGCTTCAAATAAATACCCAGAAGTGTAATTGATGAATCATATGGTAGTTCCATTTTTAATATTTTTGGAACCTCCATACTGTTTTCCATAGTGACTGTGCCAATTTATATTCCCACCAACAGTGTACAAAGCTTTCCTTTTCTCTACATCTTTGCCAAAGCTTATTATTTCTTGTCTTTTTGGTAATAGCCATTCTAACAGGTGTGTGGTGATAATCTCATTGTAGTTTTGATTTGCATTTTCCTAATGCGGAGTGATGTTGGACACCTTTTCATGTACCTCTTGGCCATCTGTATGCCTTTTTTTGAAAAATGTCTGTTCAGATCTTCTGCCTGTTTTATTTTATTGTATTTATCTATTTTGCCCATTTTAAAATCAGACTGTTTTTGGCCATTGAGTTGTATGAATTCTTTATATATTTTGGATATTAACCTCTTATCAGATACATCATTTTCAAGTATCTTCTCCCATTCTGTAGGTTCCCTTTTCATTTTGCTAATGGTTTCCATTGCTCTGCAGAAGCTTTTTGTTTGAAATAGTCCCATTTGTTAATTTTTGCTTTCGTAGCCAATAGAGTCTTTTTTTTTTTTTTAAGATTTTATTTATTCATTTGAGAGAGAGACAGAGAGAACACAAGCAGGGGGAGAGGCAGAAGGAGGAGGAGACTCCCAGCTGAGCTGGGAGCCCAGCATGGGGCTCAATCCCAGGACCTGGAGATCATGACCTGAGCCAAAGGCAGACGCTTAACCATCTGAGCCATCCAGGTGCCCCACCAACAGAGTCTTAATAAAATGAAGGAAAAAAGGGTTTTAAAAGATTAAAACTCTGAGTGTTCTAGTTTTAAATCAGAATCATTTGTTTGAGGGGCACCTATCTGGCAAAGTCAGTAGAGAATACGACTCTTGCTCTCGGGGTTGTGAGTTTGGGGTCATGAATTCAAGCCCCATGTTGGGTGTAGAGATTACTTTAAAATAATAAATAAGGTAAGAAAAACCCCATACCGTATGAAAAAAATCGTTTGTTTGAAGCACACCAAATCAACAGTAGCAGAAAAAAAAATAGATTATCACTCCTTTGGCTACCTTAGTCACATACGTAATAGTAAAGTAATTTGGTACCATCTGCATATCAGAAAGGATGAGACTTATCCCTTACACCTATCATTGAACTACACCTATGTGAAAATTGGGTTAATAATGATTGCTGTAAGTATTATTCAACAATAAGGGGTTTTTTAGTAAGATACTCAATCACGAATTATGAATTCATGAAATACCAATACATTTTCTCCAATAAAGTTAAATCTTAAAGAGAAATCCAGTGGGGCATCTGGGTGGCTCAGTCAGTTGAGTGGCGGACTTGGTTTTGGTTCAGGTCAGGATTTCAGAGTCATGTGATCAAGCCTGCCTCGGGCTCTGCTCAGCAGGGAGTCTGCTTCAGGATTCTTTCTCCCTCTACCCACCCCCCCAAATAAATACATTAATTAATTAAAAAAAAGAAATCCACTATGGGGGCTAATTTAAAAAGTGCACAATTTTTATAAATGACAAACAAACCAAACCATAGTTCTAGCAGAAGTTTCTCATTTTGGAATCAAATTTTTGTGTAGGCATGTATTGACCTACAAGAAGTTCGGTACAATGTGTCACTCAATGAGTCTCACCTATAAAATAATTGGCCTTGACATTTGGGAGTCTAAGTCTTGTCATGGAGAACATTTTGGGGATAGCTTCTTCGGTCCTTGTACCCCTACTTATCAGGGACCGTTACTATGGTTCTTTTTAGAAAGGAGAATTTGTTCTTTCTTCCTCTTGCATCATGGAATTTCTTTATCCCCAATCCCTCACAATGTCTGAAGATATTGGAATTCTTTAAAAGTCTTATATTTAAGTATTTAATCCGCAAATCTTTATTGAGGTCTTTTTCTGTACTTTCAATCTTCTGTATACTGTGATTCAGGGCTAAGTAGGATATAGTCTCTGCCTTCCAGAAACTCAATATTGATTTAAATGACTAATTACTAAATTCCCTTAAAAAGTATAAACAAATTCTAGACTTACTTCAATAAAAGTATTTAAACATTAGAATGCAAGTGTGAGGGATGCCCGGGTGGCTCAGTCGGTTAAGAGTCTGCCTTTGGCTCGGGTCATGATCCCAGGAGCGTGGAATTGCATCGGGCTCCTTGCTCAGTGGGGAGCCTACTTCTCCCTCTGCCTGCCATTCCCCCTGCTTGTGCTCTCTTTGTCAAATTAAAAAAAAAGAATGCAACTATGAGAATGATGTTAGACATATTAAATATGAAGCTGTCAATTACCCCAAACTGATCTATAGTTTCAAGACAATTATGATCAAAATATAGCAGAATTTTTTTAGGATATTGATGAGCTAATTCTAAAATTTATATGGAAAAGGAAGAACAAAGGTGAAGGTCTTACACTATCTACTTTCAAGACTTATTAAGGCAGTCTGATATTGACAAAAGCACACACATACACCAATAGAACAAAACAGAGTCCAGAAATAAATTCATACAATTTTTGACCAAAGATAATTCAATGGAGAAAGGATAGACTTTTCAGCATATGGTATTAGAACAATTGGACATTTATGTGCAGAAAAAAAAAATCTCAACCTATACTTTACACTTTATACAAAATTAACTCAGAATGGATCACAGACTTTTAAATAAAACTATAAAACTTTTAGAAAACACAAAGGAGGGGCGCCTGGGTGGCACAGCGGTTAAGCGTCTGCCTTCGGCTCAGGGCGTGATCCCGGCGTTATGGGATCGAGCCCCACATCAGGCTCCTCCACTATGAGCCTGCTTCTTCCTCTCCCACTCCCCCTGCTTGTGTTCCCGCTCTCGCTGGCTGTCTCTATCTCTGTCAGATAAATAAATAAAATCTTTAAAAAAAAAAAAAAGAAAGAAAAAAAAAAAAGAAAACACAAAGGAGATTTTTTTTTTTTTACCTTGGGTTAGACAAAGAATTTTTAGATACGATGCCCAAAGCATATTTAATCCATAGAGGAAAATATTGGTAAATTGGACTTTATCAAAATTAAAAAGATTTTCTTTTCGGAAGACACCCTTAAGGGAATAAAAAGACAAGCCACAAACTGGGGGAAAATATTTACAAATCACATATCTGACAAAACAGTTGTATCCAAAATGTATAAAGAACTCTTGAAACTTAATTTAAAAAGTGAGCCAAAGATTTGAATAGCCACTTGACTGGAGAGGATAAACAGATGGCAAATAAACACGTGGAAAGATGCTCCATTTCATTAGTCATGAAGGAAAGGCAAATTGAAACCATGATCGGATATGGCCGCAAACCCTATTGACAGGCAAAACGCCCCCACCCGCTCTTGCAGTGCTGATGAGAATGCAGAGCGGCTGGCATCTAATACGTTGCTGGTGGAAATGTAAAATGGTGCAGACATTTCCTAATACAGTGTGGCAATCTTTTCTTTTATAAAGCTAAATATATATACTTACCACATGACCCAGCAATCCCACTCCGAAGTGTTTTCCCCAGGGTAAATAAAAATTGTCCTCACAAAAAAACCATATAAATGTTTATAGCAACTTCATTCATCATCTCAAAAGACTGGAAACAAACCAGAAGTCCATCAGCTGGTGTTGAATAAATGAACTGTAGTGCATTTTTATTATTAAAGAAATGCTATTCGGCAACTAAAAGGAAAAACTATTGATATGCAGAATGGAGTGGATGAATCTCAAATACATTACTTTGCTTAGTAAAAGAAGGTCAAAAAGACCACATGCTGGGGCGCCTGCAGTCGTTAAGTGTCTGCCTTCCGCTCAGGGCGTGATCCCGGCCGTTCTGGGATCGAGCCCCACATCGGGCTCCTCTGCTATGAGCCTGCTTCTTCCTCTCCCACTCCCCTGCTGTGTTCCCTCTCTCGCTGGCTGTCTCTCTGTCACATAAATAAATAAAAAGTCTTAAAAAAAAAAAAGACCACATGCTGATTGATCGCATTTAGGTGACATTCTGGAAAAGGAAAAACTACATGGGTGGAGACCAGATTGGTGATTGCCAGTTAATTTCATCATGCCCCTGTGAAAATTCTAAATTTGTATGATCTTCCTTCTTTGTCTCTTTTGCTGAATACTCCTTATTTCCCAAATTTAGAATGGTCTGGGTCTCAGTTCCTGGAACTTTTCTATCACAGCCTTTTCTTGGTGATCACATTCAGTTCCATGGCTTCAAACACCAGCTATATGCTAACACCCACATTCAAGCAATACCTCTATTCTGCCCTGCAGACTTATTAAACCAACTGCCTATCTGACATTTCCACTTGGGAATCTAACAGTACCTCAAACTAAACACGTCCAAAACAGAACTTCTGATCTTACTCCGCAAACCCTGTCTTCTCCTAGGCTTTACCATGTCAGAGAATGGCAACTACATCTGTTCAATTGCTTAGGCCAAAAACAGTTCAGTTGTCCTTGACCTCTCCCTTTCTCTTGCACCCTATCCTAGCAGCAATTCTAGTAAATTCCATCTTCAAAAAACAAAAAAACAGAAAAAATAAAATCTGAGCAGTTCTCTTCACCTCTCCTGCCCCTACTCTGCTGCAGGCCATGACGATGTCTCATCAGGGGGTTCCTGTGATTGTCTTCTAACTGGTCTTCCCACTTCCGCCCTTGACCCCTATGTTAGTTCTCTGAGAAACAGATGGCAAGACATGATTAAATGTACAAATGGGAAACCCTTGCGGGAGAAAATGAGGAGGGAGTTAGGAAAGGCTAGAAGAGCTGTTGGACTGTGATGCAAGTTTGGGTCCAAATGGAGAGAAGGAAGGTTGCGGGGCGGGGAGCGGCAGTCTTAGGCTACTGTTCAGTTAAGAAAAAGTCCTTGTGCCAAAGTCATCTGTCAGAGGAGTCCTGTGATTCTTGGTGGGGGAGGGGGGGCTGCCTAGTATCCCTGCTGTGCTCAGCCATTGGCTAAGAGCAGTCAGTGCAAAGCATGGCCTTAAAACACCACAGCTGTGGCCCTCAATCAATTATGCAGGAAGCCATTGAGAGTGTTTTCCAGTAGCTACCATATGCCCTTCAGTCTATTCTCTATACAGTTGTCAGAGTGATCCTGCTAAAATGTAGCCAGATCATTTCACTCTACTGTTCAAAACCTTTTAATCACTTCCCAATTCAGAATTAATTTAATTTAGAATTAAACCAAACTCCAAACATGGGCCACCTCCTACTATAAAGAGGTGAGATCAATAGGTCCTCAACTTCTAAACTGAAACACTTGGGACAAATGTGGGGTAGTCTGACCTGGTAGTGTGCTCTGACCAGATTTGGTAACAGTTGGGAAGTCAGATGTTGGCTTCTTAGAAAAAGTACAGTTTGACTTCTCTGGAATCCTGTGGTATGTTAGACCACCTTCTCAGAGTGTTAGGTCACAGGATATAGAGGGGATTGTATCCACATACAACACATTTACTTTTCCAGTAAGGAAAGTATGCATGCTTGAGGTTTTCTTGAAGAAGTACCCAAAGATTCATCTATGAACAGGGACTCTTAAGGTTGTAAGTAGATAGGAATTTCTCTCCTTGTCTCCTACTAAACAATCTGACTGACTCTGTTTTCAATTTGTCACTCCTGGAGGATATGGATGACTCTTCCTGGAATTAATGTACAAGGAAATTAAAAGGAACAAGGGCTACTTGGAGAAATGGTCAATTCCAAGGCTGGGGCAGGGAAAGACAAGATGACTTGGGAACATCTTATTGTATCAGAAAGTAAGGAATTGCTGAAAAACTAAGGGGACACAGGAGCCAGCTTAAAGGGGGTCCCACAGGTCAAATACTGGTGAGTTTGAGCAACAAAGTAAATAATAATAGGAATGGGTTATAGCTCATTGGTTGACAAAAAAGAAGCTATGAGTCCCTGTTACAGAAAAAAAATCACCATTTATAGACCCTGTAATAATTGACTTATAAAAGAATCATCAATAAATAATACAACTCTTATGTGAAAGACTGATGGGAACATGATAGTCATACAGTCTCAAAGTATCACTCTACAGAATACTTGCTAATTGCAAAGGGAAAAGATATCTTCCTATCAGAGAAATTGAGGAGGACCTTAAAGAAATGAACCAAGTTAACAACAGTGATGAAGCAAAATAACTGTAAGACCCCCCCTTAGGTTTGATGATTTACTGGAAGGACTCAGAAAACCAAAGTTGTTATTCTCACAGTTACAGTTTATTATAATGAAAAGATATAGATTAACATCAGCAAAGTGAAAAGGAACATGGGGCAAAGTCTGGGAAAAACTAGGAACAAGCTTCTAGTTGTCCTTTCTCAGTGGGGTCACACGGAGAGCATTCAGTTCTCCTAGCGGCCAGGTGTGACCGTATGTGTCAAGTGTTGGCAACCAAAGAAGCTGACCCAACCCTGGTTCTCCAGGTTTTATTGGGGGCCAGTCCTAGAGGCATGTATCACCATGTGACTGACCTTAGGAACCTAGTCACCAGATTCCAGAGGTCAAACTGATGCAGCATAGACCAGGGCCTGAGGCATATGAAAACAGGTATTCACCATAAATCAAATTACTAGCATAAATTATCGGCTCAAACTGATACAGGATGGCCCAAGGCCCAAGGCATACAAAAACACTCTTTTTCAGGCAGGATATTCCAAGGGCTCAGAGGTTATCTCTCCGGAGCTGGTCAAGGTCCAATCCTTGCTTTGGAATGTGCAGAGTCTGAGCAGCCAAGCCTGCTGGGTTAACCCTTTATGGCATACCACCTAATAGGAAAAGGGCACAAATCAACAACGTAGTAGCTGCCAAATTTTTAACCTAGATCTAGTTATGAGAAAACCATTGAGAAATCCAGATTGATCGACATTTGGCAAAACAATTGTCCTGACTCTTCATAAATGTCAATGTAATGAAAGACAAAAAAAGGAAAAGAAAAAAAAAAAAGATGGGTGCTATTCTAGATTAAAAGAGACCAAAGAGGGGCACCTGGGTGACTCAATCAGTTAAGCAGTTAAGTGTCTGCCTTCGGCTCAGGTCATGATCTCAGGGTGCTGGGATTGAGCCCAGCCCCAGGTTCCCTGCTCAGTGGGGAGTTTGCTTCTGCCTCTGCCTCTCTTTCCCCCTCCTTGCCTGTGCTCTCCTTCGGGCATGCACTCTCTCACTCTCCCTCTTAAATAAATAGATAAAATCTTAAGGAGAAAAAAAACAAAACAAAACAAAAGAAAAAAACAAAGGAGAGACCAAAAAGATGTCACAACTGAATACAATGTGTGATCCTTAATTAGGAGGTCCTTGGTCAAAACAAAATATAAGACATTATTGGGACAATTTGGGATGTTTGAATATGGTAGATAATAATATTGCATCCATGTTAAATTTCCCAAATATGACAAAGTCTCTCTCTTTTGACTGAACTTGAGTCAGGCTCTTCTGAGTCCTCTTTCTGACTATGCCCCTGACCTTGGGCTCTGTCCTTGGCACATCAAGTATAGTTTTAGCAAGAATCCTGCTGGGTCGGTATATGGAAAAATCTCTCATCCATCTGACCACTCTTGATATCTGATTAAATTTGTCATCCCTTACCTTTCATATCTTATCACCCTGGCCTGCCTTCAGCAAGAATCCCATTATTCAATTTATTTATGTTATTTATATTTTATTAAATAATCTCTACACCCAACATGGGGCTCGGACTTATGACCCCAAGATCAAGGGTTGTGTATTCTACAACTGAGCCAATCAGGTACCTTCCATCATCGGGTTTAGCCATAATCTCTCTGATGTTTCGTTTTAGCAATTTTCCATCAACTGACATTCACCCTGCTTCTTCCTTATAAATTCCCATTTGTCTTTGTTGAAATTGGAGTGGAGCTCAATCCCTCTCCCATATCACAAAACCCCATTGTAGTAGTTTTCCCTCAATAAAGTCTGCCTTATCATCTCGAACAGGTGTCATGAATAATTTTTTCTTTAATAAGTGTAACAATTATATTATGATTATGAAGAAGATATGCTCGTTCTTAGGATATACAGGCTGAAATATTTAGAAGTATCATAAAGTCTGCCACTAACCTGTAAATAATTTAGCAAATACTTATATATGTATATGTGTGTATGTACAGATGTGTGTATGTGTTATATATATATGTGTGTGTATATGTTATATGTATATATGTGTATATGTAGGAAGATAGAGACAGAGAGAGGGAGAGCATATTTGGCAAAATGTCAACAATTAAATGAATCTAGGATGAGTATTCATATTTACAATTCTTACAAGTTTTCTGGTTTTTACAATTTTTTGAAAGAGAGAAAGAACGAGAGAGAGAGCAAAAGCAGTGGGGAGGGGCAGAGCGAGAGGGAGAGGCAGACTTCCAGCTGAGCAGGGAGCCTGATACGGGGCTCCTGGGGCTCGATCCCAGGACCCCTGGATCATGACCTGAGCTGAAGGCAGATGCTTAATGCACTGAGCCACCCAGGCGCCCCTGGTTTTAAATTTGTTTTAAAGATTTTATTTTTAAGTAATCTCTACACCCAACGTGGAGTTTGAACTTACAACCTTGAGATCAAGAGTCAGTTGCCTGCTCTATTGACTGAACCAGCCATGCACCCCTACGGTTTTTAAATTTTATAAAACAAAGAGTTGGGAAAAATAATTCTATTAACGTTGGAGTGGGAGAGGAGAAAAGTGTTAGAGGAAGAATTTTTCCAGGAAGACAGCTATTGGGTTTCTCTACCATGATATTTATTTATTTGTTTTATTGTGGCAAAACACATATAACATTAAATTTACCACCTCTACCATTTTTTTTAATGATTTTATTTTTAAGTAATCTGTACACCCAGCATGGGGCCTGAGCTCACAACCCCGAGATTAAGAGTTACATGCTCCACCAACTGAGCCAGCCAGGCGCCCTCCCCTCGACCGTTTTCAAGTGTACAGTTACATATATTCACATTGTCGTGCGACAAATCTACCGCTTTTCATCTTGAAAAACTGAAACTTCACACCCATTAAACCCTAATTTCCCCCCTTTCTGTTTCCCCAGCCCTTGATAACCATTTTTCTACTTCCTGCTGCTAGACTGTGATTACCTTAGGTACTTCTTATAAGTGGAATCATACAACATTTGTCCTTTTGTGACTGGCTTATTTCACCGATATAATGTCCTCGAGGTTCATCCATGTTGTAATAACAGGATTTCCTTCTTCTTTAAAGCTGTGTAATATTCTACTGTGTATATATAACACATTTTCTTTCTCCATTTATGCATTGATGGACATTTGGGTTGCTTCCACCTCTTGGCTACTATGAATAATGCTGCATTGAAAGTGAGTGTGCAAGTATCACTTTGAGATCCTGCTTTGAATTGTTTTGAAGTCCCAGAAGTGTTATTGCTGGATCATATGGTGATTCTTTTTTTTTTTTTTTAAGTGAGTTCAAGCTCTGCTGAGCATGGAGCCCAATACACGCTTGAACTCATGACCCCAAGATCAAGACCTGAGCTGAGATAAAGAGATGGACGCTTAGCCAACTGAGCCACCCAGGCGCCCCTTGGTAATTCTTTTTTTGATTTATTAAGGAATCTCCATACTATTTTCCATAGTGACTACCTCATTTTATATTCCCATCAACAGGGCACAAGGGTTCCAATTTCTCCACATTCTCACCAACACTTGTTATTTTTTGTTATTTTGATAGTGGCCATATCTCATTGTGGTTTTGATTTGCGTGACTCTTATGATTAGTAATGTTAAGTATCTGTTCATATATTTGTTGCCCATTTGTATATCTTCTTTGGAGAAATGTCTGTTCAAGTCCTTTGCCCATTTTTGATAGGATTATGTGTTTTTTGTTGTTGAGTTGTAAGAGTTCCTTATATATTCTGGATATTAACCTCTTACCAGATACATGATTTGCAAATATTTTCTCCCTTTCTATAGGTTGATTTTTTTACTCTTTATTGTTTCCTTTGATGCTCAGAAGTTGTACAGTTTGATGTAGTCCCATTTGTCCATATTTGCTTTGTTGCCTGTGCTTTCGGTATCATATTCAAAAAAATCATTGCCAAATCCAATGTCCTGAAGTTTTTCCCTCTATGTTTTCTCCTAGAAGATTTGTAGTTTCAGGGGCGCCTGGGTGGCACAGCGGTTAAGCGTCTGCCTTCGGCTCAGGGCGTGATCCCGGCGTTATGGGATCAAGCCCCACATCAGGCTCCTCCGCTATGAGCCTGCTTCTTCCTCTCCCACTCCCCCTGCTTGTGTTCCCTCTCTCGCTGGCTGTCTCTCTCTGTCGAATAAATAAATAAAATCTTAAAAAAAAAAAAAAGATTTGTAGTTTCTGGTCTTACATTTAGGTCTTTAATCCATTTTGAGTTAATTTTTGCATACGGTGCTGGAATAGGATCCCCAACTTCATTATTTTGCACGTGAATATCCAGATAGCTATTGGCTTTTAAAATTCTTTTTACTGAATGCCTGGCAGAGATCTTATTATAATGTCATTATATGTTGATTACTGAGGGCATGATAGTGGTCTTTTCTTCTTTGGTTTTTCAGTTCAACTTGATAGGAAAAGTTATCTCAGTCTGATTATATACAAGGAATGTGTAAATTTTCTCTGTAAATATATTTGAATATATAAGCAACAAGTACATTCTTATACATCTTATAAATGTGTAGAAGGAAAAAATCTGAGTGACTCTAGTAGCACTCAGTAAATGCTAATATAGAAAAGTCAATTGGATAGAAAAAACAATAACAATAGGAAGAAAGTAATTTATTAGTTAATTTGCTTACACTGTATTAAGAGGGCTTTGCTTAGAAAAACAACATTGGAAAACAAACTCATGTGTTAAGTATCTCTCTGGAAAAAAATAGATGAATGTCTTAGGTAATAGGATAGTGGAAGATGGGACAAAACAAGAGGCATTTGGATTAATTGAATTAGTGTCCTGTTGAATTTACGAATATAGTGTCCTGCACACGCACAGACATAGATCAATAGCAGCTTTAGGGAAGCATGATTAGACTGCACCTGTTGGAGTCCTCCGTGAATCCAGGCCTTGTTTAAGGCTTCCAGTTGGAGCTGGCAGTTGTTGTAGGGATTAAATTATTTAAAGCCTTCAGCTGGCTAGTGTAGGCAAGCAGTAGCTTAGAAAACACTTAATCTCTTTTTTAAAATCTGTTCCTAAGTTTGCTTTGCTTAGGCTGGAAGACTACATGCACCACCCACCTGCCACATTCTGGAATCTTTTTGTCAGAGAGGGTAAATTTATCCAAGAAGGAAAAAAAAGATCTTTAAGGAATAGTCTACATTTTAATACGATATGCTTATTTTGAGCGTAATTTCTTTGTAATAACGATTTTGCTAAGCAACTAAAAAGGCACTGATGAAACTTATTTTCAAAAGGGAATTACCAAATTACTTATTTCAACAATGATCTCTTAAAGTTCTATTTTTAATCATAGTTAGAGGGGCTTTTGGTAACAATGCATGGCCCCTTTCAACAGGATCATTTTTAAAAGGCAGCTCCATATATATTAAGTGATTTGGTAGCCCATTACAATATATTCAACTTCTTTTAGAAAACTAGCATTACTTAATAAACTGCACTGTGCCTTGAAGTGACCTAACAAAGAGTTCGGATAAAACCTTCTGGACAATTCTGAGGCAGAGGATTTATATATAATTTCTGTTATATATACAATTTATATTTATATATTTATATATAATTAATCATTACCTAGAGGCCCAGTGTATTTTTTTCCCTGATGAAACCTGCAAATATCTTCTTTCTTACTAGAATTTTTTAGTTTAGTTTGGGCCTCTATCATTTGTTAGATGCATGGTGGTTGAAATTAATACATTTCCAAAATCAAGAACTATGTTTCTGACGTCATTCACTGTCCAAAGTTCTTTCTTGGCTGCCTCTAAAATAATAAAGCTGTTATTTCTCCAAATTGCTGGATATGGAATAAAATCACTATGGTGGGCGTATACTCTTATTTTTCTGAAATTTACATATGGAGTTTTTGAAACAGACAAACCCCAATGGACTAGGAATAAAGTATTGAATGTAAAAGTCTAAACTTTTTAGATAGCAGGTCTCAAGATCTCTTACTTGTAGAGCCAACACATTTTGTCACCTTCTTTCTTTTCCTCTTTAGAACTTTTCATTACTTAATTTTTAGAAGGTTTTTTTGGGCATGATAAGACGAAGGCCAAAATTTAGATATATAGCCGAGGAAGAAAATCAAGTTAGGACAAACTGCCTCTCTTTTTTTTTTTTTTTTTAAGATTTTATTTATTCATTTGAGAGAGAGAGTGAGCACGAGCAGGAGGGAAAGAGAGAAGCAGGCTCCCCACCGAGCAGGTAGCCCGATGTGGGGGCTCCATCCCAGGACCCTGAGATCATGAGCCAAGCAGAAGGCAGACCCTTAACCGCCTGAGCCACCCAGGTGCCCCCAAACTGCCTCCTAAATAGAGAAAATAAATGAAGCTATTCTAGTGCCATTTCTTCCTTGGCTGCAAGTATTACCCCCCGAAGAAAAGTGGAATAGGATTTCCTGCCAAATGGCGGCAGCCTTTGGAGAGCCAACTTGGGCAAATCAAAACAAATAACCTAAACACTCACACCAGCTACACTATCATGATGTTTATTTAACTAATTTCATTCAATCAGGAAGAGTTTCATATTTTCTCCCACGTGCTTGCTTTAAAAAATGTTATCATTGGGCACTATCCCAGAACCCCACGGGCAAGGCAGTCTAGAAGTGCCAGCTCCATTCCGATTTCTAGGCCCCCTCCCTCAGAGCTTCTTTCTTGCCGTTAGCAGGCTCCCTAGGGATTCGGCTCTCCTTCCTCTGCTCCTCACAGCTGTCACCGCCTGCTCTATTTCCTGGGCTTCCTCCCCCACCCAGCCCACCTAAAACTGGTTGTGGTCTGACCCACTTTCTTTAGCTACCCTCCTTCCTTTCTGTCTCTGAAAATAAGTATGAGGCCTGTTTACACACTAAGGGAACAAAGTACATGGAGGAACCTACAATCCAGCTGTCTGCCTTTGTCATCCACACATCCTTTGTGGGAGACCCGTCAACCCTCACGTGGCCGACTTCCCCTTAGAATCTCTAAAGAAAAGAACCAGTGTGTTTCTGTAACTTCTCTTTCAGCTATTTTGCCTTTCAGCTAGTACCGCTTTCCCTACAGTGGTCGCTTCCTGAGTACGCAAGGATTGTTGGCATGAAACAGTTCCATGAGAAAATCCTGGGCTGCTGCCCCCAGAGCGGCTGTTGAATGGCGTCAGAAGGGGAAAAACACCTTTCACTTGGCTGCCCTGGACCCGTTACAGTCATTTAGGGTCACCAGCCTGGGCTCTCTAGGCATCTGAGTCTTCCCTTCCTGCCTTAGGTTTTTCTTGGCTTATCAAGATCAGTCAATCATGTCTATAAATTTCTAGTGTGTACTATTAAAAAAGTACTATCTGGAGTAGGTTGGAACCTTGATTTCCCATATATTAGATGCGTAAACATGACCTTCTCCACACGGGTTTTAACTCTTTGACTTTGCTCACCACACTCTCACCCACACCAGAGACCACTGGTAACCATTTGTGGCCACTGCCTGAACTCTTCACTCAGGTAAGGATTCAAGATCTCTTTCCTGTAGTCTGCTTTCTACATCTCACACATTAGCTCTCCTCCAGTCCCAAGCTGATTGAATTTGCTTTCTGGCTTTCTCTTATCTTTCCCCATTTGGATTTAATGATCAGGTTTCCTAATTTTTTCCTGGGACCTGACCTGGTAACTCCATAGAATACTGCCTCTGGCAATTTCCTTGGACCCAGCAGGCAAATTAGATTAAGTCCCTTCAAGAGCAGGGGGCATGTTGTATCTCTCTTATCCACAGTGCCAGAATGGTGTCCTCTGGGTAGTGTGCACTCAATCAATTTTCTTTAATGATGAGAGTGTGGAAGATTATGGCTTTGACAACTAGTTCTGCCTTAAGAAAACATTCCATATAATGAGCACTGAGAAGTGTATAGAATTGTTTAATTATTATATAGTACACCTGGAACTAACCATACACTGTATGTTAATTGTATTTGAAATTTTTTAAAAAGTGAAAAAATAAAAAAGCCCTTCATAAGTCTTTATCCTTGCAGGGATGTGATAGTGTTAGAATTACAGAGGGACAGCATGGTGTAGTGTCCACGATCATGAACTCCGAAGCCAGACTTCCTGTGTTCAAATCCGTGCTCTGTCACTTTCTAACTATGCAGCCTTGGCCAAGTTACTTAGCTACTCTAGGCCTCGGTTTCCTTACCTGTAACCTGGGTGTAATGACAATACTTACTTCCTAGCATTGTTACGATGATTAAATGAGTTAACATTAGTAATGAACTTAGAACAGTATCTAACACATTCCAAACACAAAACTTTTTATTAATCAGACCAAAAGAGTTTTTTAAAAAGATTTTATTTATTTATTTGTCAAAGAGAGAGAGAGAGCACAAGCAGGGGGAGCAGTGCGCAGAGGGAGAAGCAGGCTCCCCGCTGAGCAAGGAGACCGATGTGGGACTCGATCCCAGGACCCTGGGATCATGACCCGAGCTGAAGGCAGATGCTTAACTGACTGAGCCACCCAGGTGTCCCTCAGATAAAAAGATAATTTTATTTTTATTTTATTTTTAAGGAAGTACCATATACTTTTTTTAAAAAAGATTTTATTTGTTTATCTATTTGACACAGAGAGGGAGAGAGAGCACAAGCAGGGGGAGTGGCAGAGGGAGAGGGAGAAGCAGGCTCCTCGCTGAGCAAGGAGCCCAATGCAGGGCTGGATCCCAGGACCCTGGAATCATGACCTGAGCTAAAGGCAGATGCTTAACCGACCGAGCCACCCAGGCGCCCCAAAAAGAGATTTTTAAAATAAATAATTGATCTACTTCTACCCTCCTAGGTAGTATTAAAATATTATCATTTGAAACAGGTCGAAAAATTTTTTTTTTTTTTTTGAAGATTTTATCCATTTATGTGACAGAGATAGAGACAGCCAGCGAGAGAGGGAACACAGCAGGGGGAGTGGGAGAGGAAGAAGCAGGCTCATAGCGGAGGAGCCCGATGTGGGGCTCGATCCCGGAACGCCGGGATCACGCCCTGAGCCGAAGGCAGACGCTCAACGACTGCGCTACCCAGGTGCCCCGAAAATGTTTTTATGTGGCTCAGCCAACTTCCAGAATGAATTTAGTTATAATTGCTTTGCTTAATATTGAATGTTTTCAGTTTCAGCTTTAATCACTGATGACAACCATCCAGTGGATAACTGAGTGTGTTGTGTATTGCTCTAAAACTTAGCAATGAGGGTCTTTTTTCTTTTTTACCAAGTTTCTCTAAAATGGAAATATCTTTCACATAAAATATTTAAAAAGTGTGTTTATTTAAATATAGTCGAAACAAAGTGTTTGTTTTAAATTTTTTCTACATTTTTTCTTTCTGGATTAAGACTTACTAAGATATTGACAACATCCTAAAAGGGAATGATTAAAATAAATCATGGTACATCCTTTAAATGGTCTACTATGCAGCTGTTTTAGAAGAACGCAGTAAATTCGTATAAACTAATATGGAACAGCCACCCAGCTATATTATGATAAAAAAGGAAAGCGTAGAACAGTATGTATGGTATACACGTATATGGTTTTGTAACACTCAAATTATAAATAAAAAGTACTTCATTCTGTCCCTTCACTAACCCTTTAAACCTTGGAGGAAATCTTGGGGAAGATCATAACCTTTTTGGTCACCCTTAGGAAAAAAAAAGATCAAAATTCCCCTGAGCACTTTAATTTCCCATAATACTTTCGTCTGTAATGAAGCTGGCCACTCCAGTGAAATACCTGAAACTCCAAGCCTCAGTAAAGTAGAGCTCAGCTCTGCTCCGCGCCTGAGGAAAGGGGAGGGCTGGGAAGCTCGTTGGCTTCTCAGCCTTGGTCTTAACCGGCCCCTTCCCTGCTTCTCTAAACTCCTCCAGCTCTCCAGGTTTGAAAGAAGAGGGAAAAGTAAAAGACGGGAAAGGTCATACCTGATTGACAAACAGGTAATTCTAGTCGGGGGCTTTTAGGAATAGCAGATTCTGGTTCCGATTCTCGAGCTCTTCTGTGGTTTTCTCAGAGATCCTCCAACGTCCAATTGCAGTTCCTGAGACGTGGTGCTGGCCTCTCTCTGGCACGCCACTTATACCTCTAACCCTCGGCCCATGGATGTCTGAGGATGACACACTCTGTCTGTCTCTCTCTTTTGGGATCTCATGTCCCTCTGGGCAGCCCAATTGGGTAATGTTTTTATGCCAATTTCAACCTGGTTTTTGCCCCCGAATCCACTGAATCCTCACGTCAGTGCAGCTCACTCCCAGGAAAGCTTAGCCTCTCCATTCTCGGCCTCTTTGGACCTACAGCCATAGCTTCTCACCTTAAATCTCCCAGCTGTGCATACGATATCATTCCACCATGTCCTCCAAACTCTGGGGGATGCCATCTAGCCCAGCCCTCCAAGTGGTCCCTTGGAAGGTCTTTTTTTGTTGTTTTTTTTTAAAGATTTTATTTATTTATTTGAGAGAGACCACACATGTGGTGGGGGGGGCACAGAGGGAGAGGCAGACCCCCCCTGCTGAGCAAGGAGCCTGATGTGGGGCTCCATTCCAGGACCCCGAGACCACAACCTGGTCGGAAGGCAGATGTTCAACCGACTGAGCCACCCAGGTGCCCCTGAAGGCTTCTTTTTGGTTTAAGGTAAGGGAAAACACCATCCTCCTGATCCCCAAGGGCATAAGGAAACCACATAAGATTGACCTAGTCCTTTCCAAGGAAATCGCCCTCTCTGGGGGATTCAACTTCAGGTTTTATACCCTCAAGAGTGGCCAAGGTTTGCAGAGCTGGTTTTTGATTCTCTCCTTTGTAAGTCCTGTTTGGAAGGTAGCCACTCTCCTTGGAATGTGAGTGTATGTGGTAGCTACTGTTTTCTCTTAACCTTTGAGGATGCAGCTGAAACTAAGAAAGGATCTCATTATAGCCTCCTATTTATTATGTATCTGGATAACATCTCTTCAAGGATACCCTCAAAACAGCTGCTTGCCTCCAGGGGACGGAAGGGCTGGAGGAGAAGGATACAAAGGGAGACATTTCCCTGTATAACCCCTTGTATCTTAAATTTTGTTCCACGTGTCTTTGTTATGTATTCTATATATGTAATAATCTCATCCCCAGACGCTTCTTCTTGTAAAGTCAGAGCAAAAACACACTGAAGAATGATATTTGTTTTTTTTAAAGCAAAAGTATAACTCAAGGCACAAAGTGAAGAATTGATGTAATTATAAAGATTTCCAAGTCAAGAAAGGCACTTTATCTTGAATCCTCCATGCATTTTAGTTCTGTGTTTTGTTTTGTTTTGTTTCGACTAAATTACATTATCTCAATTCTTCATTGATATGTCTGCCTTCTTGGTACCACCGAACTGATAAATTATGGTTGATTCAGTTTTACTTGAATTCTGTTTCACATTTGATTTTGAGTCACGGAAGAGTCAAGCTGTAAGGAAACTTAGAAAGTATTTGACTGTTCCTCAGGTCTTGGGTGAAGACGCTGAGGCCCTCAGAGTGTGTCATCAGAGCAAACACATACCCCAGTGAACCTCCTGGAATGCAATGAAGCCGGCCTGTTCTTTGTCGTGTGTGTGTGTGTGTGTGTGTGTGTGTGTGTGCGTGCACACGCGCGTGTTTTGTTTTCTTCTTTTTTATTTTAAAGCAAGTGTTGAAGATAAATGAGAGCATTTACTGCATTCTATAACCCAGTGCCAACCACTGTTCCTGCCTCGTGCTCCCCTTAGGGTAGGACTCAGTACTTCTCATTATATCTCAAAAGAAAATCCATTCTACAAGGCACTAGAGGGAAAATTTTGTAGAGAAGATGGATTGGAGGATTACATCATATAGCACACAATAAAATTTAATAAAAAACCCCATTAACCAGCTCTGTTCTCTCCCCAAGTTCATCGCCAGACACCAGCTATCTTCTCTCCCTTCTAGCCCTGTTTTTCAGGCAGACTTGTCGGGCTGTGCCTGGTTACAGTCAGCGTTAAAGCCCCTGGGATTTCCCCTCTGAACTCCTAAATCTCTCTTTTTTTCTCCCACAGAGCAATTCAGCTCGTTTCTGGTTTCTTCATTTGGGCATCTTCACACCTGAAATCCTGTTCGGCTAATAATGCACTTCCAGTAGAAGAAAGTAAGTAGTAAATAACACGTTTAAATCTTCTTTGTCTCAAAACAAATTTTTTTCCTTTCCCATTAAGGAAAGCAGCCATAAGTAAACATTGAATCCAGGTTTATGTCATTGAGGACATTTGGTGTCACAGAACCCAGACAATTAGATGTATAAAGACCTCAACTTAGGGGTGCCTGGGTGGCTCCGTCAGTTAAGCGGCTGCCTTCAGCTCAGGTCATGATCCCAGGGTCCTGGGATCGAGCCCCATGTTGGGCTCTCTGCTCAGCCGAGAGCTTGCTTCTCCCTCTCCCTCTGCCTGCTGCTCTGCCTGCTTGTGCTCACTCTTTCTCTCTGTCAAATAAATAAATAAAATCTTAAAAAAAAAATAAAAAACCTCAACTTAAAAGATGAAGAAACTGATACCTAGAGCAAGAGGCACAGAAGACTGTTAGTTATCCTCCAAAATCTGTTCGCCCATCTTCCATAGTGATGGATACATAGTTGGCGTGCCCACGTGACTAAACTGTCACCAATGGAATGGAAACAGAGGTGCCTTGTGCAGCTTCCAAACCACTTCCTTAAAAGGAATTTGCTGGCTCTTTGCTTCCTCTCTTTCCCTGTCTGTTGAGCTGGAAATCAGACTTGACAGTGACACAGCTCACGTCATTCAGACAAAACCAATGCCTAGCATCATGCTACTCTAAGTGTGGCCCACGGGCTAGTAGCATCAGCAGCAGAACTTGTTAGGATAGGCCCCACCCCAGAGGTACTTCATCAGAGCCTGCAGTTTAATGAGACGCCCAGGAGATTCACGTTTATATTAAAGTGTGGGAAGAACTGCTTAGAAGATAGCGGAGCCATAAGATGGAAAGAATCAGGGTCCCTGATTGTCAGGAACTGAACTACCCTGAAAGCCACCTATGTTCTGCCCCACCCCCCCCCACCTCTTTTTTTTTTCTTTTTTTTGGTGGTAAGAAAATGCACAACATAAAATTTACTGTCTTAACTATTTTTGAGTGTACAGTGCAGTGTGTTAAGTACATTTGAATTGTGCAACCGTCACCATCATCTGTCCCCAGAACCCTTTTGATCTTGCAAAACTGAAACTCTGTCCCCATTAAACAACACCTCACCATTCCCTCCTTCCCCCAGCTCCTCGCAACCACCATTCCATTTTCTTCCAGACCCGCCTACTTTTGGACTGTTGAGAGAGAGCGAGAGAGAACAACTTCTAATTTATTTAAGCCACTCTGTTTTGGGGCATATGGCTCAGATTCCCCTCCTGCAGGACTGCAACACTCTTTTCCTCAGCTGCTAAGGGTATTTGCATATGGCAGCCTTAGCTCAGCTCCTCTCCAGAAATTGCCCTTGGCAATTCTGAGAATTTAGGTGAGATAACTTACCCAAAGTTGTTCTAGGGTCAGCCATCCTATATCCAATGGACTCAGGAGTGAAGGTACCAGACCTCTTGCCCCAGTTTGAGATTACTCTGAAAAATCATTCCAACTACAAAGCTTCCCTGGGGTTACTGTGACTGCATCACAGTTATACTTTTTCCTCTGCCTAATTCTGCTTCCTCTACTCCCCGCCCTGGGGTTGATCCCATGAATACTCCCCAGTAAATCCTCGTTTGGTATCCTTGCCCAAAGGATAAGAGCTATCACAATAGGGAAGGCCACGCCTCTTTAAACTACCAGCCAAAGTCGTAAATTAAAAAAATCACTTTCTGGGGGTAATGATAGAGATTGTTGGCCTTATAAGGCCACTTATTTTTCCCTTTTCAAAAACTGAAGTATAATTAATATACAGTGTTACATTATTTCAGGTGTACAATATAATGATTCAATAATTCTGCACTTCACTCCGAGCTCATCAAGATAAACATGCTACTCTTAATTCTCTTCATCGATTTCACCCATCCCCCCACCCACCTCCCCTCTGGCAACCCTGTTTATTTTCTGTATTTAAGAGTCTGGCTTTTTGTTTGTCTTTTTCCTTTGTTCCTTTGTTTTGTTTCTTAAATTCCACATATGAGTGAGATCATATGGTATTTGTCTTTCTCTGATGGACTTATTTTGCTTAGCATTATACTCTCTAGATCCATCCATGTTGTTGCAAATGGCAAGATTTCATTCTTTTTTATGGTTGAGTAATATTCCATTGTGTATCAATACCACATCTTCTTTATCCACTCATCTATGGATGAATATTTGGGCTGCTTCTGATACAAGGAAACTAAAGGGACTCCATGAAAATTGCTTTTTTTCATTCCTTTTCCTGCTTCTATTCCTGCTAAGACCTACGTCTTCACTTACACATGTCTTACAGAACGGATGATGTATACCCTCCTTGTAAAGGGCAAGGAGTTGATGATTTCTTTGGATTCTTCCAGCACAATCGGTAATATCTAAGCAGTGACCAGGCAGGGTCATCGTGAAATTTTCCAAGACCACTGACTCACCAGACCCCTGGCTTCAGGGCATAAGTGACTTATGAAGGACAGCTAAATACTTGTCTTTGTTCCTGGATGCCTGAGAAGATGCTTGCACTGGACCACAAGCCTCAATAAAAACCCCAGACTCCAAGCAAAAAGGAGACTCACTCTTCTTTCCTTTGCACATCTCCTGATGCTCTGTCTGTATCTATGCTCCCTTTACGTCTTCAATAAATGCTGCTCTTACTTCCTCTCAGTCTGCATTTGATTTCTATCCTGCACAAAGTCAAGAATCCTCTTGGCTTGTCCTGCAGGACCCCCCTGGGTCCTTGGAACCAGCCAGTCTGCATCACTCACATATCTTGGTTTTTGTAAAAATGCTGCAATAAACATAGGGGTGATATATTTTTTGAATTACTGTCTTCATTTTCTTTGAGTAAATACCAAGGAGTGGAATTACTGGATCATATGATATTTTTATTTTTAATTCTTTAAAAGATTTATTTATTTATTTATTTATTTATTTATTTGAGAGAGGGAGAGAGAGCACAAGAGTGGGGGGAGGGGCAGAGGGAGAGAATCTTTAAGCAGACTCCCTGCCGAGCATGAGGCCTGACCCAAATGGGGGCCAATCTCACGACCCGTGAGATCATGACCTGAGCCAAAATTAAGAGTTGGATGCTTGACTGAGCCACCTAGGTGGCCCTTTATTTTCAATTTTTGAAAACTGTTTTATTTATTTAAGTAATCTCTTTACCTCACATAGGGCTTGAATTCAGAACCCCAAGATCAAGAGTTGCATGCTCCTCCAACTGAGACAGCCAGGCACCCCTATTTTTAATTTTTTGAGGAGCCTCCATATTGTTTTCCACAGTGGCTGCATTTTTCTCACCAACCAGTGCATGAGCATTCCTTTTCCTCCACATCCTCACCAACACTTGATATTTCTTGTGTTTTTTTATTTTTAACTATTCTACTATATAAGGCAATATCTCATTGTGGTTGTGATTTACATTTCCCTAATGATTAGTGATGTTGAGCATCTTTTCATGTGTCTATTGGCCATCTGCATATTTTCTTTGGAAAAATAGCTATTCAGTGGGAAAAATATGCAGCCAAGGATACCTTATCGAGCAATGCTGTCATTCAGAATAGCAGAGATAAAGAGTTTCCCAGACAAACAAAAACTAAAGGACTTCATGCCCATTAACTAGCCCAGCAAGAAATATTGAAGGGAGCTCTTTGAATGGGAAAGAAAGACCAAAAGCAACAAAGACTAGAAAGGAACAAAGAAAATCTCCAGAAATAATAACTTTACAGGTAATACAATATTACTAAGTTTACATCTAACAATAATCACTCTGAATGTAAATGGACCAAACACTCCAATCAAAACATACAGGGTGTCAGAATGGGTAAAAAAACCAAGACCCGGGGTGCCTGGGTGGCACAGCGGTTAAGCGTCTGCCTTCGGCTCAGGGCGTGATTCCGACGTTATGGGATCGAGCCCCACATCAGGCTCCTCTGCTATGAGCCTGCTTCTTCCTCTCCCACTCCCCCTGCTCGTGTTCCCTCTCTCGCTGGCTGTCTCTATCTCTGTCGAAAAATAAATAAAATCTTTAAAAAAAAAAGTTTAAAAAAAAAAACAAAAAAAACCAAGACCCATCTATATGCTGCCTACAAGAAACTCATTTTATTTTATTTTATTTTAATTAATTAATTTAATTAAAAAATAGAAACAGGATTCTCTTTATTATGTTTTCTGGTAGTACTAAAAATGTATTTAATTAATTTCTTAAAAACAATTATATGAAGCAGAAATTAAGAAATGAACATTATCAGCACTGCCTAAAGATCTTATCACACACAAACATATGGTAATATGTGTATGAACATAAATACAGATATACTATATATGTCACTCATATAACATGTATACATAAGAATTGATTAATATATTAATATAAACATGTAAATAAACGATGACACTTGACAATTATGTAAATTAGCCTCTATTTCCAACAGAAATACCCATGTGTTTAAAACGGGACAATTGAGATCATAAGGTTCTAATGGTGCTGAAATTTAATAGCAAAATTCCAAAACAGATTTTTAGCAAAAACTGAGAAATTGAGCATAAATAGCTTACTTAAAAATCAAATAGGCATTTGATATGAAATACATAATCATTAACACACTTAAAACTTTCCTATTTGGTTTTATAAATCAATCTATATAGACTTAGTCAAGATATTTTCTTATTCATATTGAAAATGAGACTTTATTTTACTAATTAACTGGAGTGGAAAGTTATTCTAAATATGTATAAAATTTGAAAAAGAATATTACATTTATGCTTAGATTATAACAAAATATGTGGTCAAATTATATTATGCTAATTACTAATTTATACTTCAATTTTGCAAGAAACTCATTTTAGACCTAAAGTCACCTGTAGATTGAAAATGAAGGAATGGAGAACCATTTATCATGCTAATGGATGTTAAAAGAAAGCCTGAGTAGCCATACTTATATCAGACAAACTAAATTTTAAAACAAAGAGTGTAACAGGAGATGAAAAACACTATATCATAATAAAGGTGTCTATCCAACAAGAAAATCTAACAATTGTAAATATTTATGCCCCCAGCTTGGGAGCACTCAAATATATAAATCAATTAATAACAAGCATAAAGAAACTCACTGATAAGAATACAATAATAGTAGGGCACTTTAACACCCCACTTCTAGCAATGGACAAGTCATCTAAGCAGAAAATCAACAAGGAAACGATGGCTTTGAATGACACACTGGACAAGATGGACTTAACAGATATATTCAGAACATTTCATCCTAAAGCAGCAAATACACATTCTTTTCGAGTGCACATGGAACATTCTCCAGAATAGATCACATACTGGGTCACAAATCAGGCCTCAACAAGTACAAAAAGATTGAGATCATACCATGCATATTTTCAGACCACAACACTAGGAAGTCAACCACAAGAAAAAAATTGGAAAGACCACAAATACATGGAGGTTAAAGAACATCCTGCTAAAGAATGAATGGGTTAACCAGGAAATTAAAGAAGAAATAAAAGTTACATTGAAGCAAATGAAAATGAAAACATGACAGTCCAGAACCTTTGGGATGCAGCAAAGATGGTCATAAGAGGAAAGTATGCAGCATTACAGGGCAACCTTAAGAAGCAAGAAAAGTCTCAAATATACAACCTAACATTACACCTTAAGGAGTTAGAAAAGCAGCAGCAAATAAAGCCTAAAGCCAGCAGAAGAAGGGAAATTATAAAGATTAGAGTGGAAATAAATGATATAGAAACAAACAACAACAACAAAACAACAGTAGACTAGATCAATGAAACTAAGAGCTATTATTTGAAAGATTTAATAAAAGTGATAAACGCCTAGCCAGACCTATCAGGAAGAAAAGAGTAAGGACCCAAATATATAAAATTATGAATGAAAGAGGAGAGATCACAACCAACACCACAGAAATACCAACAATTATAAGAGAATATTATGAAATATTATATGCCAACAAATTGGGCAATCTGGAAGAAATGGACAAATTCTTAGAAGCATATAAACTACCAAAACCGAAACAGGAAGAAATAGAAAATTTGAAGAGACCTATAACCAGCAAAGAAATGGAATCACTAATAAAAAATCTCCCAAGAAATACAAGTCCAGGGCCAGATGGTTTCCCAGGGGAATTCTATCAGACATTTAAAGAAGAGTTAATATTTATTCTTCTCGGGCGCCTGAGTGGCGCAGTCATTAAAGCGTCTGCCTTCGGCTCAGGGCGTGATCCCGGCGTACCGGGATCGAGTCCCACATCGGGCTCCTCCGCTATGAGCCTGCTTCTTCCTCTCCCATTCCCCCTGCTGTGTTCCCTCTCTCACTGGCTGTCTCTCTGTCACTCTGTCACATAAATAAATAAAATCTTTAAAAAAAAAAATATTTATTCTTCTCAAACTGTTCCAAAAAATAGAAATGGCAGGAAAACTTCCAAACTCATTCTATGAGGCCAGAATTACCTTGATTCCAGAACCAGACAAGGACTCCACTAGAAAAGGAGAATTACAGGCCAATATCCCTGATGAACATGGATGGAAAAATTCTCAACCAGATACTAGCAAATCGAATCCAACAGTACCTTAAAAGAAATATTCACCATCAAATGGGACTTATTCCTGGGCTGAGCGGTAGTTCAATATTCGCAAATCAATCAACGTGATACACCGCATTAGCAAAAGAACGGATAAGAACCATATGATCCTCTCAATAGATGCAGAAAAAGCATTTGACAAAGTACAACCACCATTCATGATAAAAACCTTCAACAAAATAGGGATAGAAGGAACATACCTCAGCATCATAATTGCCAGATACTAAAGACCCACAGCTAATATTATTCTCAATGGGGGAAAAGCTGAGAACTTTTCCTCTATGGTCAGGAACAAGACAGGGATGTCCACTCTCCCCACTGTTATTTAACATGATACTAGAAGGCCTAGCCTCAGCAATCAGACAACAAAAAGAAAAAAGAGACTTCCAAATTGGCAACGAGGTAGTGAAACTTTCACTGTGTGCAGACGACATGATACTCTGTGTAGAAAACCCAAAAGACTCCACCAAAAAAGTTGCTGGAACTGATAGACAGATTCTGCAAAGTCGTAGGATACAAAATCAGTGTACAGAAATCTGTTGCATTTCTATACACCAATAATGAAGAAGCAGAAAGAGAAATTAAGGAATCGATCCCATTTACAATTACACCAAGAAGCATAAGATACCTAGGAATACACCTAACCAAAGAGATAAAAGACCTGTACTCCGAAAACTATAAAAAAATTGGTGAAAGAAATTGAAGATGACACCAACAAATAGAAAGATATTCCATGCTTATGGATTGGAAGAATATTGTTACAATGTCCATACTACCCAAAACAATCACAAATTTAATGCAATTCCTGTCAAAATGCTAACATTTTGACTAGAGCTCGAACAAATAAACTACAATTTATGGAGCCACAAAAGGTCTGAAATAGCCAATGCAATCTTGAGAGAGAAGAACAAGGCTGAAGGTATCATTATCTCAGATTTCAAGATGTATTACAAAGCTGAGTAATCAAAATGATAGGACATCGGCACAAAAATTGACACATAGATGAATGGAATAGAATAGAGAAACCATAAAGAAACCCACAATTACATGGCTTATCTGTGACAAAGGAGGCAAGAATATACAATGGGGAAAAGACAGTCTCTTCAACAAATGGTGTTGGGAAAACTGGACAGCTATATATAAAAGAATGAAACTAGACCAGTTTATAACACCATTCACAAAAATAAACTCAAAACGGATTAAAGATCTAAATGTGAGACCTGAAACCATAAAAATCCTAGAAGAGAACACAGGCAATAATTTCTCGGACATTATCTTAGCAACATTTTTCTAGATCTGTCTCCTAAGGCAAAGGAAACAAAAGTAAAAATAAACTAGTGGGACTACACCAAAATAAAAGCTTTTGTACAGGAAAGGAAACCATCAACAACAAAAAAGACAACCTACTGAATGGGAAAAGGTATTCGTAAATAATTATGCAATAGTATGTAAATATCCAAAATGTATAAAGAATTTACAGAACACCAAAAAAAAAAAAAAAAAACAATCCAATTAAAAAATGGGCAGAGGACCCAAATAGACATTTTTCCTTTTCTTTTTTTTTTTTCTTCCAAATTTTTATTTAAATTCTAGTTAGTTAACATATAGTGTAATATTGGTTTCAGGGGTAGAATTTGGTGATTCCTCACTTACGTATAACACACAATGCTCAACACAACAAGCGCCTTCCTTAATACTCACCAGCCTTTTAGCCCAACCCCTGCCTACTCCGCCTCCATCAACCCTCAGGTTGTTCTCTATAGTTCTCTTATGGTTTGCTTCCCTCTCTTGTTTTCCCCCTTCCCTTATGTTTATCTGTTTTGTTTCTTAAATTCCACATGAGTGAAATCATTTGTTTTTATCTGACTGACTTATTTTGCTTAGCATAACACACTCTAGCTCCATCCATGATGTTGCAAAGGGCAAGATTTCATTCTTTCTGAAGGCTGAGTAATACTCCATTGCGTGTATATACCACATCTTCTTTATCCATTCATCAGTCAATGGACATTCATTCCACAATTTGGCTATTGCTGATAACGCTGCTATAAACATTGGGGTGCATGTGCCCCTTCAAACCTTTGTTTTTGTATCCTTTGTGTAAATACCTAGTAGTAAAATTGCTGGGTCATAGGATAGTTCTATTTTTAACTTTTTGAGGAAATTCCATACTGTTTTCCAGAGTACTTTGCATTCCCACCAACAGTGCAAGAAGTTTCCCCTTTCTCCACATCCTTGCCAACATCTGTTGTTTCCTGTGTTGTTAATTTTAGCCGTTCTGACAGATGTGAGGTGGTATCTACGGTAGTTTTGATTTGCATTTCCCTGATGATGAGTGATGTTGAGCATCTTCTCATGTGTCTGTTGGCCATCTGGATGTCTTCTTTGGAAAAATGTCTATTCATGTCTTTTGCCCATTTCTTACCTGGATTATTTGTTTTTAGGGTGTTGAATTTGATAAACTTTTTTATAGATTTTGGATACTAACCCTTTATCAGATATGTTTTTTGCAAATATCTCCTATTCTGTAGGATGCCTTTTACTTTTGTTGATTGTTTCCTTTGCCGGGCAGAAGCTTTTTATTTTGGTGCAGTCCCAATAGTTCATATTTGGTTTTGTCCCCTTGCCTCCAGAGACATGTCTAGTAAGAAGCTGTTATGGTCAAAGTCAAAAAGATTACTGCCTGTGTTCTCCTCTAGAATTCTGATGGTTTCCTGTCTCACATTTAGGTCTTTAACCCATTTTGAATTTATTTTTGTGTATGGTGTAAGAAAGTGGTCCAGTTTCATTCTTCTGCATGTTGCCATCCAGTTTACCCAATACCATTTGTTGAAGAGACTTTTTCCTATTGGATATTCTTTCCTACTTTGTAGATTAATTGACCATGTAGCTGTGGGTCCATTTCTGGGTTTTCTGTTCTGTTCCATTGGTCTACATGTCTATTTTTGTGCCAGTACCATACAGATTTTTTTGTTTTGTTTTTATGATTTATTTATTTATTTATTTATTTATTTATTTATTTGAGGAGAGAGAGCACAGGGGAGTGGGGAAGAGAGAATCCTAGGCAGACTCCCTGCTGTGAAGGGAGCCCGTGATGCAGGGATGGATCTCATGACCCTGAGATCATAACTTGAGCTGAAATCAAGTGCTTAACTGACTGGGCCACTCTGGTGCCCCAGTGCCAGTACCATACAGTTTGATCACTACAGCTTTGTAATATAATTTGAAGTCCAGAAATGTGATGCCTCCAGCTTTGCTTTTCTTTTTCAAGGTTGGTTGCTTTTGGGTCTTTCGTGGTTCCATAAAAATTTTAGGTTTGTTTGTTTTAACTCTGTGAAAAATGCTGGTGGTTTTTGATAGGGATTGCATTAAATGTGTAGATTGTTTTGGCTAGTATAGACATTTTAACAGTATTTGTTCTTCTAATCTATGAACATGGAATGTTTTTCCATTTCTTTATGCCCTCTTCAATTTCTTTCACCAATTTTTTAAAGTTTTCGGAGTACAGGTCTTTTATCTCTTCGGTTAGGTGTATTCCTAGGTATCTTATGCTTGTTGGTACAAATTGTAAATGGGATCGATTCCTTAATTTCTCTTTCTGCTTCTTCATTATTGGTGTATAGAAATGCAACAGATTTCTGTACACCGATTTTGTATCCTACGACTTTGCAGAATTTGTCTATCAGTTCCAGCAACTTTTCTGGTGGAGTCTTTTGTGTTTTCTACACAGAGTATCATGTCGTCTGCACACAGTGAAAGTTTCACTACCTTGTTGCCAATTTGGAAGTCTCTTTTTTCTTTTTGTTGTCTGATTGCTGAGGCTAGGCCTTCTAGTATCATGTTAAATAACAATGGTGAGAGTGGACATCCCTGTCTTGTTCCTGACCATAGAGGAAAAGTTCTCAGCTTTTCCCCCATTGAGGATGATATTAGCTATGGATTTTTTTGTATACAGCTTTTATTATTTCAGGTATGTTCTCTCTAAACCTACTTTGTTCAGAGTTTTTATTAAGAATGGATGTTGTACTCTTTCTGCCCTCCTCAAATAAATAAAAAAATCTTAAAAAAAAAAGGGGGGGATACCTGGGTGGCTCAGTCAGTTAAGAATGGATGTTGTATTTTGTCAAATGCTTTTCCTGCATCTATTCAAATGATAACATATATATATATATATATATATAGATAGATAGATAGATAGATAGATATGTATTTTTTTTTAAGTAGGCTCCATGACCAGTGTGGAGCCCGGTGCAGGGCTCAAACCCATGACCCTGAGGTCAAGACCTAAGTGAGATCAAGAGTCGGACACCCAACCAACAGAGCCACCCTGGCACCCCTGAAATGATCATATGGTTCTTATTCTTTCTTTTATTAATATGGTGTATCACATTGATTGATTTGCAAGTATTGAACCACTCTTGCAACCCAAGAATAAATCCCACTTGATCACGGTGAATGATTCTTTTAATGTATTGTTGGTTTGGATCTGTATTATTGTTTTGATAATTTTTGCGTCCATGTTCATCAGGGATATTGGCCTGTAGTTCTCTTTTTTAGTAGAGCCTTTATCTCATTCTGGTTATTAGGGTAATGCTGGCCTCTAGAATAAATTTGGAAATTTGCCTTCCTTTTCTTTCTTTCTTTTTTTTTTTTTTTGAATAGTTTGAGAAGAATAACCATTAACTCTTCTTTAAATGTTTGGTAGAATTTTATGAGCATGACTGACCCAGTTGGAAAAGCCCATGACTCTTGATCTCAGGGTTGTGGATTCAAGTCCTGCAGTGGGTATACAGATGACTAAAAAAATAAATAAATAAACTTTAAATGTTTGGTAGAATTTGCCTGTGAAGCCATCTGGCCCTGAATGTTTATTTTCCATCTGTATATCTTCTTTGGTAAAGTGTCTGTTCAACTCTTCTGCCTATCTTTAAATTGGATTGTTTGTTTTCTTATTGTTAAGTTTTAAGAGCCCTTTGTGTATTTTAGATACAAGTCTTTTATCAGATATGTGTGTTGTGAATATTTTCTCCAGGGGCTCCTGGGTGGCTCAATCAGTTAGGCAGCTGCCTTCGGCTCAGGTCATGATCTCAGGGTCCTGAAGAATAATTTCTTTTCCAAGCCTATCAGAATGAACTTGCATATATTTTTAGCCTTGCCCCAGGGTTATGTTAACTCTTTTCCATGCTCTATCACAGTATATTCTGAAGGGACCTGGGTCATGTGGACATCCCTTAGACTATCGCATTAGTCCATTTTACTGATGACATCATGTTAATTCAGCTGGAACAGGAAGAAGTGTCAAGTACATTGGGGCTTTGATAAGACACGTGCACTCCAAAGTGCAGGAAATAAGCCCTACAAAGCAAGGTCTTGCCACACAAAGTGTTCGGGGTCTAAGTAGCCTTGCTACTTGATTATGCTAGAACGACCCCTCCAGAGTAAAAGACAGGCCTCCATTCCAGAATCTGATTCCAAGGGACCCGGCAAATGATACGGGACCTCTTGTGGCAGGTCAGTCAACCCTAACACTGTAGGTAATATTCATCGAATGTTTACTTTTTTGTAATCCTTTTTCTTTAATCCCTATACCACAAAGGGGGACACTAAGGTACAGAATGGTTAATAACTTGTCTGACTTTACCCAGCAAGTGACAGAGCTGGGCTTTGAACCCTGACATTCTGTTTTCCAGAACTCACACTCTTAAATCATTATGCAATATTGCCTGTCCATATCCAAGGTTAAGACAGTGGCAAAAACTGAGCCTGAGTCTTGGGTTTCCTGAATGCCAGGTTAGTGCCCTTTTCATTCATCTCCTCTCCATTTCCCCAGTTGTGGGTGAAGTTTTTCCTATTCTCCAATTAGGGCTGTGTTCTCCATCTGATGTAGTAGTTAAGAGCTTGTGCTGTGGTCTCAGACAGACCCGAGTCTCCGCCACTTCTCAGCAGTGTGTCATTGAGCAGATCACTCACATTCTTCAAGTTTTGGTTTCTTCACATGTAAGTCGGAATAATAACAATAGTATCTGTTTCATGGAGTTGATGTAAAGATTACATGATATAATATTTAATATGTACGGTAAAACCCTAGGACATAAGCTTCGATAATGTAGGTGGCCTTATCATTATTTCTGCCTGGCTTCTGGAGATCTAAGCTCTTTCTTCGCCTTGCTTTACCCTTAGTTTCGGCTTCTCATTCAGACTGGGGAAATTTGATTCCTGAGAGTTCATTTTAATCTGCTCACTCAAGCTCAAAACATTGACTAGCAAATGGAAAGAACACTGTGATTTGCCCTGGTGCAGAAACCATAGAGGGATTTCTTCGCATCTCATAGTTATTCAATATGTAGACACAACGATTGCATACGTGATTACATAAAATAGAGGACCGTTCATTTGTGCCTGAAGTATCATTATCACCATGTAATCAGGAAGACAGTTTTTCTTTGAAGGCAGTAGTTCTAATAGAGTTATCCCTCTTTTACAAATACACATACTTTATAACATCTCCTTTATTATCCTGAGATAAAATGCATTAGTACAATAAATCATTTACACATATAATAAACAATGAAAGCCCTAACTTCAATATAAAAGAGAAATGAAGGGAATGTATTTTATAATAAAATATGTATTTCAGGGGCTCCTGGGTGGCTTAATCAGTTGAGCATCTGACTCTTGATTTTGGCTCAGGTCATGATCTCAGGGTCGTGGGATCAAGCCCCATGTCAGGTTCTGTGCTCAGCACAGTCTGCTTGTCTCTCTCTCTCTCTCTCTGCTCCTCCCCTGCTCTCTCTCAAATGAATAAATAAAATCTTTAAAATATACATATCTCAATATATCAGTGCTCAGGCATGACTACATTACGGAACAAAGAGGCAGTTGGATGTTTGCAGCTGTCCCTAGAAACATGCGTGGCATTAGTAGCTATAAATGTGGACTGCTAGAGTTGTGTTGAAATGGTGACTTGAATGGTGAGAAAACTGTGACTATCAGTGATTTATTTTTTCTGAAATGATGAAAAATTTGCTGCAAAATTTTAAACAAACCAAAATACAGCCTTCTTTTCCTTTATCTGCAAGGTTGTGTTTCTAAGAAATTCGGTGTGTGTTAGAATTGGGAGGAAAAATGAAGGTAGGCTGTAGGCACAGGTAATTATGAATAGGTGGTTCACTGATATATCTGGAGAGACCTCAAAAGTTGTGAGGGACCCAGAATAATTCTTTGGAGTGGACAGCATCCTTGGCAACAGTGCTTCTAATCATTATAACATCTGAAGATTCTCCCTCAGAAGCCAAAATGTCCCCGGAGAAGTTCCACCTGCTTTGAGAGCCACAGCCATAAGAAAATGTCATTATTATGTATGGTTTTATTATACCAGGGCACTGGCACTCAAAACTTCCCCGAAATTTTTCTTCAATAGAATAATTATTTTACACCTTCTATCACCATTTTACATGAGGAAACAAGCTCATAGAGATTAAGGCACTTGTCCCTGGTTGGCCTTACCCCACCTGCTTACTACACCCCCCACAGGGAATGCATTGGAAAAGTGTGCAGTCTCTGGCCCAGGGCTCAACAGTGAAATTGCTCACCTCCATCTCCTGGAAACCCCCTAAGTTCTGATTTCAAGGACTTTACTGAGCTGCTTTGCTGGTGGTATTTGCCTTTCCTCAGACCGTCTCTGAAGGCATCTGCCTCTGTCACCCTCCATGCTTCATTTCCATGGTCACTGGCTGCTGCTCAGGTCTTTTCCCTCAGCCTGGCTGAGATGGCAGAAGTGTCCTCCCCTGCCCCACGTTCTTTTACAAGGTCATAAAGCCTAGTTCCAGTTTCCTGAAGAATTTCAAGGGGGCAGTAACTGTTTTATTTGATTTGGTCATTGTTCCAGGCCACTCTCCCTGGGAGTCTGATGTGGGCACCCGGGACTGGCCTGGAAGGCTCTCCGTCACTCCTCACTTGATAGTGTCCTTCCCTGCCATATACCAATCATGCTTTCCTCTCCAAGTGAGTCCTTGGTTCAGTTGTTTGGGAACTTAGAAAGGGGGCCATTTTTTCAGCAGCTCCTTGAGGGGACCTCAGCTCTGGTTTCCTAATATTAACTTCATGTGGAATAGAATACAAAATATTCATGAATATTTGGGATAAAGCTCATGACTTAGAGAAATTCCTAGCTCCTAGATATTCTGTGTGTTCTCTATCCTTTCCCTTTCCCCTCCTCTTCTCCATCCCATCCTCGGACTATCGGAACTATACATTCACTTCCCTGTTTCAGGGATAAAAGCTAGAGCAGCATATCTTCTATATGTTATGTTAATCAGGTGTTCTGGTAACAATCTACTGATCTCCCCCAACCTTTATTCCCACCCCAAACATGTGTTCTCAGACAATGCCTTGCTTTGCCACTCATTCCAGGGTGACTTGCTCTGAGCCTCAGGGTGGGGTCTCACCTTATTTCATATTTATATCACACTGGTACCAAATATAGTACTGGCATTTAGTAAGTGCTCAATAAATATTAAACAAATGTATGAATGAGTGAATAAATGAAATTCTCACTCTTTTGAGGTCTGAAATGGAAAGTTTTACCTTACCATTAATTAAACACAAATTAAAATAAGGGATACCTACTACCACCATTTTGTTTGGCAAATAATTTTGAGAGCACAGAATACAGTCTTAGTATGGTAGAAGCAGGTGTGCCGGGTAAAGTACTGTGCAGGCACTCTACAGCACTCAGCAGCCCTGGGTTGGGAGAAAGAGCAGCAGGCTGATATTCATAGTAAGACTGTACCTTGGGGCTGCACTGCTGAGGGACAGTTTGGCCACATGTACCAATAACATTTTCATACTCATGAGTCAGTAATCTATCCTAGAGAAATGATTAGATACACATTAAAAATTTATTGATGGTAACATTATTTATAATGAGAAAACTTGGAAACAAGTATATAAAATATGGTACTGGTTAAGTTAATTATAGCATGTCCATAGAATGGGTGATTATAGAATTATAAACTAATATCTTCAAAGAACATTTATTGACATAGGAAAAGATTCCATAATGTATGAAAAATATAGGAACTACAAAACATGGCCGAAACAAAACTTAAAAGGCAGAAATGAGTAGGAAAACATCTTGTTTTCATGGATTGGTACATATAATATTGTTAAAATGTCAATACTACCAAAATTGATAGAGATTTAATACAATCCCTATCAAAATGTCAGTGGCATTTTTTTTTTTTGCAGAAATAGAAAAATCACTGCACAATTCATACAGAATCTCAAGGGACACCAAATAGCTGAAATAATTTGAACAAAGAACAAAGTTGGAGGTCTCACACTACTGATTTCAAAACTTACTACAAAGCTGCATTAATCAAAACAGGTTGGGGCCAGCATAAAGACAGACATGTAGACCAATGGAATAGAATAGAGAGCCTATAAATAAACCCTATCATATGTGGTCATATGATTTTCAACAAGGGTGTCAACACTATTAAATGAGGAAAGGACAAACTTTTCAACAAATGGAGATAGGAAAACTGAATATCCGCACGTCAAAGAATGAAGTTGGATCTCTACCTCACACTTTATACAAAAATCAACTCAAAATAGACCAAAGACCTAAATGAAGAGCTAAAACTAATAAACTCTTAGAAGAAAGCATAGGGGGAAAGCCTCATGATATTGGATTTGGCAGATATAAAACCAAAAGTACAGGCAACAAAGGTGAAAATGAATAAGTTAGACTACATCAAAATTGAAAACATCCATCCATCATAGGACACAATCAGCAGAGTATCCAGTATATATTTAGAACTCCTAAAACTCAACAACAACCAGAAAAACAAATAACTCAATTTAAAAATGGACAAAGGACTTCAATAGACATTTCTCCAAAGAAGATATACAAATAGCCAACAAGCAGATGTGAATATCACTGATCATTAGAGAAATGCAAACCAATGCCCCAATGAGGTAGCACCTCACACCCACTGGGATGGGTATAAGAAAGAAAGAAAGAAAGAAAGAAAGAAAGAAAGAAAGAAAGAAAGAAAAAGAAAACAAGTGCTGGTAGGATGTGGTGAAATTGGAACCCTTGTCCATTGCTGGTGGGAATGTAAAATGGTGCAACTGCTTTAAGAAAAAAAATATAATGGGGGCACCTGGGTGGCTCAGTTGGTTAAGTGCCTGCCTTTGGCTCAGGTCATGATCTCAGGGTCCTGGGATTGAGCCCCCTCATTGGGCTCCCTGCTCAGTGCGGAGTCTGGTTCTCCCTCTGCTACCCACCCCCATTCTCTCTCTCTCTCTCTCTCAAATAAATAAATAAAATCTTTAAAAAAAAAGAAAATGTGGTATATACATATGATGAAATATTATTCAACCTTAAAAGGAAGATAATTCTGATATATGCCACAACATGGATGACTCTTGAGGACATTGCATTAAGTGAGCTATGTCAGTCACAAAAAGGACAAATACAGTATGATTCCATGTATAAAGGTACACGGAATAGTCAAATTCATAGGGTAGAATGGAGGTTGCTAGGGCCTGAAGGAAGAGAAGTATGGGAAGTTATTATTCAATGAATCAGATTTGCAATTTGAAAAGAGTTCTGGAGGTTGTCTGCACAATGTGAATATACTTATCATTACTGAACTAATCACTTAAAAATATTAAGATGGTAAATTTTATGTATATAAAATATTTTACCACTATTAAAATAATTTTTAAAAGATTTTATTTATTTCTTTGAGAGAGAGTAAATGAGAGGGAGCACAAACTGAGGGTGGGGGGAGAGGCAGAGGGAGAAGCAGACTCCCCACCGAGCAGGGAGCCCGATGCGGGGCTTGATCCAAGGACCCTGGGATCATGATGTGAGCCACAGGCAGATGCTTACCCATCTGAGCCACCCAGGTGCCCCAAATTAAATTTTTAATGAAAATTTAAACATAAAAAATAAAAAGATTAATTGTGTATATATGGAATTATTTCAATTTAAAAATACATGAAAATATAGATGAACAAATATATGAATATATAGAGAGAACATATACTGTATATTATATATTACTATATAGAGAGCTAGAGAGGAAAAAAACTGAAAATAAATACACCAAATTTTAGCAGTGATTCTCTGTGTGTCAGTTGAAATAAGAACGATTTCTATTTCCCTCATACTTGCTCTGTATTTTTCAATTTTTTACAATGAATATACCCAACATATCTTTTAAATCAGAAAAATATTTAAAAATAGAAATAGTACTCTTGATCACCGGGGTGACTCAGTCAAGTGTCCAACTCTTGATCTCAGCTCAGGTCTTCATCTTGGGGTTGTGAGTTCAAGCCCCACACTGGGCTCTACACTGGACATGGAGCCTACTTAAAAAATAAAATACAAGCAAACAAAAAACCCAATAGATACAGTTCTCTTAAAAATTAAACACTTGTTTGGTAAAACCCATGGTAACTTTTTTAAACAGGTGAGACTGGTAAAGATCAGGAAAATATATTAGAAACATTCATGACAAGATTAATATCCACAAAACATAAAAAGCTATGACAAATCAATAAAAAAAATAAACTTCCCCAAAGAAATACAGGCCTTTTGCTTATAAATAATCAATTCACAGAAGAAAATAAGTAAAAATGGTGCATGAATAGAGGCTTATTGTCATTAGCAACCAAGGAAATATAACTATAGCAATAAAATATCCTAATTAATCTGGGTGGCAAAAATTAAAACAATGGATAACATCAACTCTCAGTGGATATTCAAAAATAAGGGCACTGTTCCACTGTATTGGTGGGCCTACACAATGGCTAAGCGTTTTTGGAAATCAAAGAGGCATTTATGTATCAAATTTTAAAATTCACATGTACTTTGACCAAAGTTTTATTTCTAAGAACCCATTCTAAAGAAGTGCTCTCACATTCACAAAGAAGTGTGGGTGTATACTCATTGCTTTTGCATTTTGGAATAACAAAATGCCTAGAAATAATCTAAATGTCATAAATGAGTTAATAAATTACGGTAATTTGTACTGTGTAATAGTATCCTGTAGTTACAAATGAACCTCGTAGGTCTCCAGGTATTAACCTGCAAAGAATCTTGAAGACATAAGGGAAAGAAAATCATTATAAAAGTAAAAAAACATTTGGGGTGCCTGGGTGGCTCAGTCAGTAAGGTTTCTGCCTTCGGCTCAGGTCATGATCCCAGAGTCCTGGGATGGAGCCCCGCATTGGGCTCCCTGATCAGAGATAAGTCTGCCTCTCCCTCTCCCTCTGCCCTTCCCCCTGTTCTTGCTCTCTCTCTTGCTCTCTCTCTCTCTCAAATAATAAATTTTTAAAAATCTTTAAAAAGAAAAAAAGAAAAAAACATTTGAATGTGTATACATATATACAAGTACATATATAACATTCAAACCTAACTGTTTAAAGAGGTTTTCTCTGGGGAGGAAAGAAGGACTTGAAGGTAGATGAAGAGCGATTTTTGTATTTTGTTCTGTATATTTCCCTATTGTTTGCATTTACAATGAGAATGTGTTCATGTAATATTTGTGAAAAGATTTTTACCGATTTTTAAAAAAGATTTTATTTATTTATTTGACAGAGAGAGAGAGACAGCCAGCGAGAGAGGGAACACAAGCAGGGAGAGTGGGAGAGGAAGAAGCAGGGCTCCCAGCAGAGAAGCCTGATGCGGGGCTCGATCCCAGGACTCTGGGATCACGCCCTGAGCGGAAGGCAGACACTTAATGATTGAGCCACCCAGGCGCCTCAGGATTTTTACCAATAAGTAAAGACAAAAACATTTTAGGTAATAAAGATGTTTTTTATTTTTTAAGATTTTATTTATTTATTTGAGAGAATGAGAGAAGGAGAGAGAGAGAAAACACAAGGGGGGGTGTCAGAGGGAGAAGCAGACTCCCCGCGGAGCAGAGAGCCCAATGTGGGACTGGATCCTGGGATTCCAGGATCATGCCCTGACCCAAAGGCAGTCGCTTGACCAAATGAGCCACCCAGGTAGCCCTGAAGATGTTTTTTAAATCAAAGAAAGCAATTGTTTGGTTTTAGCAGGGAAGATTAGATTTTTCAAAGCAATAATCTTTTCTTTCTTTTTTTTTTAAAGTTTATTTATTTATTTAAGTAATCTCTACACCCAACGTGGGGCGGGAACTCAGGACCCTGAGACCAAGAGCTGCATGCTCTTCTGACGGGGCCAGCCAGGTGCCCCTAGAGCAATAATCTTTTCTAAAGTCAGAGTTCTGCAGACGATGAAGTCTGATAATATAATGCTTCACTTACTATAATTCTCATCAGTTCATACTGTTTTCTCAGCCATTTCAACATGCAAAAGTTTTTAGCGATCGCGAAGTTGATGGCACTTAGTACTCAAGGCACATGTTCTATAAAAATGCGATACAGTTTTAATGGTGTGAGATATATCAGTTTGGATACTGTCAGCTGCCGATAACCTAATTAAAGTTTACTTAAAACAGTGCTTCTAAGTGTCCCATAGGTATTTGGGCAAAATGGTCCCACCCATGGGAGGATGTTTATCTCCAGGCACCAAATGCTACCACCTCCACCCAGTCATTGAATAAATAAAAACTGCCCACCCCACCAGCACCGCCACATTTCCAAATCGTTGTGCAATACAGCTTCTGACTAAGGGCTACTAGCTTCCATAGTGAGGACATTTATTATTGTCATGAAACAAGAAGCTTGAGACATGGTGGTTCCAAGGCTGAAGCAGTAGCTCAAAGATGTTATGAAGAACCCAAGATCTTTCCATCTTTTTGAACTCTGCTATCTACAATATGTCGATTTCTCACCCTCAGGCTAGCTTCTCATGGTAACAAGATGATTGTTTTATCTTCAGGACTAATGCTCTCAAACAACTGTGTCCATAGACAAGAAAAGGACAATTTTTTCATGGGTCCCATTTTAAAAGGAGAATAAATCTTTATCAAAGATCCCTCGATAGACTTCCCAGCCAGTCCTGTAACCAGGACTGGGGACTTGCCTATGCCCTCCCTACCTAGAGAGGAGAGGGGGAGAGTGCTCTCTGGTAGCTGCAGCTTTTATAAAGGGGGGCAGCCTTGGTGGCCAGAGTGAATGGCACTGGTATTTTAATGTCTTCATATCTGATTGATGTGAAAGATTGTCTTCTAGTCAAGAAAAGATGAATGTTCCAATGAAGGCATCGTACTGCATTTTGTTCTGGAAAAGACAAACGTTCCAATGACTTAGTGCTTTTTATTCTCTTATATCATCATACTCAACTTCCATTTTTTATGATCTTTATAATCAGCTGGATTCAACAAGAGCTTCAGAAGGAGACAGCATGAGAACTAAATGACTGGGGTTCCTGGAAGCCGCACTACTGTGTCTCCTCTGGCTTTACTTTTTCTCTCAGGCGGCTGAGCTGAAGTTGGTATAGGTAGTATAGCACAGTGGCTCTGGTTTATGCCTTCTGGAATATTCCTAGCTCTGCCAAATGGCAGCAATTTGGTTAAGTTTCTTCATCTACAGGCACTGAAAAAAAAATCTCTGCCTTCATGGAGCTTGCATTTTAACCTAGGAATACAAACGATATTATAAAACAGATTTAAGGTAGGTACCATGTTAGAAGATGATTGCTATAGAAAAAAAATAGAGTAAGGGAGACCTAGTATATTGGGAGGATGAGGGCAGGCTGTGGTATTGCAGGATGGTCAAGGGTAGTCATCCTGAGAAGGCGGCATGTGGGCTAAGATTTGAAGAAGTAAGAGTGAGCCATGCGGACGTATGGGTGAAGAGTATTCCAAACAGAGGAACAGCGAGTCCTAAGGTGGAAGTACTAGGACGAGAGAATGACTGGTGTTTGCATGAAAATCAAGGATGTTAACGGTGGCTGGTGAAGTGATTAAAAGAGAGAATAGTAGGAGATAAGGTCATAAAAGTGAGGAGAGCACAGATGATGCAGAACCTAGTTGGTCATTATTAGGGCTTTAGCTTTTTATTCTGAGCATGATGGGGAGACAGGGAGGATTTTGAATAGAGGCGAGACATTATCTGACAGACTTTTTTTTTTAAAGATTTTATTTATTTATTTGACAGAGAGAGACAGCCAGCGAGAGAGGGAACACAAGCAGGGGGAATGGGAGAGGAAGAAGCAGGCTCATAGCAGAGGAGCCTGATGTGGGGCTCGATCCCATAACGCTGGGATCACGCCCCGAGCCGAAGGCAGACGCTTAATGACTGCGTCACCCAGTCGCCCCTATCTGACAGATTTTTAAAAGAACCCCCTGATTACTTTTCACGTGCTGAGAATGGAGGATGGAAGCAGGCAGATCTGTTAGGGATCCACGGTAGTCATCTGGGCACGACAAGATGGTTCGGGCTAGTGTGCTGGCAGTGGAGGAGGTAAGAAGTGGCCAAACGCTGCACATATTTTGAGGGTAGAATTGGTAGAGTGTGATGGTAGACAGGGTATGTGATCCAGGGCTTGGAGTTGCCATCAACTGAGACAGGCAAGACTGTGGGTAGAGGAGGTGGGGCGTAGAATGTCTGAAGTTTTATTTTTAGGTAAAGTTTGAAATGCCTGTAAGACATTCAAGAAGAGATGTCAAGTAAGCTGTTTGCTATATGAGCCTATAGTTTTATCGATAGGTCTTGACTTGGCATACACTGTATGTCAAAGCCTTTAATTCAACGCCTGGAAAGTGATAAATGCTCAATACTGTTAACAACAATGATAATGATAATTTTCATCACTCATCCCTGAGGGCACTCTGACTCCCAACTTAGCCACCCTATACCTTTAATTTAGCTAAAATAAAGTTAGGTTTCCACTATTCCATCTTGATTTTTATTTATAGCACAAACAAAATACTCCAACATTAGAACAAAGTTTAAAAAGAAATAAAAACCTCATAATCTCACTAACTATACTGTTTTTATTTTTCCATGGGTTTGTCTTTTGTCTTATTTTGAAAACAATTTAAAATAGTTGAATCATCACGTATATATACACATGTATCCTGGTTACTTTAGTAATGTTATTCCATAAGTTATTTTTCATGTTGCTACATAGTTTCCATATTTATAATTTTTAGTGGTTACAAAAGAAGCCATATTTACTTATGCCTTTTGCTCATTGGACTGTTAATCTAGCAGTCTTGTAATGAGGGCTGCAACCTCATGCACTTACGATTTTTTTTTCCTCCTAGGATATATTGCCAAGAGCAGAATTACCGGGTCAAAGGGTATGAACATTTTTATGACTCTCAATATATAATACCAAATGGTGAAAGTGTTGTACCAATTTACAATGGCAAAGGTTGGAGTTTGTTCATAAGAAAAAAGAAACTAAAATCAAGCACATGAAACTAGAGTCATTTATAAAACAGATTTCCTAACTCCATTTTTACCGAAGTCTACCCACACTTGTTTTTAGCCAGACTACGCAGGCTCAGCTCATTTATCCAGCCTCCTCGGTCTCTATGTTACACTTAAATTTTAGCCTGAGTTAGGACCTGCTTGCTGCTAGGTACGGTGAATGCTCTGGTATAATCTTTTTGTTGCTTATACTGAGAATTGACTTTAAAAATAATTTTATAATTAAAGACTCATATTTTCCTCTTTATATCCTTACTCTGTTGTTTAAATGTTCTAGTTTTATGCCTGACTCCAGCTCTTTTAATGCAGCCAGGGATAATCAATGATTTAATCTGGCCCCACCCCCACTGGCCTGGTTTAGTTTCGCTATTCAGAGACATTTAAGAGGCAGAATTAAGTGGCCTTGGTGATTAGCTGAATAGCTAATGCCCTTCCTCTTAAAGGGTGAAGAGAAGCAGGAGTGGGGAATACTGAAGTGAAAACCAGGCAAGCTGACTCAGACTGGGTTGGTTATGCCTTCAAGGTAACATGCAAGGGCTGGAGCAGTAAAAGCTAGTATATCACTTTATTCGCCACAATAATGTGGCTTAACAAACCACACCAAAACTCAGTGGTTCAGTCTCCAATCATGTTCTTCCTCTTCCTGTCTCTTATTTTCCCTTTTCTTCCTTCCCTGAATAATTTGGTCCTGAAGCTATTGGGTAGGGCTGGGCAAGATAACATCCATGTCTGGCTGAGTAGGGGGGAGCTATGGCTGCCAGAGCAGACTCTGACCAAGGCGAGGGCTGGAGCGTGAATAGGGTAAAGAAGGCGTCAGCTTGGGTATGGCATCCTAAGCAGTCAAATCCTGAGTAGCGTCAGAGAACATCTGCATGGGGGAGGAGGTGGCAGAGATGCGGGACTGGCTACATACAGAGGGGTTCATAAAATAGTTATATTGAGGATAATGGGAGAATGGTTTGTTGCTCTTGGAAAAAAGAGGCACAAATATAGAAAGGAAAAAAACTAGAATTAATCCTGTGCTACTGGTTTGGAGTGGGAAGTATCATGTTGAACTCATGGTTTTCAATATACTGTATATATTATATATACTGGAATGAATTCTATTCAGTTATATATATTTCATTGACTAATACTATTATATGCATATATATTCCAGAATTAGTAGTAATGGTTGCGCAACATAATGAATATACTAAAAGCCACTGAATTGTATACTTTAAAATGGTGAATTTCATGTTATATGTATTATATCTCAATAAAAAAAAGTATGTGTATATATTAGTAGGTAAATGAGAGAGAGAAATACAGATGTAAATGTGTCCGTATATACATACATACATGCACATTGCCCAGCTCTGTCCACTGAAAGAAACGCAGTGACCCCGATAGCAATGAGCATGCCCAGTGACAAGATTCTGATCTTAAAATATTCTCTATTAAAAAGAATCAGGACTGCTTCAAAGAATGGTGTTTTCTAGGTCTGGCATAAGAAAAGGACAAGATGATCTCAGGATATCTTATTGTGTCAGAAAGTAAAGAAGTAGTCAGAGAATGCTGGAAGTAGTCAAAAGATGCAGAACCAGCTTGATGGGGCCCCCATTGACCAAATCTGGAGGAATTTAGATTCAAAATAAACAATGAAAATAAGAGATAACAGTCTCTTAAATAAAATACAAAACCATGCATCTATACTGATCTAAATCATTGACTAAAGTAAAAGTTTGCTGAGGAATAGGGCATTTACAGAGTATCCACAAAATACTTGTGGAGAAGCTTGGCGGACACCACTTTAATCAAGCATGAAGCGAACATCATTTGTAATGAGACAAATTGAAGTCAGGTGCCACTGAACAAGATGAGGTAGGAAAGAAACAGCATCATCTCTGTGATGTTCCTGCCAAAAGGGGAGGAGGGCATACGCACAGAAGGAGGCCTGGTGGGGAGTATCAAAAGCCAGGTGTGGTGAAGAATGCAACTCCACAGAGGAAAGGCCTGATGCCCTAACTGGGCAAGGAGAGCATCCACTTACGGGGGTGGCCTGGTTTGGGGCATCAGAGTGCAAGAAAGTTAAGAGAAGTGGCCTGAAATGGGATGTTGGAGCCCAAGTGGGCTGAGGTGGTTGTCCATGCAGGGGGTGTGGGAGGAAGGGCCTGAATGGGTAAGGGGGGCTTATGTGTTTAGGAGGGGCCTGGACCAAGGTATTGGAGCCCAAAAAAAGTGTCTGCATGGAGAGGAGGCCTTGTGTGGGGCATCAGAGCCAAACAGGAGGAGCAATAATTAGACCTAGGCATTTTATATACAAACTGCAGAAAACCAAAGACAAAGAGAAAATCTTGAAGAAGCCAGAGGGCAAAAAATCACCTTACCAAAAAATTACAGTGAACTTGTCATCAGAAACCATGTAAGCAGGAGTATAATGGAGTGAAATATTTAAAATGTTGGGGGAAAAAAAAAACCAAAACCCTACCAACCTAACGAATATCGTGAATAACATAGTGATAGTTTCCAGTGAAATTATCCTTGGAAAGTGATGGAGACATAAAGTTTTTCACAAACAAACAAAAACTGAGGGAATTCATTGCAAGCAGAACTAACCCGCAAGAAATGTTAAAAGAAATTTTTCAGGCAAAAGGAAAATTATATAGGTCAAAAATTTAGATTTCCATAAAGAAAGGAAGAGCACTGGAGAAGGAATAAATGACAGTAAAATAAAATCTTTTATTTTTCTCAGTCTTTTAAAAAAATTTTTTTTAAGAAACGGGGAGGGGCAGAGGCTCAGAGAGAAAGGGGGAGAGAGAGACGGGGTGAGAGAGAATCCTGAGCAGGCTCCAGGCCCAGCCCAGAGCCTGACGTGGGGCTCGATCTCAGGACTCTGAGATTATGACCTCTGACCCGAAATCAAGAGTCAGTCATTCAACTGACTGAGCCACCCAGGCACCCCTATATTTCTTAGTTTTAACTGATTTTAAAAAATAACTATTTGTTTAAAGCAATCATAGTAACAGGGTACTGAGTGCTTAGAGCATATGGACAAGTGAAATGAATGACAGAAATATCCGAAGGGACAAGAGGGAAGAATTGGGAATATTCTGTTATAAGGTATCTGTACCATATGTGAAACCGAGTAGTGTGATTTGAAAGTGTACGAGTAGTGTGATTTGAAAGTATACTTGTATTAGTTAAAAATGTATATTGTAATTTTTAGGGCAGCCGCTAACATTATTTTTGAAGAGTGAATTGATACGTTATGACAAAAGATAAAATGGAATCATAAAATGTTCCATTAGGACCATAGAAAGCAGAAAAGAAAAAAAAAACTGAATGCAACAAGTAGAAAACCAAAAGATAAGAGGAGCAGGACATCTGCCCAAGTGTCAGAGATTACGCTGAGTGAAGAGGGCATCCATGCATGAGGGTGACCCAGAAGGGGTTTTTGGCGGGGGGTGGGGGGTAAAGTAGGGTATGGAGGGTATCAACACAGGGAAAGGGCTAGCAGCGATGGAAGATTGGCTGTGTAAAGGGAAACTTTATTAGATAAGTAAATATATTAAAGATAATGTGAACCAGGTTTCTTGGTGTCAAAAAGAAATTATGTGGGGTACCTGGGTGGCTTAGTCAGTTAAGCCATGGGCTCTTGGTTTCAGCTCAGGTCATGATTTCAGGGGTCGTGAGATGGAGCCCCGTGTTGGGCTCTGTGCTGTGTGTGGAACCTTCTTAAGATTCTCTCTCCTTGGGGCACCTGGGTAGTGCAGTCGTTAAGCGTCTGCCTTCCGCTCAGGGCGGGATCCCGGCGTTCTGGGATCGAGCCCCACATCAGGCTCCTCTGCTATGAGCCTGCTTCTTCCTCTCCCACTCCCCCTGCTTGTGTTCCCTCTCTCGCTGGCTGTCTGTCTCTGTCAAATAAATAAAATCTTTAAAAATAAATAAATAAATGAATAAATAAATAAATAAAATAAAATAAATAAAAAAATCTTTAAAAAAAAAAAGATTCTCCTTCTCCCTCTGCCTCTCCCCCTGCCACATGTTTGCATGTGCTCTCTCTCTCTCTTAAAAAGATTTTTAGAAAAGAAAATATAAATATGGAAAGGGAGAAAACTAAGATGAAATTTCTAGAATTGGCAGTATCAGTATGAATTCATGGATTTCAATAAATACAGATAGGTATCTAAATACATATGGATGTAGGGGCACCTGGGTGCCTCAGTCGGTTAAGCGTCTGCCTTTGGCTCAGGTCATGACCCTGGGGTCCTGGGATTGAGCCCCACGTCAGGCTTCCTGCTTGGTGGGGAGCCTGCTTCTCCCTCTCCCTCTGCCTGCTGCTCCACCTGCTTGTGCTTTCTCTCTCTGTCAGATAAATAAGTAAAATCTTGAAAGAAGGAAGGAAAGAAGGAAGAAAGATGTAAATGTGTGGAGGTCTCAGTTTGTAGGTATGTATATATATATCCGTATATTCCCTTGCTCTGTCTTGCTGAGAGGACCTAGAAGCAATACCCACCAGCAATGAGCACACCTAGGGCACAGGTACTGAGTTCTCAATCCCGTTCTCCACTCAAAGAACCAGAGTCCCCTGAAGAAATGGCTGACTGGACGGCTGGTGCAAAGGAAAGAAAAGATGAGCCTGGACTCTATTATGTTAGAAAGCAAGGACATGTTCGAAGAATGATGGAGTCATGTCAGAAAGACACAGAAACCAGTATCAATGAGCTTCAATGGGCCAAATGGGAAAAATTAAGCATTGGGTTAGAAGCCATTAAATAAAATGGGAACTATGAGTTCATCTTATAAATAAATGAATAAACCGAAAATTTGACAAGGAGTTGGAAATTGACATAGTTTCAAAAAACTGGTACAAAGTGGTTGTTACAGAGGGGGAATAGAAAACTTCGCAGTGGAGAAATCAGTGGACGTCACTTTTTGTCAAGTGACCAAAGCGACTATCATCAATAATAAGGGAACTCTGTGCCGCAAGCATGCAGCATTATTTCAGACGCATTCCGGCCAAAGATGCATCACCGAACGTATTACCGAGGAAACTTCCGAGAAACAGAGTTCGAGGGAAATTCTACAAAATAACTATCCTGGAATTTTCAAAAGTGTCACAGTTATGAAAATTCGAGCAAGACTAAGGAACCATTTCAGGCTAAAGGAGACTAATGAGACCTGACACTAAATGAAAACACACGACTGTGAAATGGATCCTTTGGCAATAAAGACCATTATCAGGACAACTGAGAGTGTCTAAGGATTAGATGGTGATAATGAACCAGTAGAATTTCCTCATTTTTTTTTCAAACAGAGGGGTACAGCCCGTTTCTCTCTTTTTTAAAAAAAGATTTTATTTATTTATTTGACAGGGAGAGAGTTCATGAGCAGATAGAGAGGCAGAGGGAGAGGGAGAAGCTGACTCCCTGCTGAGCAGGGAGCCTTACTCGGGGCTCTGGGCTCGATCTCAGGACCCTGAGATCATGACCTGAGCTGAAGGCAGACGCTCAACCAACTGAGCCGGCCCCTAATTTCTTCATTTTGATAGTTGTATTATGGTTATGTAGAATACTTGTCTGTAAGAAATACACACCTAAGTATTAGGGGGCCAGTGATGGGGCATTATGTTAGCACCTTACTCTCTAATGATTCAGGGGGGAAATTCTTTGTACTGTACTTGCAAGTTTATTGTAAGTTTCAGATTGTCTAAAAATAATCTATGTGAAAAAAAAACAAGTAGAAAAGTTTATGTCATTGTATATGTGGAAGCAGAGAAAGAACTATAAAGTTACACATTAAGCTATTAACTGTGGTTAATTTTGGGAGGGAATTATGCATTGGAATATGAGTGAAGAGGGACCATTAAGATGTTACTCTATGATCTTCTGTATTTGTAACTTCCAACAATAAAAAGTCCAGCCATACTTCTGAAGAAAAAGGACCTCACTTGAAAGGACTGAACTCTGAAGAGCCACCAGTCGTAAATATACTTTTTTTTTTTTTAAGATTTTATTTATTTATTTGACAGAGATAGAGACAGCCAGTGAGAGAGGGAACACAAGTAAATATACTTTTGGCACTCTGAGGCACCCAGACTGATGATTTTAAAAGATTTTTAAGAATAATTTTCTATATTAACTTCCACTGTAGAACTAGATACAACACAGGTTTGAACTTCATGAGTCCACTTAAACACAGGTTTTTTCCCATAAATACAGAATGGGGGCACTGGGCTGGCTCAGTCAGAGGAGCCTGCGACTCTTGATTTCAGGATCCGGAGTTCGAGCCTCACATGGGCTGTAGGGATTACCTAAATAAATACATGCATACATGCGGTATGGTGCTGTAAATCTATTTTCTCCTTCTTATGATTTTCTTAATGACATTTGCTTTTCTCCTGCTTACTTTATTGTAAGAATACAGTAGGTAATACATAGAGAAAAATATGTGTTAACCTATTGTTTATCTTATCAGTCAGGATTCTGATCAACAGTAGGCTATTAGTAATTAAGTTTGGGGGGAGTCAAAAGTTATATGTAGGGGGGCGCCTGGGTGGCACAGCGGTTAAGCGTCTGCCTTCGGCTCAGGGCGTGATCCCGGCGTTCTGGATCGAGCCCCACATCAGGCTCCTCCGCTGCTATGAGCCTGCTTCCTCCTCTCCCACTCCCCCTGCTTGTGTTCCCTCTCTCGCTGGCTGTCTCTATCTCTGTCAAATTAATAAATAAAATCTTTAAAAAAAAAAAAGTTATATGTAGGTTTTTGACTATGTGGGGAGTCCATGCCGGTAACTCCCGCACTGTTCAAAGGTCAACTCTATAGCAGTTTGCTTCTGTCTGTAGACTGTGTTTTGAAAGAGTCAGCCAGCCTTATCATAGCTAAGCTTAGCTGCCAATTTGGTTTTTTGTTTACTTTTTATAACCGTTCCTTCATAGATGTTTGGGAAATTTTAAGTACTTGGTTCAACAGAACTTGCTTGTATTGTGTTCACATGACCAGAGGCGTAAAGCAATCAGCACATAGTTAACAAAGAAACAAAAAGGCCTGAGTACACTATTGGGAGGGGCTTATATACTAAGTATAAACAAAAGCCTGAACTTGTTTCACAACTCCTGATGAGTTCACAAGAATTTAATAACTGTGGAGGGAAGGGTTTTACACTGAACTTTACATTAATGCTAGACTAGAATTTAAGTTGCCCTCAGTTGTACCAAGTAGACACTATAAATGTAAAGAAAAAAAAAGGAAGAGGAAGAGGGAATTTAAAAGCATATACAGTGTTTTCTATCAAACCACAAAGTTATGCAATTACCATTTGTTTCTGTTTTTTTTTTTAAGATTTATTTATTTGAGAGAAAGAGAGAGAGAGAGAGAGAAAACGAGCACACAAGCAGGGGGGCAGGGTGGGGGGGGAGAGGAAGAAGCGGACTCCCTGCTTAGCACGCTGCGATCAAGGCCCTAGCCGAAGGCAGAGGCTTAACCACCTGAGCCGCCCAGAGGCTCCTGTTTTTTGTTTCTTGTTTTTCAGAAGTCAAAGAGAGTGTGTAGGCAAGGTTCTTGGATGACATAGGTAAAGAAATTTGTTCTCGGAAGTGTTTTACCGTCACGTGCTGCACGTGTGTGAATGTTAGATGACTCACCATACTAGTGAGAATGCAGTACTCTAAGCCATCCCGGGACCTCGCTTCTGGCCCTGTTTTTCCACTGACCTACAGTCACTGCCACATAACATTTAACATTGATAAACACAGCAACAAATATATACATTTAGGGAAACTCTACAACGTGGGAGGCACCTGATGATGAAGGAAACTTGGGGTTTGGGAGCCATTTAGTTTCTGACTTTTTTTTTAAACACGAAATTAGGTTTTAGGCTTCTTTTGCAATGCCCAGAGTACCTAGTGCAGCGTTTGGCTCCCAAAAGTACTTGTTGACTTTAGAAAAACTTACTCTGACATGTGTCCTTAGAGACCTATTTCCCCGTCTTGATTCCCTGAGGCTGGAGTAAAAATAGAACATGACCAAAATGTGTTGCAGAAACAAACTTCTGGAAATATGCAATACTGGGTCATGCTTTTTTACCCTTTCTACCAATAACCGCAGTACAGCTACATACACAGAATTGCAATTTCACCTCATTTAAGTTTTACTAATATCCTGGAAACAAAGATCAGTGTAGGCACCTAGGTTTACAGTATCGGAATCTAAGAGTTCTTTCTCTCTCCATTAGTAGTGCTTTCTCACACACAAAAATACTCCAGAGAGTCCACGATTTGACTTTCACGTCTACTAATATTAATAAATACAAGTTTTCAAAAGATGCAGGGCTTGAACTCATGACCCTGAGATCAAGAGTCAGATGCTTAACCGACTGTGCCACCCAGGTGTCCCTCGAAAGACTTTAAAGAATAGTTCTCTGTATTCTCTCCAATAAAATCTTATGTATAGTCTTGCACCGATTTAGAGAATATTTTAATTATATTCACTATTCAAAGATCTATTTCTTTAAAGGTTTGAGTTAAATGTCATTTTCTTCAGAATAGGCCAAAGGACCAGTTATTATTATTATTATTTTTTCTTTTTAAGCCACCAGTATTTCTATTTCTGTAGCATGATGGTGGAGACGGGGCTCTGGTGCCCGCTGCCTTGTTGTGGGGCTTCATGTCACTACTCATTCACTTCTTGTGAATTCAACTTCCTCAGTTGTGCCTCAGTTTCCTTATTTCTAGAAGAGTGCTAGTTAAATCGATCCTTATAAAGTGATTGTGAGGATTATATTATATAATGCTTAGCACAGCATCCCTGACACAAATGAATCCTATGAAAATGTGTGTCTAACGCTGTAGTCAACTTGGACTACGGCGCAGGGGAAAATGGATCCAGATTCCTAAGAGTTTGAACTCTTTTTTTTTTTAAAAGATTTTATTTATTTATTTGACAGAGAGAGAGACAGCCAGCGAGAGAGGGAACACAAGCAGGGGGAGTGGGAGAGGAAGAAGCAGGCTCCTAGCGGAGGAGCCTGATGTGGGGCTCGATCCCAGAACGCCGGGATCACGCCCTGAGCCGAAGGCAGACGCTCAACCGCTGTGCCACCCAGGCGCCCCTAAGAGTTTGAACTCTTAAACCAACTGGCACTGGGATAATTAGGTGCTAAGCTAAGAGCTAACATCTCTCTGTTCAGAATGAATTCAGAGTAGGGAGACATTTTTGTGAGTGAAGTCCTTGGAGGGATTTTATGGGAGAGTAGAGTCTGCACTGAGCTTTAAAGAATGAGAAATAATAAGAAGTTGGAAACTTTTGTAAAACAGAAGCAACTTGTAGCAAACTTTTTTTTTTTGGTATTTGAGGATTTCTTGGGAATCACTCATATCTAACTATTTTGATGATTTTGTTTACGTGAAATATTTATATTTGTTTAAAATGCTTAATTTCTTTATAAATGATAACACTTATAATCTAATGAGAAAATCCAATTAAATAGTAAGTACTTAATTGCAGTTCATTCAGAGCTGAAGAACAAGCTAGTGTACTAGCTACTAATAACTTCTCTGCATGGATTTGCCTCTCTTCATCCATCCTAATGGAAAACGTGGATCTGTCATACAGCTTAAGAAGGTATAACTGATCTGCTAGTACCAGGCTTCGCATCAGAATTACAGGTATTCCGAATCCATGAAGACATTGTTAGAGAGTTCTGTTTAGCGTTCAGTAGGCAGTAACATACTATGAACCTTCACTGCATATGATAATTTTAGAAAGAGACGTAGGAACCCAAAGCTGAAAAAGACCCTGTGTAACCATTTAGGCTGACTTCAGCCTTTTCTGTGTTTTTTTTTTTGATTAAAAAAAAAATTTTTTAAGTCATCTCTACCCCCAACATGGGGGCTCAAACTCACAACCCCGAGATCAAGAGTCACATGTTCCACCGACTGAGCCCACCAGGCGCCCCTACTCTGTGTTTAAATTAGGAAACGGAGTCAGATTTTCCCAAGGACCTAAGTAATGAGGGAGGCACATTAATTCTTCCAGGCCCTTCTGGGGTACCATGTGATGTTGTTGCCTTCTTAATCACCAAATTGCCTACAAAGTGGGAAAATAACATCCCCAAATGGGATTCCTAGGATTAGGCCTATTACAAGTTGAGAAGCAGGGAAAGCATATCGTCACAACCTCTGTCAAAAAGCTCTAGCTTTTTTTAAAAACACATTTTTCCTATTTAAGTTCCCCAGTGAGTTCATACCAGCTTCCAGAACCATCCCATTACTAAGCCTTTCTACCACTGTGAATACTACTCAGTCTTCTGACTCTGTTCCCCTCCAAGCTGTGCTCTATGCTTCACACTTTTGGCTCATCAAAAACCCTGGTCCCATTTCTTTAGGGTCTTACTGCACAACAGTTACTTAATTTAATAAAATTATTGTACTGGGGAATCCACAATTGCCTCCCTGCCTCCCTCAGTATTTTACTGAAAAGCCTGTCTATTGCTAGGAGTGTTCAGAACATTGAAGACCAAGAACACTCTGTTCTTGAGAAATGCTTTTCCAAACGTCGACTCTGATAAGGTATTTCACCCCCAGCAAATCATGGGGGTAACAATCATTTTTATAAAGCACCCATAACGAGATGGAGAAAAGAACAACCTCGGCAAAATTTAGATCTGTTAAAATGTATTTGTGGCTTAGAAATCTATTGTTAATTTGCACAACGTGTTCTGATGACAGAACGACTTCCTAAATTTGAACTTGAAGTTGACATAAAGGGAAGCAATCCGACACCTCTGTTGCAATCAGCCTATTTTCAACAGTCAGGAAAACAAACTCAAATAAAACTTATCTCTGAGTTTTTGGTAGGGTAAAGCTGAAGGGGTGGTTTCCCTTTTCCTTACTTGGGCTTTTAAAGCTCGATGAGGACATTTTTTGGGAGTTGCGTCCTTTTGTTATAATGAACGTGGCAGGCAGATAGGATTCACGGAGATGCCTCAATGTCTGAAAATTTGCAGTTTCTGATAAGAGCTGGAAATTCCTATTCTAAATGGAGTCTTGGTAAGCAGCCCCGATACATGTTTACTAAATTGGTTTAATTACTGCTGATTCTCACATTCTGCCTTCGAGTTGAATCCTAAATATTTGACGGGGTTAGCACGTGGGATTCCCAGGCAACAAATAAAAAAGCTATCTTTGCAAATCTCCCCACCACTCAAAAAAACAGTAATAAACATTTTGAATTTACAGAAAGCACTTGTTTCAACAAATTGGGCTGTTGTCTCAAATGGGAGGAAGCTTTTTGCTAATTGGATGTCTTGGCATTATCACTTTTATGATGAAAAATGGTATAGCATTTTAGGTGTCTTTTGCCAAGAAAACAACTGTAGAGTAATGCTAAGATCGAAATAGGCTGTTTGGGAAATGATTCTTCAAACTGCAAATGCTTACAGGTACCATCTGTTTAATAAATCAAGTGGCCAAAGGAGAACAAAGGTATCACTGTGGCTGTATACGTTGCATTTTTACAAGGAGCCAAACAAGAAAATAAAAAAGAGATGAGTGGTGATTTTGTGTCTGCTATCTGTGAATTAAAGGGTATCATAAGGATGGTGAATATATTTTTAATATACATATGTCACTTCATAGCCCTCTGGAAAGCAGACATCAAGATGGAAGAAGTGCAAGGGATTTATTAGGGATAAGGCCTGTGAAAGATAAAGGCAAGAGAGAGCAGACGTCTGAGATGGAAGTCTGGCACCCGTGGGAAGAGCAAGGGAAGAACTGAGAATTGAACAGGAAGAGCTTTGGGCCCTGTTGTGGCTCTGAGAAAGTCTTGGCCCTTCCTACAGAGAGTTGCATGCAGATTGCCAATAGAGGAGTTCTCTGTTGGCAGAAATGGGCCAGAACCTAGGCCCCCAACTCTGCTCACTCATTGGCTTAGAGCTGCCTAGGGGGAGCGCGTCCTGGGTCTGGATGCTGCCACAAATCCTAAATGTACTGCAGCTGAAGAGTCCCAGCTCATTGCACTCTTCAGCAAGTTCTCTCTTGCAAGGATCTCTGAGCAGTGCAACTCCCTCGGTGATGCAGTATGCGTTTTATCATGCGTATCTTCATCATGTTGGTGATGAAGGAACTAGAACTCCATCCGGGTCAAATTTTTTCTGCCTTGACTAGTAAAACATCAATATTATTTTGCTAAATTTGCAATTTTTCTTTGCCAATAGGTGTGTGACTTATCAACCAATATACTACCCTTGGATTCAGATGTCTTGCTTCATGCTTTCTGAAGCTGGTTCTGGGTTTTCATTTGCTTTGGATAAAAATTAATTTGTAATACAGAACATCATTTGTCATCTCATGAGAATATCTTATTATAGATAGAGTCCATGATTATTGTAAGTTTTGGGCATTTCTCACCTAACTTCTATAGAATAAAGCAATTGTTAGGTGTTATTAGCGATGCAATTTTGAAACAAACTTATCACAAGTCTTTGCATTTCTGAAAGAGCAGCTTGAAGTTCCAAGCACAATGTTTAAAAAAAATAAAAACCAACAATGACTCCTCGTGACTATATATTTGTGTGATGAAGAGTATTGTGATATTATACAACCAAAACAAAGTATACAAGTGGATTGGAGGCAGAGGCAGATTTAAGACAAATGATGATACATAAGTTCTGATTTCTATTTTTCACATTCATCAAAATGGCTTCATTGCTCCTTTTGATTGATGTGATCAAGTAAATATAAGTGAGAACTTATAAAATAAATGTATGTCGAAATTTATTCTGCATACGATGTTGACTTAAAATGGATTTTACAGTTTTATTTTGTTTTAAATATGTTATTTATCTATTTGAGAGAGAGAGCTCATGAGTTGGGGGTGGGGGGGGGGAAGGCAGAGGGAAAGGGACAAGCAGACTCCCCGCCGACCTACCAGACTAGACCAAGGGCAGGGCTGGATTCCAGGACCCCAGGATCATGACGCAAGCTGAAGGCAGACGCCTAACTGACAGCCACCCAGGCGCCCCTGGAAAACCCCGCTTTTATACTACAGACTAAAGGAATGCATTTCTTGGGGTGGGATAGAGGGTAGGAGCTTTTGTAGGAAATAAAAAATACTGAAAAATAAAAGAGGAGAGCTCCTCAAAGGTGCAATGTAAACTGACAAGTTTAAGACTTGCCTTGTTATCTTCAAGTCATCAGCTGCTGCCACACCCCATCTTTGTAACTCAGTGGAATTGGAATTCTCATGTGAGTGGGAACTGTGGTTGGCAGTTTCCGTAATCCTCAAATCAGTGCCACCAAACCTCTGGAAAATCAAAGGCATATCCTTCTTAGTAATTGCTTCAAAAGATGGAAAGGAACATACAATGAAAAAAAATTCCCCCCTTTTCCCTCATGCTGACTTACCCAGGTCATTTTCTGGAGAGAGCACAGGTGTTAGTTTCTTGTTTATTTTTTCAGAGCTTTTCTATGTATTGACATATATGCATTTATCCATAAATCTTTATCTGCCACACTAATGGGAGCATGTTTTTCACATTGTTTTAGACCTTGCTTTTACCACAATATAGCTTAGTGGTTGTTGCATGTTAGCACATAGAAATCTGCTTTATTTTTATTTTAATGGCTGCACAGTATTCCATTGTATGGATATGCCATAATTTACCCGAGTTCCTATTGATGGACATTTGCTTTGTTCCTAATCTTTTGCTATTATAAACAGTGGTGCCAAGAGTATGTATGTGTGTGTGTGTGTATATATATATATATTTGTGAAATTATATATATTATATTAATTATATCGATATATTAATATAATTAATATTAAATATAATTAATTATATTAATATATTATATATTATGTATATAATTTCACAAATGTATGAGCATATCTGTAGGATAAATGCCTTAGTCTTTTTTTTATATCAAGTTGGTCTTTTTCTTAATGATTTGTAAGAGCTGTATATTCATATAAAGGAAGTTAGCCTTTTATGTATCAGTCCCTGATTTTTAAAAGTTCATGTTAAAAGTGGACTAGAATCTTTCAATATTAAGTTTTCAATTTCTTATGAATATACATAACATAAGGGAAAGAGGGAATTGTGGGGATCTCAGGTGAGGCTTATCAGCTGAAGTTTCTTTATATAATAGGATATTTTCCTTTACAGTAGAGTGAATTATTATCTGTAAGGACGTACTACATTTGTTATAGTAATGATCCTATGAAATAAATAGTTCTTTTAATATCTGTCCATCATAGCAATAAACTTCTTTTCTACTTGACACTTTGTCATTTTCCTGAATGCCAGTTTTAACAGCCTGTTACATTAAGAACTTGAAAACATATTAAGAAAGTGAAACATAAGGGGCGCCTGGGTGGCACAGCGGTTAAGTGCCTGCCTTCAGCTCAGGGCGTGATCCTGGCGTTATGGGATCGAGCCCCACATCAGGCTCCTCCGCTATGAGCCTGCTTCTTCCTCTCCCACTCCCCCTGCTTGTGTTCCCTCTCTCGCTGGCTGTCTCTCTCTCTGTCGGATAAATAAATAAAATCTTAAAAAAAAAAAAAGAAAGTGAAACATAAGCAAAGTTGGGCTTTTGTAATATAATTCCTAAGGACAGATGCAAAGCTGTAATACAACGGAGTATTTCAGGAGCAAATAGAGCTATTCTGTAACATCTGATAAGAAGTTAAACCCTACTGAGCTATAGATACTTTTGCTGGCATTCAGCAGTTGTGATCTGCAAAATCTGAAAGCAAACTTTTGTACCAAACTACTTTTGTTTTATCAAACGAAATAATATCCAAGGAGTTTGTTTATGTTTATTTTTAGTTTTTTCAGTTGTTTATTTTTGATCCTGTGACTCAGGATTAAAATTTTTTATGGGGGGGAGGGGCAGAGGGAGAGAGAATCTTAAGCAGGCTCCACGCCCAGCATGGAGCCCGAGGTGGGGCTCGATCTCACAAGCCTGAGATCAGGACCTGAGCTAAAATCAAGAGTCAGATGCTTAAACGACTGAGCCATCCAGGTGCCCCCCATCCAAAAAAAATTTTTAAAACCATCTATTCTCAGTGTTCATGAACTGATTTCCTTTACTTTTCAGAGTATTTTTCATTTTGACAAGAAAGGAATAGCATATGAAAAGATGCCATTTTCCTATGATGCCAGTTTGGGCACACTCTTTAAAGAACACTAACCTTTAGAAAGATATTTATCTACTTGCAAGGAGCATAAACACCAAGAGATTTTCCGGACTCTTCCCTTATTTGGGGGATTTTTGTCAAATTGCCTGCATATGTTCACGTACTCACACTTAATTAGTCAGAATTCTTCTTTAGAAAAGACTTGTTTTAAAGAGAAGCACAACAACTGTGATATCTTTGGAACTTATAAATATCTAGCCCAGGATTTCCTTACGCTTGTCATCTGTTTCCTCACTTCAAAAGTTGAAACAGTGTTAGGCTGCATTTTAAAAATGCTGGGTTTGTTTTGCCAATACAGGAAAAGCAACACTTCCTAATTTGCTTAGATTCATGCCCACATAATTTGAAATTATATCAGCTCCAGATAAGTACTATTGTAATAGGGGAATTAACAGGTCGATTGTGTTTGCATACAGGTGGACGTCCATGTGTGTCTGTGGTGTGACTGTGTATTAGTAACGTGGTAGAGGATTTTAGAAAATCAGTATGGGGGCGCCTGGGTGGCACAGCGGTTAAGCGTCTGCCTTCGGCTCAGGGCGTGATCCCGGCGTTATGGGATCGAGCCCCACATCGGGCGTCTCTGCTGGGAGCCTGCTTCTTCCTCTCCCACTCCCCCTGCTGTGTTCCCTCTCTCGCTGGCTGTCTCTCTCTCTCTGTCAAATAAATAAATAAATAATCTTAAAAAAAAAAAAAAGAAAATCAGTTTGCATGTCAATTCATTTTTTTAAACACTTGTGACCCACAGAGAGACCAAACACACATTTCCTTAATTATTCCTCTTAATAGTATTTTTCTGATCTTTAAATCCTTGAGTTAGGATTCATTAATAAGTATATTTTTATCGGAGCATGGTATTTCCTAAAATGGTCTTTTAAGATGAGTTACACATTAGTAGGGTCTTTTAGATACTAGTAGTTGCCTATCATCATTTTATAAGTGTACTAAAAATAATTGTATGTATCTAGCTCAAAATTCTATTGTATGTGGAAATTTCCCTTATAAAATCTGTGGTAAGTGGTTAATCAGGTTTTTTAGTTGTTGTTTTTAGAGAGAATGTATGGGAAACATCTAGAACTGTTCAGTGGATAATCATTAACTTTATTCAAAGATTTGCCATAAGGATTTTTTTCCTCCTGATTGTTTATATATTTTACTGATTATGTGAGTAAAACATGTTTATTTTTATGAATCCAAACAAAACAAAGTTAAAGTTTGCTGTAATCCCACCTCTCAGTAACAATTAAGTGGGTGTGGGTATATATATATATAAAATGTGTATATATATATATAAAATAATTAGGTATATATGTATATTTTAGCATATATTAACATCAATATATGTTTATTGTACAGAAATAGATCATATTAACATTTTTAAACAATGTCTTTGATATCTTTTTCTGTGAATAAAAATAGATTTTGGGTGAAAGAGGTGAAGGGGATTGAAGAGTACACTAAATCATGGTGAGCACTGAGTAATATATAGAATTGTTGAATCACTATATTGTGTGCCTGAAATTAACATAACTGTGTGAACTATACTGGAATTAAAAAGAATAGATTTTATGCTTATTTTTTTTTTTTTTAGATTTTATGCTTTGTAATCCTGAAATGTATTCCATTATATGGCTGTACCAGTTACTTATCCAAACCCCCTGTGAGAGTTACAGTACAGTCTGTCAGGCTGCAATTTCATTGTCAGAGTCTTCAAGGAAGCCACTCCTTTCTTTCATGCAACAAAGTTTTATTAGAGTCCACCTCTTCAGCTGCCCTTACACTCTAAAAGGAAGATACAAAATAAACAAGCATGCTAGCAAGCGAACAAGACTTTTTTAGAGGATGTTAAATGCTAGCCAAAGGCCAGTGTGACTAGAATGCAGTAATTGAGGGGCTGAAGTCAGAGAGGTACGCCTCCTGGTCCACGGAAGGAAGCGCCAGCGTTATCTGCATTTCACTGGCTAGCTTTGGGAGGGCTCTGGCTGGAAAGCTTCAACGTGTTCCTGGCCACTCACCTGCCTTACCTCTTACACCACTCTTTCCCTGGTCCCTCCTCCCTAGCCACACTGGACTTCTGACTCTTCCTGGAACATGTCAAGCTCTATTCTGCTTTGGGACCTTTACATTTCTTATTTGATCAGCCTAGAAACAACAACAACAAACCAAAGCACTATTTCTCCATGTACTGGTGCGGCTCCCTCATTCCTATCACTGAGGTCTCCCCTTGTACGTCCTATCTAAAAATGCTTCCTCCCTACCCCCACCCCCATCATGATGTCTCTGTTCTAATCCCTAGGAACTCTCTATATCTTTCCTTTGCTTAGTTTTTCTTTGGAGCATTTACTGCCCCCTGACTTTATTTATTTCTTTACTTGTTTGAATTCTGTCGGCTCCGCTAGAAAGGAAACGCTCGTAAGGGCATGGATTTGTCTGCTCTGTACAACGTTGTATCCCCAGTGCCTAGAACATTGTCTGGAACATAGACGGTGATGTTATTAGTTATCTATTCTATGCAACATATTACACAAAACTTAGTGGCTTAAAACCATAAGCATTTATCTCACAGTTTCTATGGATCAGGAGCGGCTAAGCTGGCTGGTTGTGGCTCAGGGTCTTCGACATTGTCGTCAATGCTGGCCGAGCCTGCAGTCATCTGAAAGCTGCCTGAGGTTGGAGGGTTGGCTTCCAAGCTCTTTCATGTGATTGTTGGTCACAGGCCTCAGTTCCTTGGTTTCTCCATAGGGCTGCTCTCAACATAGCCAGTTATGTTGAAAGGATGAGAGAGCGAGAGAGCAATTAAGGTGAAAGCCACGGTACCTTGTTATGACCTATTGTGAAGTTGCGCACCATCATTTCTTCATCATTCTATTTGCTAAAAACATGTCACTAAGCCCAGCCCACACTCAACGGGTAGGGAATGAAGGTCCATTTCTTAATGGGAGGAGTATTACAGAATTTGTGGACATATTTTAAAAACAAACAGAGAGTTGTATGAATTGGGTTATATCTTTAAACAATCACTGGCTGCTGTGTGGAGAATTGACTCTGGGGGGCAAAACAGAACCAATGAGACTGACGCTGACGCTGATGCTGATGGTGGCCAACATTTATTAATTCATTTTCTGTGCCAGGAACTGGTGGAAGCACTTGACAGCTATTAACTCGCTTAATCCTTAGAACAACCTTATGAGGCATGCATCGTTCTATTGTCTGCATTTTATAGGTGAGGAAGCCGAGCACAGAGACATGAAAAAACAGCAGTGTAGGTGAAAGATGATCTGATACAACAGCTCTGATCCGGAATGTTTCAAATGCCTTTATGTTCTCCAATTTATGACCCCAATTCATCAAAGTTAGCACAAGGTATTATAGAAATCTCTAAATTAATTGAAGATAATACCACAGCTATGCAAGATAATACACTCATAAATATGTACTATAGATTTTAAATTTCTTCCAATGATTCTAGAGTAGTCCATGGTCTATCTCTTGTTTTCAGTAATAGAAGTATATAGTTATGATAAGAGTAAAACCATGAGGTTTAAATTTTATTTTATATGTTTCTGGGGCAAGAAATAACAGATTTATAAACACAGTGACAGTCATGAGTGTATTTATCCTCTTGTAGGTTTTACAAAACAAATTTATTTTGTTTTTTCGAGTATTTGCATAAGTATATCTTCAGCCTCAGAACTTAATGTGTAATTGCCACGCAATGGAATAATTTTTTTCTGAATCTAGGTGATGTAAGCAAGAAATAATATTTTCCTATTATATCAACTGTATAATATCTACGTTAATATACCATTATTTTAGCTCATTGTATAATTTGTATTTTAAATAAAATAAGCTACATGTAAACAGATTAGATTTACCTTTACACAGTTTTGATACATTCTACTGCTTGTCATGCACAGAATGAATGAAGAGTCTTCCTTATTTTAAATGAAATTCTGTAGGCTGCCTACAGATCAAACATGACCTTTACACTGTAATCCTTATGGTGTTGATTAAAGAAAGTGTTTGTTTAGATTTTGTTGCATATTTTATTTCATTTTACGGCAATGTGAACTAATTGTACCGTGCACAGGAAAATATGTCATTTTTATTTTGCTTTCATAAGTTGATTGCTTCTCCCATCATCTCATAGGCCCTTTATGATACCACCATCATTCTTTTTTGTTTTGCATTTTTTTCTGCAAATATGCTTCAACCCTACTAGAAAAGAAAAATGTATTCCTGCATTAATCCCAATAGCAGTTTTATGAATAATGTTTCTTCTATTATTTCAAAGGAGTGAGCAGATTTCTGTGCTATATGAAAAACAAACTGTGAAGACTGACCGTGCTTGAATAGGGCTCAGTGTTTAAAGAAACAAACAAAATGTACCACAGCATTAATCTCATGGATATCTAATAACATACATAATCATTGTGCTACATAGTAATTTAGATAAATGGGTAGTAAGCAGGTGACACAGATAACTATACTTATATTTAATGAAGGCAAATCAGGAATTTGGGGGGTCAGTTGGGGAAAGAGGAAATGTGAACTTGGTCCGAGCAGAAATTTCAGTAGATAATAGGTTATTAACCGACTGGAATCCAGACAGTTGGGACTCCAAAATTTCTGGTTGGGGCACAGCCACAGGATAGACTTTGGTATTGAGGGCAACACGATGAATTCTCTTCTCTCAAGGAACATTGTCCCTTTCAAAGTGGGACAAAAACTAGAAAGGGTGGTCTAGACATACAGCTGAATGTAGTAGAGGTAGGAAGAGAGGTTTAAGCTTGTGAGTGACTGATTCCTTCTTTCAGGAGAAGAGAAGAGGCGGAAGAAAAGCAGAGAAGGGAAATCATGAGGAAAACCAAATGTTTCTTTTTGTAGCTCCAACCTTCCCCTTCTCTAACTTCTGGGGCTGATCTCAGAAGGGACATGGGGCTGATCTCAGAAGGGACATGGGGCTGATCTCAGAAGGGACATGGGGCTGATCTCAGAAGGGACATGTTCTTCAAAGGGGACAATGTGACCCTGAATATCTTCTCCAATTAGCCTGAAATTTTACTAATTAGACATTCTTAAACATTTTGATTCACCTAAGCTTTACATTGAGCCTACTATACATCAGGTTAGCATAAGTGATCTCATTTAATCCTTAGCTTCTTTGCAAGGTAGGTGTTCATGGACTACGAAGATAAAGAAAAAGATTGAGGAAGGTGCGAAATGTGCTCAAAGTCACACATCGACTCAAGAGTCTCCTGATTCCTCCTTGTCCAGTTTCCTTCGACCACTTTCTAGGTGAGTCAAAGGACCAAAAAGGAAGGCTGTATCATCAGGGCTGCTGTGAGGCGTAGGGGGATGGGAGGGTATGATTCACACTGCAGACATCTCAGATCTGTGTTTTTATTAAGACACTTTTCAGACATATGGCAGGAAAGTGTGTTGCCTTAACAAAATTGATATATTAGGACAATTTTCTGACAGATGGAAGCAAAGCCTCATGAAAAGTGCCTTTTCCAATTCCAACATTGTCTCTGAGTTATTGGCTGCTTTGGCTATTTTAAAACATAAAATTAAAAAGCATGTTTTAAACAGGATAGAGTAGTCCTCCCTTATCCATAGGGGATACATTCCAAGGCCCCAGTGGATGCCTGAATTCGCAGATAGTACTGAACCTTATATACATTATGTTTTTTCCTATACACACGTACAGTTATGGTAAAGTTTAATTTATAAATTAAGCACATAAAAAGATTAATGACAATAACTGGTAATAAAATAAAATAATTATAACCATACACTATAATAAAAGTTATGTGAAGGTGGTCTCTCTCTTAAAATATTTTATTGTACTGTACTCACCTTCTTTTCCTGTGATGATGTGAGATGATAAAAGGCTTACCTGATGAATGAGGTGAGGTGAGGGACTTAAGCGTGACATAAGGATGATGTAGCATCAGGCCATCACTGACCTGAAGGTACCTCAGAGGGAAGATTGTGTGCTTCTGCATTGCAGTTCACTGTGGGTAACAGAAACCAGGGAAAGCAAGATCATGGAGGATGGGGGACCACTGTACTTTTCCTAAGATTAAACTTGAATTTACTTGGGGAATGAGCAAAAACAGAAGCAATTTTGATGTTAAGAATATCTGGGTACTAGGTGGGAACCAGAGTGTCACAGGGGGACACTTTTGGCTGCCAGAGCATCATTTGAAGCAGTCTGAAGGGAGTGGCTTTGATCAACAGAGGGAGAAAACCAGGTATGTAGGGGGAATGGAATATGAGGGGCATCACAAGTAGATAGGAAAAAAGCACCAAAGAAGAAAAAGGAGAGTACCGATCCAAACATCACAACCTTACCCAGACTGCCTTTGTTGTCTGTTCTGAAAGTCTTAAAGGCATGGGTATTCTCAGGTCATTCCCCCGCCTCCCCCACACTAGCAAGCCGGGAGCAGCTCCCTATTTTCTGTCACCCAGAACCCCTGGATTGACACGGATACAGAGTAGGTTGTGATGTGATATGAGAACAGACCCTCACCTAGAGGATTTCTCCTTAAATGCCTGAAATTTCACTAACCCAGAGGACTCTGTGTTAGCAGGCAGAGTTTTTGTTGTGGTTGTCACTTGTCATAGTTGTTACATGGCTCTGCATGACTGAACACCTCACTTTTGTCAGGTGAGCACAGTTTCTTCTGGATGATCCTTGCATACGTCCTCATATATTCCACTATGGCACAGGATCTCAGAAAATAGGGAGGGCAATTTACTACCGGGAGTCAGGTAGTCGATACTGCATATGGAGGGACTGGCTGTTTTCCTAGTTCAGGTATAAAGGGAGGAAGGAAGGAATTTGGGAACAGATCAGGGAGTTCCTATTTTGGGACAGTCATTTTGATGAATCAGATGGAATGACTGAGGCAAGAAGACAGGGTGTGTATGGTCTTGGATAAGGAATGAAAGCCGCCGGAGTCTCTATTCTCACTTATCAGAATCTTGGTTCCTTCATCTGTAAAAGGAGAAGGTGGGACCTGACAAGCTTGGATGACTCTCCTCCATGTACCATTTTAGAGGATTATAAAATTCTACTTTCCTTTTAGAGCTTAATGTTTGTTATATCCATGATTTGATGCTGAGACCTGTCAGGAATACGATCTTTTTTTTTAATTTTTAATTTTTTTTTTTTAAGTGGGCTCCATGAATATTATTGGGCTTGAACTCAAGACCCCACGATCAAGAGTCGCATGCTCTACTGACTGAACCAGGGAGCCATATGAACACATGCTTTAATTTAAACTCTTCCCAAGAGGGAATATAATCTCCTCTATGACTACATGTTTTATAAAAACATTTTCAAGAATGCATTTCATGAAAATTTTTGATTTGGGGCAGACGCTTAAGGTCACACAGCTTGGGCACAAATCCAGCTCTGTTATTTACTGTGCAAACTTGGACAAGTTTCTTAATCTCTGTGCTTCAGTTCCTTCACCTGTGAAATGAGAATAGTAACAGTTATCCTTGAGTTATTAAATAAAAACATTCAGAACAGTGTGTGGCATATGGTGGGACCTAAAAAGTATTTGTGGGATGCATGAATATCACTTAGGAATGGTATGTTCACTCAAAGCTTTTTGGAGGAGGGAGCATTTGTCTTACTTTGAAGGACAGGTGGGATCTCAATGAGAGAAGGCACTATTGATGACAGAAATGTCACAAGGGTGGAGAAATAAAAGGTACCATTGGCAAGAGAGAAAAGCACACTTTGGTGGGGTCATAGGGCCTATAGGAACACAGCGAAAAAGGTTTTATGGATCCAACTATAATGTGCCTCAATAGCCAAACTAAAAAATATGAACATTTTTAGTAACTGAAACAGTCTGAAGGTTTGTGAGCAGGGACCTGTAAAGATCAAAACGAGATGGACTGAGATGGACTGAGACACCGGGATATAATGTGCAGCATAAGGAATATAGTTAATAATGGTGTAAGAACTTTATATGGTGGCAGATGGTAGCTAGATTTATCACTTAGCGATGTATGTAAATGTTGAATCATTACGTGGTACACCTGAAACTAATATTGTGTATCAACTACACTTCAATTAAAAAAAGTTAAGAAAAAAAAGAAGAAAATAAGGTGTAGGATTTATTCATCCGTTTTGCAGTTCCTTGGTTTAAACATTTTTTTCCTTTTTTTTATTTTAAAGATTTTATTTATTTATTTGACAGAGAGAGAGACAGAGAGCGAGAGAGGGAACACAAGCAGGGAGAGTGGGAGAGGAAGAAGCAGGCTCCCAGCGGAGGAGCCCGATGTGGGGCTCGATCCCAGGACTCTGGGATCACGCCCTGAGCCAAAGGCAGACGCTTAACGACTGAGCCACCCAGGCGCCCCAAACATTTTTTTTTTCTAATATAAAACCTATGCTAGTCCATTATATTGCATTAAAGTACATTTAACTTCCAGGGATGAAATTCAGAAGCTCTGGAGAGAGAGAACAAGGTAAACAGTGTGGGTGCTGACAGGCCTTTTCACTCCATGAGCTGGTGCCTGTGGGCAATGAATTCAATCAGACCTGAAAGAGAGCCTTACATTTTGGCAAAACCTATGGAAATAATGTGCCAAGGATTATAAGGATTCTCCAACCATGGAGCTATCGTTTAGGTTGCATGTGAGTGGGTGTGTCAGTGTTTTTACCATCTTGGAGGAAGAAATTAAGGATTTAACTGAAAGCTTTAGAAAAACTTAAACAAAGGGAGTAATTGGTAGATTCCATCTTAAGAAGAGGATGAAACTGGTAAAGTGAACAAGTTATCATCTTCATAAAATTTCTGAAGTGCTCTCAGAGGCAGAACAGGTGAAAAATTGACTTTATGACTAATTACCAGGAAGAGACCATTTAGAAGGACATATTATTTGCACAAGGTTATATACATAAAACAATGTACACTGTACTTTATGAGCAATTTGGATAATTTTCAAGGATAAATTTTACTACATGAGATTTTTGCTTTCTGCTGACTGTAATACTGAACTCAGATTCAGATAAGATTTGTGAACTTCCAGTTTAAGAAAAGATTATTTTTATCTGTTTGAATTATTATTTATTTATTTTAAAAACTGTGTGTTTTTTTAGGATTTATCTATTTATTTGAGAGAGAGAGCGAGAAATAGAGAGTGCGTGAGCAAGAGGAGGGGCAGAGAGAGAGAGAGAGAATCCTCAAGCAGACCCCTTGAAGAGTGCGCAGCCCAACTTGGGGCTTGATCCCAGGACTGTGAGATCATGACCTGAGACGAAATCAAGAGTCAGAAGCTTAACGGACTGAGCCATCTGGGTGCCCCTATTTTTATTTTTTATTTTATTTATTTATTTATTTATTTATTTATTTAAAAGATTTTATTTATTTATTTGACAGAGAGAGACAGCCAGCGAGAGAGGGAACACAGCAGGGGGAGTGGGAGAGGAAGAAGCAGGCTCATAGCGGAGGAGCCTGATGTGGGGCTCGATCCCAGAACACCGGGATCACGCCCTGAGCCGAAGGCAGACGCTTAACGACTGAGCCACCCAGGCGCCCCTCCCTATTTTTATTTTTTAAAAATATTTTATTTATTTATTAGAGAGAGAGAAAAAGAGAGAGAAAGATCACGAGCGGGGTCGGAGAAGGGGAAAAGGGAGAAAGAAGGACAAGCAGACTCCCGGCTCGGCAGGGAACTCAACTCAGGACTCCATCCCAGGACTCTGAGATCAGGACCTGAGCGGAAGTCAGATGCTTAACCGACTGAGCCACCCCGATGCCCCCATCTGTTTGAATTTAGTGGAACAGTTACCTTTTTTCAAGGAAGAGAAATGGATCTTTGGGCTGCAAGGAGTTACTTGAGTGGGCCTCTCAGCTATGCAAATGTAGGTAGGAGACACTCCTGAACGTGTTTTCCATTCCAGCTGCCCCTCCCTGAGGCCCAGGTATACAAAACTGATCTCTAGCAGGAGGTAAATTATTTGCATAAGGAGGCCAGGACTTTTGGGAGGGACTAAAAGGCAGAAGCCCCCTCCCGACCTCTCCTGCCTCAGACTTGTAGTTAGGGAGCTCTTTCTGGCTGACTAGGTCCTCCTCACACCCTCCCAAACCCCCAGTGGTGGGAAAGGATACCTAGGGTCTGGAGGAAAAAAACAATAATGAACCCCTAACTTGAGGAAGGAGAGTGCGCGTTGATGCTCCAGGCTCTGTGACAAATTGCAAGGTTTTGCTTTGGAGAAGTACCAGCATCGCACGGTCGCTAAGGCTGTGGAAGGACCCTTCTCTCTACTGACCCGTAGATGTGGTACGGTGGGGCACGAGGGCAATGATGAACACAAGGTAAGTGCAAGGAGAACTGGCTTCCTTTGGCAGGAGTAATTTTGGGGTTTGGGGGTTGGGGAAAGACCGAAGAGAGAGAGAGAGGTCTTAGATTTCATGTCTGGGTGAAATTACGCCATTGTGACTGCAGCATATGCATTTATGGAGTTTTATACTGCTAACACGGAAAATCCATTCTTTCATTGTACAAATACAAGTTCGTCTCGAACAACATGGGTTTGACCTGCACAGTTCCACTTATATGTGGATTTTTCTCAATAAATATAGTACTGTTAATGTATAGCTCTTTCTTGTGATTTTCTTGTTCTTCAAATTAATTATTTTTAAAGAAGTAATCTCTATCCCCAACGTGGGGCTCAAACTCATGACCTTGAAATCAAGAGTCATATGCTCTCAACTGAGCCAGCCAGGCGCCCCTGTGATTTTCTTAACATTTTCTTTTTTCTGGCTTACTTTCTTGTAAGAATACACTACGTAATATGTATAACATACAACATGTGTATTCATCGAGTATGTTCTCAGTAAGGCTTCTGGTCAACAGTAGGCTATTAGTAGTTAGGAGTTCGGGGAGTTAAAAGTTACATGCAAATTTTTTTTTTTAAAGATTTTATTTATTTATGTGACAGAGAGACAGCCAGCGAGAGAGGGAACACAAGCAGGGGGAGTGGGAGAGGAAGAAGCAGGCTCCCAGCAGAAGAGCCCGATGTGGGACTCGATCCCAGAATGCCGTGATCACGCCCTGAGCGGAAGACAGCCGCCTAATGACTGCGCTACCCAGGCGCCCCTACATGCAGATTTTTGACTGCGGGAGTAGGGGGTCTGCATTCCTAACCCTGGAGTTGTTCAAGGTATTTATTGAGTTCCTTTGTATGCCAGGAAGTGACCTACCCTCTGGGGATAGAGCAACCAACAAAACAGACCAAAAATTCTGCTGCCAGGGAGCTTACCTTTGCAGGGAGGTGATGAGGAGGGACGGAAAATCTATACCGTAGTACCTTTGATGGTGGTAAGTCCTAAGGATAAAAATAAAAACAGGGAGTCTGGGGCACCTGGCTGGCTCAGTCAGAAGAGCATGTGACTCCTGATGTTGGGGTCATGAATTTGAGCCCCACGTTGGATGTAGAGGTTACTAATTAACAAATAAATTAGTAAATAAGTAAATAAACTTAAAAAACAAAACAAAACCCAGGGCGTTTGTGTGTATGTATGGGTGGTTATCACTGAGGAAGTTGTCATTGAGAAGGTAACATTTGGGCAAGGACCTGAGGAGGAAGAATGACTGAAGTCTTTGAGGAAGAGTATACAGTAGGGTCACAAAAAGTAGGAGGTGTGTTCCTTGTGGACCAGTTCTATGCAAAATCTTACCATTTTAGGTCTGTTATCAGGTTTTTAGCTTTTACTCTGAATGAAATTGGAAATTATTGGAGGGAACACTTAAACAATACAGAAAAGTACAAAGAAGAAAAATAGATAGTTCCCATACCCAAAGCCAATGGCTTTTTTGATCATATCGCGTCCCTCCTTAAATCCTTCAATAGCTTCCGTTGCAGGTAGAATAAGGTCGTAAATCCCAACCTGGACTTTGCTTCTTCCTCTACCTTCATCTGCTTGGATTTGTCCTCTCACTCTGACTCAAAACTGTCTTCCAGTTTCTCAAAATTTCTGTTCTCTCTTGCCCTTTTCTACATGGCTTTTGCATATGTCTTTTGTCTTAAGTGTTCTCTGCTTGGGCTACTTTGCACACATCTTTTCAGACCTCAGCTTTTGTTCATTCATTCGACCTATGTAGTTGCGCACAGTCCCGTGCTTCAAGGGCCCCCGTGATGGGCTCGATCCTCTGCTGTTACCATCTTGAAATCCTTCATGATTTTGAACAAGGCACCCCACCTTTTCATTTTCCACTGGGCCCCGAATGTAACTTGTCTGCCTTGCTGTCTTGGAGTTGGGCATACAATGATGTACAGAAAGATGGGCTTGCGGGGCGCCTGGGTGGCGCAGTCGTTAGGCGTCTGCCTTCGGCTCAGGGCCTGATCCCGGAATCCCAGGATCGAGCCCCACGTCAGGCTCCTCTCCTGGGAGCCTGCTTCTTCCTCTCCCACTCCCCCTGCTTGTGTTCCCTCTCTCGCTGGCTGTCTCTCTCTGTCAAATAAATACATAAAATCTTAAAAAAAAAAAAAAAAAAGAAAGATGGGCTTGCTACTTTTGCAGACTTTTCAGATTGGTGGTAGGGGTAGAACAAACAGAAAATAAACAACTGAGGAAATGAAAACTGAGAAAAACGCTACCCATGAAGGGTATATGGGGATGTGGCTTAGAGAAATCAGGAGGTTCTTTCTGAGGAAGTTAAGGACTTAGCTGAGTCCTGGAGAGTGAGAAATGAACGAAGTTTGTTATGGCTTCTCCGCCTCTCATTTGAGTAGAGTCTACCCTCTCATTGCAGGCTGTGCTTTTTTATAATGCTCATTAATATTATAATTAGTTATCTGTATAATAACCAACTTTCTAGAGAGAGTATAAACTCACAAGTTGTTTCCCTTTTCCTTGTATCCTCAGATTACAGCCCAGTGTCTGGTACACAGTATTTAAGTGGTAATTCTGAATGAGAAGATTCTTTTTGAAAGATTTTATTCATTTGAGAGACAGAGAGAGCACAGTGGGGGGGGGGCAGAGGGAGAGGGAAGGGGAGAAGCAGGCTCCCCACTGAGCAGGGACCCAGAGGCAGGGCTCCATCCCAGGACCCTGGGATCATGACCTGAGCTGAAGGCAGAAGGTTAGCCAACCGAACCACCCAGGCGCTCCCTGAATGAAGAGATTATTGAGTTTTTTGGTTATCATCTTTTTACACACAATTAACTTTTTCATATACAATTTAGTAGTCTGCATTTTTAAAAAGAACGCTGGAAGTTTTCCATTTTTCTTCTTACAAACTTCATAAAATGGCTAAGTCAGGGGCTTTTAAAAGCTATCTGGATGTTGGTGTTCTGAATGGATTGGAGAGGTAAGAGATTGGAAGTAAAGAGATTAAGCTAAGAGACAATAGGTATAGAGCGGAGGAGGACTTGAAATAATAGTGTTTATTGACTTAATTTAGCAACATTTACTATAAATCAGGCACTGTAAGCACCGGCAATCCAATTGTTTACCAAAAAAAAAAAAAAAAAAAGACAGAATCCCCTCCTGGAACTTACAGTGCAATGAATACCAATGTCAGGGATAGAAAGGAAAACAAATCCTCCTCCTTTTCAGCTTTTCCATAAATGTAGTAATGCCACAAAATAGGGAGAATGGAAGCTCCTATTAGAAGTGATTCAGAGACGGGCACCTGGGTGGCACAGCAGTTAGGCGTCTGCCTTCGGCTCAGGGCGTGATCCCGGCGTTATGGGATCGAGCCCCACATCAGGCTCCTCTGCCATGAGCCTGCTTCTTCCTCTCCCACTCCCCCTGCTTGTGTTCCTTCTCGCTGGCTGTCTATCTCTCTGTCAAATAAATAAATAAAATCTTTAAAAAAAATACTTAAAAAAAAAAGAAGTGATTCAGAGAAATATTTCACAAAAATTCTGGAAGTTTGAAGTTCTAGTGGAATAGTTCCCCTGTTTCACTAAGATTTTATTATTATTATTATTATTATTGTAACTTTCTCCTGTGAATAGTGTTTTTATCCTTTTTTGGTTCTTTTAACTATTGCTTTTTTTTAAATAAATAAATGAAAAGTAACTAAATACTAAGTAAAAAGGAATGGCTAATATGCTGCTATCTCTCTGAGACATTGTTTTGTTTTCTATTTTGGAAGCCTTTTCCACTGATTATCCTCCCTAACTTAAAGAAAACAACTGTCATTCGAAAATACTTCCAACTGCTTCACGGGCGTATTATCCTCTTCTCTTTTTAAAACGAATTCTCAGAATTACTCCTCTGCATTTGAAAAGCGGCAGGGAATAAATGTGTAGTATTAAATATGCAGCAATTTGCCACTCCCTTTGCCCTGCCCCAGTTACTGCACGAGAAAATGTCTGGGGATAAATACAGAACGTGGTAGAGTCAAACCTCCCAGTAAAGATGATGAAAGAAACAAAGGACACATCCTTAGAGAAAGGTGTTCAGTTCTCCCCCCAATTAAACATTGATTAAGAACAAAAGGAAATAAGTATTAAAAAATTTTAACTCTGAATGATAGATACTAGAAGGTCAGTTGTTTCTTAGGGAAAAGAAGGGGACAGGGCATGTGGACCAGGGCTTTGCTGTATAATCTTGGGCAGGTCACAGAAGCTTCTTTGAAGCCCTGTCCTAGCTTAAGAGTTTGGACCAAGGATCTCTTAGTTTCTTTCATCTCTAAAATTCTATAGTTCTATGATTACGTTGAGATGGGCCATTCTGTTGATTTCCTAGTCTCCAGGAGAGAGGTAACTAGTCTCTGGGAGTGGAACTAACTCGATGGAGAGTTACCAACGCAGAGGTGGGCATACTTCACAATTATGGGGTTTGGGACCTTGGAGGTGCTCTTGGAAAACGTGCAAGAAGGCCTTTCCCCCGTTCTTCAACCCGATTTTACAGTTCGCTTCTCTTTGGGATGGGGAGCGGGAAGGACCTATTTTAGACAGGGACTGTTCACTTGACCAAGCATTTCCCCTTTCCTTATTTTTGGACCCTTAAAAAAAACAACAAGCTGCCAAGAAACAGATCCTAAGGGGTGGAAGGGGAAATTGTGATTACGGCATCTCGAAAGGCCTGTAAAATCCTGCTTCCTCATTTTAATCCTTTCTTTGGGGGGTTAGGATCTTTTTTTAAATGTGTATTTTTGTCAGAGTGGGCCTCGAGTGAGGTTCAGAACAGCAGAGGGGGCGCTGACGGATGCTGCTTCTGCGGGCGGGCCGGCGGGAGGGAGCTCCGGGTCGGGTCCACGCCGGCCGCCAGGCGGGCTCGGAGCTACAAGGGCGCGGCTGCGGGCGGGCCCCGGGGAGGGGCTTCGCGGAGGCGCCTCGGCCCGAGGCGAGCGGGGCCGCCCGGGCTCGGCGCGCAGCGCGGCCCGGCGGGCGGTGGCGCTGCGGAGGCGGCGGCCGAGGCCGGCGGGCGCGGAGGAGGGGCCCGAGACTCGGGCGGCCGGCGGCAGCTGCCTCCGTGACGACTGCCGGCAGCGCGGCAGCCTGAGGAGACCGAGCCCTGGGCCCCGGCGTCGCCGCCTCTCTTGGCTGTCTCCTTCTTCTCCTCTCGCGGCAGGGGCGTCAGGAATGGGCCCCAGCCGCCGCGGGCCCCGCACCCTGCGCCGCCCGTAGGCCCCAGCAGTCGGAGGCCGGCCGGCCGGCCTCTCGCCACCCCTCGCCCCAGCCCTGCTGCCCCCACCCCAAATCCCCGGGAAGGAAGATGAGGGAGACGGGCCCGGCGCTCAGCAGCCAGAGCAGCGAGAGCAGCAGCAGCAGCGGTCGGGGGAGGGTGTTTCGCCGTTTCCTCTCAGCCGCCCGGACAAGATGGCAGCGGCCGCGGAGAGGGGCTGAGCCCGGGCTGGGTGGTGCCGCCTGCTGAAGCGCCTGGCTCCCTGTCCCCGGCACGGCCCCGCACCCCACTCCGGACATGCTCAGGGCTGCGGCCGCCCGAAGAGGGGAGAGCTCAGGCCTCTAGGAAGGTAAGGGAGGAGGGCGAGGGGCGCCCCCGCCTCAGGGTGGGGGGACTAGCTTCGTTCGCTGGGCCTCCGGGCCCCTCAGCCGGACCCCGGCCGGGCCCAACCCCTCCGGAGCGGCCCGCACCCGTCGCGCGTCCTACATCCCCTGCCGATCCCCTGCGCTCCGGTGCTCCGGCGTTTCCGCGCGGCTTCCCGCGGGGTGGCGGGTCCGGGGGCCGCTCGGGGCCGAAGGCCGCGGGACGCGGGGGCCGCGCGTGGTTGGTGCGAGCGGTGGCGCAGCCTCCGGGAAGCGGCGCTGGGGCCGGGCTGGGCGGCCCCGGCCTTCCCCTGCCAGGGTTGCGCAACGGCTCTTCCCAGCAACCGAAGTTTTGTTTAGTCCCACAGGGGGCCTCTTTCCCCACCGCAACCCTAGGCCGTAACTACGGAGACCTCTTGTCTTTCATTAAGGGGAACAAACACAAACACACGCACGCACGCAACTTGAGCGCCCCAGCCCATGGCTGCGTCCCTGGCTTTGTGGCCCAGTCACCAGCGTCGCCGAGCGGCAGGTTTAGAGGGTGTCAACTCTGGAGACGTGAGTGCGTGTGATTGTTGGGGAGGAGAAATGTGACCCGCCGCTCCGCGTCCCCTGCCGCGGCCGGAGGAAGGCGTGGCGGCCGCGCGACGGGGCTGTTGCCGGCTTCTCTCGTTACGGTGGCGGCCGCCCGCTTCCCTTCGTGGAGAACTCTCGGAAAGACTTCGGATGGGAATGTCTGTTTTCCTGTCGGGAGGGAGACGGCTGTTTTAAAATGGTATGTGGCTCTCTGCGAAGCCTGTTTCCCAATCTTATCTAGGCTTGAGGAATTGCGCTAAAGGGTGTGTGCGTAAATTACCTTGGACCTGTTACAGAGTAGTCATAACACGTTCAGTCCTTGAAACTGTGTTTTCACAACCTCTTGCTGCCCTGTTAGAATTTATTTTTCCACCTGTCAGGTCGCTGCTTCTAATTATAAGGCGCTTCTATTAGCAGCAGTGAAGTTTTTCAGATTATCGTCCGGTTTACAGGGAAAGCTCATGGTTGATTCTATCGTCAACTTTGTGTCTCCCTGGGCCTGGGCCGGGAAAGTTAGCTGGTAAACCGGCCTGTGCTTGTGCTTAGTTTATGTGTACCTTGTAGTAGTTTGGAGATCAGCTGAATTCCCCCCGCCCCCCTCCCCCTTCTAGGTATTTGCTTGTTAGTTGTAGCTTCTGGCGTGGAATCGCTTAAATTCACACCATTTAAGATTATTTCAAAGTTTTAATTTCTTGGTGCCTTAAAATTTTTAAGAGGTGCCCTTTTAGATCAAATTTTTGTTGAAAACTTTTGAGCAGGATCGGTGGGCTTTGTTTGTTACCCAGTTAAAACATTTTAATCCTGCTTTCTCATTTAATTTTTTAGAAGCTGGGCAAGCCTCACCATATGTTTGATAAGTCTAGATTCTGCTTATGTTTGCAAGTACAGTGCTAATTTTATACAGTGAGCTATGATAAGGTTTGATAGGTCATGATTAAACTTAGTATTAAACTTAGTAAACTTAGTCAACAAAATAAAACCGGCCTTTTTTTAAAAAAAAGTTTTTATAGTTTTATTGGCTGCCTTATGCCTGCATGCCACTTAACAGTAATTGAAATGTAACCAACCAGATAGAGTACTTTTAAATTAAGGTTTTCTTGGTATATATATGGGTCCATTCATAAAGTGTGGACAACTCTTTATTTATAAAATATAGTGCTCAACCTGTTTGAGGCTTATTTTTCTTTTACTTTTGAAACTTACTTGATTTTAATTTGTGTTAAGATAGAAATGTGTTGAAATAGTTGAGATTTTGCACATTTCACTGTGGAGTTTTTTTTGTACTTACCGTAAAATTGAATAACAATTTGTTCCTGAAATTTTTCTCTACTCGAGGGAATATATTTTCTAAAAAAGAATTTTTTTGTGGAGAGCCTTAGATTAAAACTATGTTTTAAAAAGGTAAGATGAGCTTGAAATCTAGAACAGAACCAGTCATTAAATGTTTCAAATTTATATTTGGACATTGCTGACTACAGTAGCTAAACACATATTAGGCAAGCAGATCATAACATGGTGAGCCAGTCTTCGTTTATTGTCATAATACCTTTTCCATTGAACTACTCATTATCTTGCTTATAAACCAGTCATTGGCTTCTGGGCATGCAGTTTTAGAGTCACATAAAAGTAGATGGTTTTTATGAGATAATTCTTCTTGTAAACATGCTTGAAAAGAAGCTTCAGATCATACTGTTTTAATTTTTTGGATGTTCCGTCATAGAGTATCATAAAATAAGGTGCAAATTACAGAGGTAGGCTGCTGTAGCTAGTATGGCAGGTCACATAAATATTTGTTTATTGTAAGATATTGAAAGCTTTTTTTTTTCTTGCAACTTAAAATAGCAACAGCCATCAAATGAACTTTCTGATTGAGCTTTTGTTTTAAATATTTGATACATGAACACTGAAGGCATTTATAGGTAGGAAAGAGAAAATGTGGATTTCAGAATGCTGAAATACTCTTTCCTAAATCTGTTTCACATCCATTGAATGGAATACTTGGTTGCATGTTATTTTCCATTGGAGTGTTACAATGACGTATTCTGGTGACTTAGTTTTCTATGTTCTTTCTGCAGTAGTTCACCAAAGGTGGTGATATGGTAGATTAGAATTGTGTTATTGGTAGTTAATTAAAAGGCCTAAGTAATGTAGTTTCCATTGCATTCCATTTATGTTTGAGTTTGGAGATAAAGATGTCATGGCGATATTTAGATCTAAGGAACTTTGAAGTTCTCTGTATTTAAAATACTCCTTCAGTAATTCTTGCCTCTTAACTATTAGAGGACGCAAAATAACTTGCTATATGATTATACTGTTGCTGCTAAAAAAAAAAAAAAGTTCATGTAAAATTTCTGGGTTTGCAGCTGTCCTAATTTTCTAATGTCTGAGGTTGAGACTTCCAGTGTGGTATGTTTATCTTGCAAGGTTTACTTCTGAGACAAACTACTAGAATTTTGTTAAAATGGAGGAATCTACCAGTCTATTTTATTACTTCTTTTTTTTTTTTTTTTAAAGATTTTATTTATTTATTCAACAGAGATAGAGACAGCCAGTGAGAGAGGGAACACAAGCAGGGGGAGTGGGAGAGGACGAAGCAGGCTCATAGCGGAAGAGCCTGATGTGGGGCTCGATCCCATAACGCCGGGATCATGCCCTGAGCCGAAGGCAGACACTCAACCGCTGTGCCACCCAGGCGCCCCTATTTTATTACTTCTTTAAAGGTGTCCCTCCCTCCCCGCCCTCCAACTTTCTGAAAGCTTTGTTATGGGAACCCTTTCTGTATGATACAAATGTAAGTCTAAAGGAATTGTTTTGAATGTCTTTACTGGTTCTGGATCCAGCTGCTTAAAAAATAACTTGTATCTTTAAACACTCACTTAACATAAGTTGAATAGGGATATATATTTGGAGTCGAAGTTTGTTGTTGTTTTGTTTTTATTTTTTTAGATTTTTTTAAGATTTTTATTTTATTTATTTGACAGAGACAGCCAGCGAGAGAGGGAACACAAGCAGGGGGAGTGGGAGAGGAAGAAGCAGGCTCCCAGCAGAGGAGCCTGATGTGGGGCTCGATCCCAGAACGCTGGGATAACGCCCTGAGCCAAAGGCAGACGCTTAACGACTGCGCCACCCAGGCGCCTCTAGATTTTATTTATGTATTAGAGAGAACAAGCTGAGGTGAGAGGCAGAGGGAGAACAGGCTCCCCGCTAAGCAAGGAGCCTGATGCGGGACTCTGATCCCAGGATCCTGGGATCATGACGTGAGCCGACACTTAAATGACTGAGCCACCCAGGTGTCCCAGGAATTGAAGTTTTGAATCAGTGTAAGTTTTCCAGGTAGCCAAAGCACTTATGTGGCTGACCTAACAAAATACAGTCCACTTCTTTTGGTTGGATTAGGAGTGATTTGGGGAGAAACAACTTAATATTTGTGTGTTGCTTCTGTAGTTTTGTCATAGCTGTTCCTTTGGACCTTATCTTAATCACCGTTAGGACCATGCTAGAATAGATATTTGGAAGATGTATGTTATTCATTTTACCTAAATGTCCGTTAAATTAGACCTTGACCTATTTGGCAGAGCATTCTGCTCTCAGTTGATACTTGGGCCAGATGCTATTACACAAAAGCTACATATTGTCTGAATTCTGAGATGCACACTGTTATGCTGGGGACCTAGAGCCTCCAATCTTAGGACTTGTGTGGAAATTAAAAAAAAAAACAACTGGTTGAGTATTGGAAATAACTGTATTTTTAGGGATGGCATTTGTGATTTGGGGACAGTTAAGTCATTAAACTGATTTATCTTTTGTATTTAGTAGTTATGGCCAAGTCATAACTTGGAAGGAAGTCTTTGAACTGAAACAAGCCAAGGACATTATGTTTTACGTTAAATGTATTTTGTAACTTTGACCCAAACAATTTCTTTAATTTTCTAAGAAAGTGAGAATTTTTCCTTGCTGGGTAAGACTGAGCGGGAGGGAAGCTAGTGGACAGGTAAGGTAGAGGAAGCTGGGCTTCTTAAGTTGGGGGAAGAGGTTGATTTAATTCAATCTGGGAAACTTAGAAATCTGTTTTGACTTAAATGTTCGAGTTGCTAGAGACCAGAGTTCACTTAGTTATAAAATCAGTGAAATACGTGGTAGCTTGGGGGAAAGATTAAGAATACACTGTAACACCTGTTAAAAGGTCAGAGTTGTGAAGTTAATATCTGTGTATCATCCCTGACCAGTTTTTAAAACCACTACCACCTTCCTTTTTGTGCCTTTTGTTTCTTCAATCTAAACTACTTTTCCTTAATGTAAATTTAGGGAAGATAAACTTTCTGTACAATTACAAAAATCTTACGTTAAATGCCTAATTTGAAATCAGAAGTGTGAAGAGCATAGAACATATTATTGCTATTAAAATGAGCTTCATTTATAGAATAACTTTTTTTTTTTAGTTTTTAGAGATACTTAAAACTAAGGTGCATAATAAATGAATGTAGGTTTTTCAAACTGAATTAAAACCCAATTTCTCTGTTATCTGTCACTCAGTCCAATTTTAATTTCTGAGATTAACATCTCCTTTTAAAAATTAGATTTCCAGGTAGGCTTTTCATGTTGCGTTTTCTTTGCTGTTTTGCCTTTTTTTTTCTTTAATAAAAAGATTACACCTAAAAGAAGTGGAGATTTAGAAAAGCGTAATCAAGTACATTGTTCTTTTGAGCTGTACTTTATCCTTTAGGTTAGGATCTAAATTGTGAAAGACGGATTCTTGGTCTCATTGAAAATAAAGGATTGCCAGAGGCTGCCAGATAAATTGTTTTATTTTGCATATTGTTAATGCTGGAGCATCTTTTCTAATTGGAAAAAAAATTGTTTAGATTTGATATTGTAATAATTAGATGAACAGAATGAGTCATTTCCTCCCCCCTTTAGAATTTTGGAGCCATGTATTATAAATTACATTTGATTACATATGGCTTACCAAGAACATTGCCTTTATAAAATTTGATAGAAACTGTAAAACTTGGCTGCATTTGACTAGCCAATTACAGATGATCCCCTATTTACCATGGTTTGACTTAGGATTTCTTGACTTTACCATAGTGTGAAAGTCACACACATTCAGTACTTGGAATTTTGAATTTTGATCTTTTCCCAGGTTAGCAGTGTGGGGTCTGATACTCTTCCTTTGATGCTGGGTGGAAGCAGCAAGCCACAGTTCCAGTCAGCCACCTGATCATGAGGGTCAATAATGATCTACTTAAAACCATTCTGTACCCACCCACACAGCCATTCCTTTTTTCACTTTCAGTACACTATTGAATACATCACATGAGATATTTACCACTTTATTATAAAATAGGCTTTGTGTTAGATGACTTTGCCCAACTGTAGACTAATGTGTTTTGAGTGGGTTTAAGGTGGACAAGGCTAAACTATGATGTCCGGTAGGTTAGGTATATTAAATGCGTTTTCTATTTGGTATTTTTAACTTATGATGGGTTTATTGGGTTGTAACCCCATTTAAGTTGAGGAAGATCTGTATTCCATTTTAGAAATTAAAAAAAAAAAGCATGTGACTTACAAAAAATGTTTATTAACTTCAAATTCTTCAGCTTCCCCCTGCTTTTGTTGCATATTATTCATAAATTAAAATATCTTACAGTTTTTTAACTTTGAAACATTTGTAGAAAATAACTTGCTTAGAAAATATTTCATACCCTATAAAGCGGTTAAACACCTAAAGATATCATTTGTGTATATTTTGACTGTGTGTTACCTGTTTAATAATACAATGAGAGTCTTGTAGGTTTGGTAAACTATACGACTTTAGATATGTAATGTATAGTCTTAAATAGTTAATAAGTTAGATAGAGTGATAACATATTGAAAATTGAACCTGCCTTTCTAGAGATATTTCTTCTAAAGTAAAATTTAAATTAATACTTCAGAGGATTTTAAATATGTAATTTATGACAACTTATATTGAGATTAAGTAGGGTAAGTGACATAAAACCACAATGAAAATTGCAGGTTATGAGCTATATAGCCTATAGCTACGATGTTACGCTTCACTACATTCTCAAAACATGTTTTGGGCCAACTTGTAATCAGTTTCAGTGGAGACAGTACAAGTATCTCTGCAGCATATTAATGGTAGTTTTGTGTTTAAAGTTAGATAAGAATAGTATTGACTTCAAAAATATTAGGATTTTAATCTGGTTACTCTTCTTTAAATATTTTTTGTGGCTGGATCACAGACTCTCACCACAGTTAAATGAAATTTTATTACGTCAGGTAAAACAGTGATAAAATATGTGTGTGGAAACTCTTTTACCTGGTATATATTTGGGTGTCCACTAAGTGCAAAGTACTCTGCTATGAAGAGAGTAAGACATGGTTCTTGCTTTGAGCAAGTAGTAGCTGAAATTGGCCAAGTACTGTAAATTTTCTTTTATACGTGTGCATGCGTATGTGAGCTGGAAAACACTGCCTGAGAAAAATAGTGATTTATATATAGCATGTTCAAGTTTTTAAAAAACTGTTTATTGAAATAAATAATGTTTAAAATATCAGGAATGGTTCGGCTTCTGAAAGTTGTGTATTAATACTTGTTACTCCTTGTAATGTTTAAAGCCAAAAAAGTCATTTAAAAATATGAAAAAAATTGGGGGCGCTTGGGTGGCTCAGTTGATTATTTGGCCAACTCTTGGTTTTAGCTCAAGTCATGATCTCAGGGTCCTGGGATAGAGCCCCGTTTTGGGCTCTGTGCTCAGTAGGGAGTCTCCTTGAGGATTTCTTTCCCTCTTCCTGTCCCTACCTCTGCTTGTACTCATGCTCTCTGTAAAATAAATAAATTAATCTTTAAAAAAATATGAAAACAGTCTATGAGTTTAATTTCTGTTACAGGCTTTCCATCAAGTCTAACCAGTTTCATAGTCTCATTTTTATAGAGACATGTTGTATGTTAATTTAAATCAAGTGGAAGCTCCTATTTCTTAAGTATGGTTAATCTAGTTCTCTTATTCTCATGGTTTTTCCTTTTGGACATGCACAATTCTTGCATTGCTTGAGAAAATTCTAATAGGTTTGCCTTTTCTAACTATATTATTACCTTCTAAATTTGGAATGTGTTGCTCTCCAAACCTCATTCCTGTGCCAACTGGTAGAAAGAAAATAGAAGGTGAAAACAGGGTATAGATAGAATTCCATTTTAAGGTACTTTTAAGAAGATTGAAATTGCTAGCTGAAACCACTATACAGAAGGGATATTATTTGTGTACTTAATTTATGTAAATCAGAAGTACGTTTAATTTGGGCTCCTTGACGCCTGGTCATGCAAAGGGCAAGAATTATATTGCCCCATTATAATTACTTATGACACATTCTTAATGAAATTTGACAATTTGGTGACATTTTGATATTTATTATACGTGTGTATTTAAAAGTGAATTCTGTGTGGAAACTTACTTAGGGTGTTAGGGATTATAATATAATTGGTTTTGCCAGTACTTTTGAGTAGAAAACAATTGGGATGTTTGCCTTGTGAGTTGCCCTAAGACCTCCTAGTGTGGCATTTCTGAAAGTATTTCTAGTGGCTACTCTGTAACTTCTAAAATCTCTCTTAAGTATCTCACATCTGAAGGTATATTGAAATTGTTTCTTGCTAATCTGATTGGAAGAAAATGAAATACATCAATTTATAACCTGTTAGTAGGTAATCTAATATTACATTTTGGGAAATTTTTACATTTCAAAATATAAAATAGTATATGAACTGTTTGGGTCAGAGACCATGTCTTAAAGGTTTTCATGGATATAAAATGTCTAATAGACATTGGGGAATCAAATACATGATTATCATAAAAGTAATCAAATATAGGCATGCTATGCTCTACCTATATCCTTTAGTCAAAGTATAGTGCCTTTACTAAGCGGCTTCACAGATACCTGCCCAAGCACTTGAGAAGGTGTCATATACACACTTTACTTCTCAAATCCCTACTATATCCCTCACTTCTTTAATTCTAGCAGATGAGTCTGTTTCCCGTGTAGAAGTCAATAGGTATGAACTTCCTCCAGATTTCCAACCCTCTGCCTCTGAATGTAACTTATACCAGTACACGCTTTGTGTTTTCACTACTCTGTCAAGGACTGAAACATCTTCCCTCCAAGATTATTTCCTATTCTCTACTGTGGATTTCATCCTGAAATGTGTTTTTCAGAATCTTGAGCCTGTCCGACACTTTTGTGGGCCATTTTTCTTCAGCCTTTAAAAATGATCAGATACCTGAGATCATCTTAAGCAGCCATCTTTTAATTGTGCCTCCTCCAATCTTTGGACCTGTCTTCCTCTTTATTTCTTCCAAACTTTTTTTTTTTTTTAAGATTTTATTTATTTATTTGACAGAGAGACAGCCAGCGAGAGAGGGAACACAAGCAGGGGGAGTGGGAGAGGAAGAAGGAGGCTCCCAGCAGAGGAGCCTGATGTGGGGCTCGATCTTATAACGCCGGGGTCACGCCTGAGCCGAAGGCAGATGCTTAATGACTGAGCCACCCAGGCGCCCCTCATCCAAACTTCTTAAATGTGTACTTGAGCATCTATCTGAATTTGTATTCACTTCTTAGCCCTTGGCAGTATAGTTCTGTCCATGCCACTCCAGTGATTACTCCCACTAAGCTCTCCAGTAGTTTCTTTTATCCACAGTTTATGTATTCCTCTGGATGATTGCATTTATAGTGTACCCTATTCTTAGCTTTCAGCTCATCTTTTGAACTATTGAGCTCCATATTTTTCCCTCACAGGTAGCTCAGATTGAATTATCTTATTTCCACATTGTTTCTTTTTCTGTGTTTCCTCTTTGGTATCTTCACTCATTTCTATTACAGTTTATGTTTGAAACTTTTATTTTACTTATTTTGTTTTTAAAGATTTTAAGTCATCTCTACACCCAACATGGGGCTTGAACTCACAACCCCGAGATCAAGAGTCACATACTCTGCTGACTGAGCCAGCCAGGCGCCCCTATGTTTGAAACTTCAAATCTTAAAATATTTATTTCTGGTCGATGCATTAAAAAAACCCAGCAAAATTTGCACTTTGCAAAGCAAAATTTGATAGTGTTTATCAAGTTTCCTTTTTGGAAATACATACTAAGAAAATTAAAAATGTATAAAAGCTATTTATATGAAAATGTTCATCACAACTTTATATAAATGTAGTGAAAAAATTGAAAAAAAAAAGCAGTTCAACAAATTATAGTATGCACACGTGATAGAATATTATGCTGCTCTCAAAAGATCCTAAATAGAACACATCTAAGATATCCTAGAGAGAACAAGTTGGCATATCAAGTTATACATGTATTATGATTGTAAACATATAATAAAACATGTTAGAATGACTAGGAGGAAATAGGTTCTTTTTCCTGAATATTTTGTGATTTATAATAATTGAATAATTTAAAAATAATTTTCGTACTGAAATTCCACCTCTTCCTGGAGTGAACAATGTGTATGTTTTCATGTTTTTATGGCAAAATAGTTAAATTTCACATATTAGTGTACTCTACCCATATTCTAGCAGTCTGATTCCAGGTAATGGTAATGGCTTAGTGATCATTTTTGTCCTTTCAACTTGCAAGGTTACTATGAACAAATAACATTTTAAGGTTGTTTTTTTTTTTTTTTTGTGAAGATTTTATTTATTTGAGAGAGAGAAGGAGCAAGGGGAGGGGAAGAAGCAGACTCCCCGCTGAGCAGGGAGCCAGCTGTGGGCCTCTGGATGTGGGGTTGGAGCCTGACGTGGGGCTCGTTCCCAGGATCATGACCTGAGCCAAAGGCAGAGGCTTATTTGACTGAACCACCCAGGTGCCCCTTAACTTTTAACATTGCTATAAAATAATTGTTTTGGCATATTCATCATGTGTAATTGATATGTAATCATTACTTTCTATCTGAGATTCTATCTAGCTTCTTATGCAAATGGCAGAAAAATGACATGAAGTTATTTTGGCCAGTATGAGATTTTTAGTTATTATCTGAGAACAAATTTCTCATCAGTAAACTGTTAACTGTTGTGTGACCATTTTCAGTCAAATGATTTAACATACTTTATTTTATCCCCTGGGATCAATAGCTGGCCTTCATTTTTGAACTTTAAATGTGTTACCTATCACTTACACATTTTCAAAAGGAATTAAACTTTTGTAATCATCTTTTAATCTTTTTAATATGTTGATGGCATTTAAAAAATCTCTTCGGCTGATAGATCTGAATGTGATTTTCTTACAGTTGTAGTTCTGATACATATAACTTTATAGTATCATGCATGGCAGTGTGACTTCTTACACTAATGTGAAAAATTTTTTTTCAGTATTTCTGTGGGGCTGCTAGTAGAAGAAAGAAATATTTATGTGACCCTTGCTAAGCCCATATAAATCTACAGTTTAGTGCACAGCTTATTATAAGCAACCCAACAATGTGTCATTTTATTTTTTTTATTAATTTTTAATTTTTATTTTTTTGAATTAATTTTTTAAAGTAATCTCTGTACCCAACGTGGGGCTCAAACTCACAACCCTGAGCTCAAGAGTTGCATGCTCTACCAAGTGAGCCAGCTAGGCGCTCCAACAATGTGTGTCATTTTAAAAAGTTAATGATTAGAGGTAGTCGGAGCCAAACATAAGCAGTTCTAATAGGTTTCTAAGAATTCAGCGTCCTTTCTTTGAAAGTACTCTTTTCAGAAGCTGCTTGTTTTCTTTCTTCCTTAGGTCTTTATGAATTTACATTGTTCTTTAGTTTCTTTTTGGCTTTCATAGGGAGGCTTGTTGTAAATCTCTGTCTTTTCCCTTCCTCACATTTGTCATGAGGATAAGAAAGAGATCTTTATTTTTCTTAACATATTTTCATTTCTGTTCCTTCTATTGTTTCTAATTAGATACCATAGAGAATTTCCTGAAGCACAGGATTTCCTGAAGCCATTGTGAGAGACCCCAGTTCACAAGATATATATGACAGTTAAAATTGAAACTTAAAAAAGTGTTTCTACATTAGAAAGGTTTTTGAATGTACTTCACTAAATTTCTAAAAAAGGACATTTTTATAAAGTAGCATATCTGGCAACTAAAATATGAGTAGGGAAAGAATGTAATTGTAGGAAAAAACCCAACAAGTTTGAATTAGCAGTGTAGGTCACCTAGGGGCGTGTAGGATCTTAACAGAATTTGGAAAGAATAGTCACTGATTTTTTTGTTTCAGTTTATTTTTTCAAGCCCTAAAATGTTGTTCATAAATATTGTTCAAAATTGAAAGTACTATAATCAAGCTTATACTGCTGTCAATATTTGTCTTTTCAGCTTTTCCAAATGCACAACTGTTATTTGTATTGGTGTGTGGGGTGGGGAGCAGCTACTGTTCTCACTTTACTGGTTTTTAGACTTTTAGTTCTTGTGATATATGTTAGTCTGGAGTGATAATTCTCTTTCAGTTATCAATGTAGAATGCTGTACTATTGGAAGTACAAAATGAGAATATTAAAGTCGTTTATTTAGGATAGCCTGTAATTTTGAAAAGTTTTATAAAACAGGACCTTTGATTCTATGAATGTTCATTTAGAACTTTGAGTCATTATTTCTTAAAAGAACAGCAGAATTTTTTCCTTTACAGTGCTTTGTCAGCAGTGGACATGAGATCAAATTATTAATCTAGGATTCAGCTTCCTCTGTTGATTTGAGTTGTTTCAGAGGTAGATTGCGTTAGGAGGTATTCTGGTCAGGACTTTTATTTTTTTAGTTTTTAATATCACATACTCATCTTTGCGTAAAAGTTAGTTACATAGATTTTTTTTTAATACAAAATAAAAATTTTGTGGTGGTTCTTCTGGGACAGATTTCCTATAAAATAGAAAGTAATTCATTTGGCTTTCTCTTAAGGGAGTTGTTCATAACCCAGAGTTATAGGACTGTTTGCATTTCCTAGCAAGCCATCATACAGCTATTGACAGATACTGGATGACCAATGAAAGTTTTCTTTGTACTTAAGTTTTATAAACTAGATTTGCATTGTTAGTCTTAAAGTTTTCTTTAAGGAAGAGAGTGCTTCAGGTGAACTTTTTATCTTTAGTCAATTTTCCTATCAATATTTCAATTTTGGGTTTTTATTTTGTTTTTTAAAATTTAATTTATATTTTATTTATTATTTTTTATTTATTTATTTTTTGGTAAAGTCAGCTCTGTGCCCAGTGTAGGGCTTGAACTCACGATCCCGAGATCAAGAGTTGTATGCTTCACTGACTAAGCCAGCCAGGCACGCCTGGGGTTTTGAATTTAGATAGCTTTAAAAAATCTGGAGAATTATATGCTTTAGTAAGTGTAGTCCTTAAGTACTATTTTAATTAACTCTTCTCTAGCCTTTCTAAAGTAAATTGGTATTGCAGGGTGATTTCTAGCAGCTGTGAAATGTCCAGCAGGTCATTTTGTGTTCCAAAAGTTGGAATGTTTTGCTAAGTCAGATGAAGCTTGTTATTTAACATGCTGGTTTGTGTTATAGTCAACACATTCTCTAGATGCTTTGTTCACAATACTGCTGGAAAATACCCAAGACTTCAGTGTTTTCAAATAAATGTTTTGTAGACACCTCAGAGAACAGGTTTATTTTATGAAGCTTTATAATATGTGGCAGTTCATTTATGTGAAAATGTTTCTTACGTGAAATGTTTCAGTGTTAAGTAATTTCCTGGACAGAATACTGATAAAATAATCTGTTAATGATACAGGTGTTTAAAATACTGATATTTAAATGGCCATTGAAGAGGGTTAAATTTCTGGGGTATTTTTTCTAAGAAGACATATTGTTTTGTCTTCTATAAATATGCACTTCAAACAAGGTAATTGAGAAACGAAACAGTGTGACTAGAAACTACGTTTTATTGTCTGAATATTGCTAGTTATGTGGTTCTATTTTCTAATTCCTATTGCAGAGCCTTGTATAGACTAGTACTAGGGTTCTCTGTCTTTTTCAAGAATGAAAAGGCCTTTTTGTCAAATTTATTGGACCACATAGTGCAATTCTACTTTTAGTCTCCATTGAAGAAATTACATAATGACCAAAAGCTCCAAAACTACTGTGAATTAAGTAATACTTTTAAATGAGAAGATTTCTTCTTGCTGCATACGAATACTTTTTTATTAAAGTTGGCAGATGATCCCAGGGACTCATTGTGTGTCTGACCATTCTAGATTTTAGGTGATCTGGGTCATGCCTAAAATACTCAACAGTTCATTCCCAAATGAGTAACTCTTGAAGAGTTGCCTTGTGCAAAAAAACAAAACAAAAAACAAAAATAAAAGCCCCCCAAAACCAAACACATCGTTTTATGCCTGTCACTCATGCCTAAAATACTCAACAGTTCATTCCCAAATGAGTAACTCTTGAAGAGTTGCCTTGTGCAAAAAAACCCAAAAAACAAAAAACAAAACAAAAACAAAAGCCCCCCAAAACCAAACACATCGTTTTATGCCTGTCACTCATATTCTTTTTCTTCTGTTTAATTTATCACTTGACAAATTCAGACCTATGGAAAAGTTACGGTAGTACAAAGAATTCTTATGTGTCTTTCACCTTGATTCTTCAGGTGTTAATATTTTATTCCATTTGTGTTTACCTTTTCTCTACATATCTGTATTTTTTTTCCTGAACTTTTTTTGAGTTGCAGGCATAATGTCCCTTTACCCCTAATATATCTATATTTTTACCCCTAATATTTTTCCTAAAAGCAAAGACTATTCAGTTTTTATGTCTCTTTAGTTATCTGTAATCTGAAAAGTTTCTCAGTCTTTGTGTTGTTTTCTGACATTGAGATTTTGAAGAATACTGCCAGTTATTTTGTAGAATGGCCCTCAGTTTGGATTTATTTTCTTGTACTTAGAAATTTCATAGTAAAATGTGTTCCTCTTAGTACATTCATATCAGGAGGCACATGATGTTGATATGTCCCATTACTAGTTATTTTAACCTTGATCTCTTAAGGTGGCACCTGCTGATTACTTTCTGTTGATTAGTATGAGTCTTATGAGGATATATTTTGGAAGTATGTAATTGTTTTTATTTATTTGAGAGAGAGAGAGAGAGAGAGAGAATGAGCAAGAGGGAGGGGGGAAGAGGGGCAGAGAGAGAGAGAGAGATGCAGACTCCCTGCTGAGCAGGAAGCCTGATGCAGGAATCGATCCTAGGACCTGAAGATCATGACCTTAGCTGAAGGCAGGCACTTAACCGACTGAGCCACCCAGGTGCCCCGAAGCTGTGAAATTGTTTGAGAGCTGTGAAGGGTCTTGCAAGCTAACAAATTAGCCATAGAAGCTGGCAGAAGATAGGAGACTATTAGGTCAGAGATAAAGGACTTTCTTACTCATAGCAATAGCAGTAGACATTGTGTCAGTATTTGCCCTGAGTCCCCAACTGAATTCCCCACAGGATGATGAGAACAGGGCCAGCCAGGTGACTTCTGAACAAAAACAGTTGCGTTGCTAGAGAGGAACCCTAGGTTTAGGAAACTTGAATCTTCATAAGGGGCAGTGAGCCTGCCTGCACTGGACCAAGAGGGAGTCATCTTTCTTATCGTGGACATTAAACAACCTGTCCTTTGCCCTGGAGGAAGGCACTATACTATCTCTACCTTCCAGGGATGTTCAGGGATATACAAATACCCCTTGAAGAGATACTCTGGAACAAAGGCAGTCAGTGCCCTTTCTTGCAAGACAGGGAGGAACACGAGAAACTTATGGTGAATTGTCTCCCAACAGTAATATTCTGTTACTTTTAAAGCTTTCTCCCACTATGATTTGCATCTTGAGATAATTCTTGTTTGAATCAGTGATGATGATTGTTGCCAAATGGTGGATTTTATGAATTGTTTTTCCCTTTTTCCTGACTTATTCCCCATGTCCTTCACTCCTGCCCCCTGGGATGGTAACTTCCCAAGTAAACTGCCTGCAATACAGGCCTTTCTAAAAGAATCTATATGTAGGGGAACTTGGGCTGCGTCACAGGGCATCTCAAACTCATCATGTCTAAAATCCAGTTTTTCCTCTCAATTTTCCTATTTAAAAAAAAAAAATGTTTTCTATTATCATTTGGCTATCAGTTTTTCAAGCCAGAAACGTCTTGTGTCATTTCCTTCTTCCCGCTTCACTGAGCTCTCTGGTTCTTCCTCCTAGCTACCTATTGGTAATCGGTACCCAGTTTCATTCCTTGGGTACTGCCTTTGCTGAGGCTCTGATCAGCTGTTACCTGGACTATTACACTAGTCTTTCAGCTGTTTCCATTATTGTTTCTGTCCAGTTTATCCTTTAGAACTTTGCCTGAGTAATCTTTCTGTAATACAGATATGATTATGTTGATTTTCTGTTTAAAATCCTTCAGAGGCCCCCATCATCTTATAGCTCCTTAGCATGGAAGACAAGGTTCTTCATGATCTGTGCTCTTTCTATTTACAGTTGTCTTTCTTCTCAAGGATCATCTTTTTCTCCAGTGGCCCACTCCCCTGGCAAGTTAAATTCTAGTGTGGAGGTTAGCAAACTTTATTTAAGGGCTAGACGGCAAATAGTTTAGTTTTGCAAGCCACATATGGTCTCTGTTGCATACTTAAAAAAAAACAAAAAAACAACCTTTTAGAAATGTAAAAACCGTTCTTAGCTTGTGGACCATACAAAAATAGGCCGAGTCAGATTTGGCCAGCCACAATTTGTGGACCTTTTTCTAGCCAAAGAAAGCTAATTTTCATTAGTCTCTGCCTTTGTATGTGCTGTTGGTTTGTATTGCATGGAATATTCTTTTCTACATGGGAGACTTCTTCCCATGATCTTTCAAAAATTAGCTCATAGGTTAACTTACTGAATCTTTTTGTGCTCCTTCTGGAGCATACTTTGATCATTTCTGTTCTCCCTGCTACCTGCTTGTCTCACACATCTGTTACTACCCTTATTAGTGATGTAGGTATGTGGATACATGTGTTTGCCTTTTGCTAGAAACAGCTCATTGATGAAAAAAATATGTGTTCTTCATTGCTGTGTCATCCTGCTTGTAAGTGGCTTTACTTGATTTGAATTGAAAGAAAAGTTGAAAAAAAAACCTGATATAGTATATGGCTATTGAATATGCTAATAAAATATATCTGTAGTGGGTTTTTTTTTTTGTTTTTACTTTAAAAAATACAATCAATTAATTTTCTTCTCTGGTATATATTTTTCCTCTTCATTTAAAAGTTAATGTGAAGGTAGGCTGTGAAAGTATAGAGAGTAATAGAATCATTTCCTGTGCAGTGGTTACCCTGGGTGCAAAATCAAACAGGTTGTGTAGCTGAAGTCCTTCTTTCCCTTTCTTCCTGGCAGGTTTATCATTTCCACGTGTGTTTTTATACTTTGACCACATACTTAATATATATAAATACAGTATAGGTTTGTCTGCTGTTAGCTCTTAAATATAAGATAATGCACTTCTGCAACTTGTTTTTGTTCTGCATTGTTGTTTTGAGATTTATCCATGGTCATACATATAATTTCCATTAATTCATTTTGCTGCATGTTGTTAATTCTAACATACACAATTTACCCCACATTTTAACATCTTTGAAATTGTGATACATCTTAAAATCAGTGGTGTTTTACCCTTAAAATTGGTGGGGTTTTTTTCTTTTTTTGTGGTACATAAACATATGATGATTGTGGTATAGGACACACTTGTATTGTATGTGTTGTATGAAAAAGCCATACTTTATTCTTTTTTTGACAATCGGGGTTTTTGTTTTTTTTTTTTTTCAGAATTTTGCTACTATGTGCAGAGCAGCAGTGAACATTATTTTACCTCTGTGCTTTTGTTTTTGTTTTTTTCTTTTTGTACTTAATGTATGTAAGTTTCCATTGGCAGGATGTATACCTGGAACAATTGCTAGATTATGGTCTAGGTCCGTTTTCAGCTTTGCTCTCAGAAGTGATTGTACTTCTTAGGCAGTAAGAGTCTTTGTTGACCTACAAGTCTTTAAGATTGGGTATTGCCCTACTTTTTGTCAGTCTGATGGGTATAAAATGGCATCTGACTGTAGTTTTAATTAGTGTTGTCCTTATCACTCATGAGGCTGAGAGTGAGTCTTTTGGCATGCCATTTCCTTTTCTGTGAATTGCTCGTTCATATCTTTTACCCATTTTTCTACTGAATTTTGCTAAATACAGTGTGATTTCTTCGGATCTTTTATTCTGTGTGTTTCCAGTATCTTCTTTGTTTCTATGGCTTATTTTTGTTTTTGGAATCATTTGATAAGTGCATACAAGTTGTAGTTTTTAATAAAGTCAGATTTTCCAATCTTCTTTTTATGCTTTTTCTATCTTGTGTAAAGAAAACCTTTCTTCTTTCAGAGGTTTATGATTTGTTAAAAACATAACATTAATTTTAAACTGAAAGGCATAAAAATATAAACCTCTATTTAGGCTGACCAGGATATGTTTTGTGTTGTGAGACATTTATAGGTGCAGGGTTTTTTCCCCTTCTTTTAATGTTCTTTGTAATGGAAAGGTAGAAATATCTATAATTTGGGGAAGATTTCCTTCCCTTTTATATTTATCCTCTTAAAGGAAATTCTAGCACTTTAGTTGGAGAATAATTAGAGCATGTGGATATGAAACCATTTAATGAAGGACAAATACAGCACCGTAAACCTCACATAAATTCACAGGTGGTCATTATATGATAAAAATTTGGGAAATCACTAACTGGAGATATAAAAAAAAATAAAGCAGTGAAGATCTTTCTCTCTTTTTGGATGGGATAGGGTGAGGTGGGTAGCTGTTCCAAAATGAAGCACATGGTTATTACCTGTTCATTCCATACAAGATATAAAAGGAGTTTATAAAGTGCTTTACCTTTGTAGTTAGTACATGTTAAAGAAAAAAGGCGGGAGTGATTACATTTCAGGTAAATTAACTTGATTATTTAAAAAAAAGTAATACCCCAAATTTGAATTTACAAATGAAAATAATTTATAGAGGGACGCCTGGGTGGCTCAGTCGGTTAATTGTCTACCTTTGGCTTGGGTCATGATCCCAGAGTCCTGGGATCAAGTCCTGCATTGGGCTTCTTGCTCACTGGCGAGCCTGCTACTCCCTCTGCATGCTGTGCCTGCAGGAGACTGCTTGTGTTCTCTCTTTCTCTGACAAATGAATAAAATCTTAAAAAAAAGAATTTATAGAAGAGTTTTCCATAGGATTAAATTAGCTGTTTTTTCATTTCTTCCACAAAGTATGATTCATTTTGATGTCCTAAAAAACACTGATAGGTTCAGTATATTTTATTGTCACAAATTAGAGTTTGGGTACTAATGAAGGAAGCTAAATTTTCTTTTGCTTCAAGTGATTGAATCTTTAAACTTCAAACTTGTAACACTGAGAATAGGCCAACTGCCTGTTGTCAGATATAAGTACGGTAAAGGTAGAATTAAAATAATATTAAAACATTATTTGATAATATTTATAGTCAATATAGCTATAAGACATTTAAAAAGTGAGTTCAAGGGGTGCCTGGGTGGCTCAGTTTGTTAAGTGTCTGCCTTTAACTCAGGTCATGATCCCAGAGTCCTGGGATCGAGCCCTGTATCGGGCTCCCTGCTCAGCGGAGAACCTGCTTCTCCCTCTCCCTCTGCTGCTTCCCCTGCTTGTGCGCCCTCTCTCTCTGTGTCAAATAAATAAATAAAATTTTTTAAAAAAATAAAAAGTTCAATATAATTTTCATAAATTACTAACTCATTTATCATTTGAAAAGTAAGTTTAAATTAGGTTAATTAGCAGAAATTTAAACTTCAACTCAAATAGTACAGCTTTTGGCTAATGATTTCCATTTGTGGTATCCTAAGTATTTCAGGGGCTGTTAACGTATTTTTTTGAGTACATACAACAAGTTAATAGTAATAAAAATATTATGTTTATGAGATAATCCAAAATAAAGCCAAAATACCATTGCTGGGCTGCCTAGGTGGCTCAGTTGTTTGGGTGTCCAACTCTTGATTTTGGCTCAGGTCATGATTTCAGGGTCCTGGGATCAAGTCCGATGTCGGGCTCTGTACTCAGTGGGGAGCCTGCTTGAAGTTTCTCTGTGTCTCCCTCTGCTCCTCCTGGTGCCTGTTCTCTCTCTCTCTCTCTCTCTCTCAGATAAATAAATCTTTAAGAAATACCATTGCAATAACAAATTGTTCAACTCACGGCTTTAATCAGTCACTGTGTCATTAAAATAGTGTAATATTTGTTTTTAATGTTCTTCTCTGTATTTAATACCTTATCTTTGAGTTATAAAGCTCCTAAGAAAAATGTCCCTTTATCTACCCCATGAAATGTTGACAAATTTTCAGTTGAAACATATTTCCAAGGTATATCTTTTTCCTAGGTATATTCATGAAAGCAAAGTCTTTATGGATAAACCAAGCTGGAATAATCTATTATTTACATGAAACTAGATTATAGACCATATTGCTACCATTCTATCTCCTTTGATCTCTTTGTCAGACTTTGTGAAATCAAGACAGGCATTTGTATAAAACTTAAAGTTCTGATAAAACTGATGTTTGCAATATCTTATTAAAAAATAAACTTGAAAGGCACTTGGCTGGCTCAGTCAGTGGAGCATGTGACTTTTTATCTTGGGGTTGTGAGTTTGAGCCCCACGTTGGGTGTAAAGATTAAAAAATAAAATCTTTATAAAAAAAAGTTTGAAATGATGTAAGGCTCTAGCATAGCTCGAGGCTTTTACTCATTTAGCTCTGTTCTAGACTTTGAGGAATGCAAATGTAGTTTAAGAACAGTGTTATTTCAGGGTGTCTGGGTGACTCAGTTGGTTAAGTGATGTGGACTCTTCCCTTTGGCTCATGACTGGCTCAGGGTCCTGAGATTGAGCCCTGTGTCAGCCTCGTACTGGGGATGGAGCCTGCTTAAGATTCTCTTTTTCCCTGTCCCTCTGTCCCTCCCCTGAGTGCATGTGAGTGCTCTCTCAAATAAGTAAATAATAAAATCTAAAAAAAAAAAAAAAAAAAAAAAGAACAGTGTTAATTTTTCTTTGGTCCACTAGCTGGGTGAATTAGGTTGACTCTGTTATTTTCAAAAAGGCATTTTGCAGTGTTGAAAGTCATTATTAGAGTGATGCACAAAGCTCCTTTCTTGAAATGACTAAATTACTAATTTGCATATAAAAATGCTTTGGTAAAGACCACCTTCCCTAAAGTGCTTTTACTTCTGTGAGAAAGTTTTGCTTTTGAATATTGCCTCTCCTAAAGTGTTTCACTTCTTAGAAGTTCATCATACCTGAAGTGTGTCAGGAAAAAGATTGAGAGAATTCAGATTTAGAATTTTGGATTCATTTGCTGCTAAGAATCTTTAAAAATACCTTTTGTGTTACATAAGAGAAGTGTTAATTTTGAATCTATTGTACTAGAAGGAGAGGAACTAGAATTTAGCAAAGAGTATTGGGAATTTGTGTGGTGGGAGATAGATAATCAGAAAGAGATGGTAGATCACAGGAAGAGATAGATAATATTTTAAGGACAGGATGTGAAGTACTGTGTTGACATGGGACAGGTCAGATCTTGATGTTTAATTGAGATGAGGGAGAGAAAGAAGGCTAGAAGAAATGTTTGGATCCAGGTAAAGACAAGAATGATGGGGATTTGGTGTAGGGGACTGCTTGTGTAGGGTAGGTGGTGGTTTTGCTTTGTTTTTTAGCATTTTCAGTGATTTTTACATAGTGCTTTTTAAATCTTCTTGTATCTGGTGCTGATCGTAGTATGCTGAAAGGCACTTATAATCTGTAATGTGTGTTTGGTGATTTGAATGAAGACACATCATTCTGTTAGTGAACTTAGTATACTAACCGTGTAGAACATATCATTACTCTTTTCACATAGGATAATTGTCTAGCTCTGTTAGTTTTGAGGACATCAGATTAAAGGTACATTGGTACATTGTACCTGATAAAGCAATCTTAACTGTATTTTTCATTTCCTGTTCCATCTGTCTCCCTTTACAGAGTTTGGTAATAGGTTCACTTTTGAAAATGAACTGCACTTGTGTCTACCTTATTTTAATATATATCCTGGAAACAATTGATAGGTGTGTTGAGAAGAGAACTCTGAATGCAGGGTTTTCGTGTAAACAGAATCAAAGGTTTACTTTGATCTAGTATAGCTATATGCTTATTTCCAGTTGAATGAAAATATTCTCTAAGGTAACTTGCATAGAGGTGCCTTTTTAAATTGGTGGTTGTATTGCTTTTGTTTTTTGGTTTTTTTTTTTAATTGTAGAATATTGGCTACAAATTTAATACTTTGCTTTCTTAACCCATTTTATTATGAGATAATCTCTTAGTGCCCTGAGCTCCTCTTTATGTTAAAAAACAAATTTGTCTTAAGGTTTTTGTTTTACTTGTTCTTTTTTTTTTTTTTTAAGATTTTATTTATTTATTTGACAGAGACAGCCAGCGAGAGAGGGAACACAAGCAGGGGGAGTGGGAGAGGAAGAAGCAGTCTCCTAGTGGAGGAGCCTGATGTGGGGCTCGATCCCAGAATGCTGGGATCACGCCCTGAGCCGAAGGCAGATGCTTAACGACTGTGCCACCCAGGCGCCCCCTACTTGTTCTTTTCATTTATTTCTTCTTGTTGGTATTTAGAAATGCTGATCATTTTCATATTTATATCTTAATTTAAAACTTGATTCTTTTAGTTATATAATAATTTCTGTACTTTCCACTGATAGTCTGAAAAAACTGGGGATTATTCAGTAGTTGTTTGGGAATGCCCAGCTAATAATGTGGGTTTCTGTAGAGTTTAAAGTGTAATGTTTAATATTTGTCAAGAACTCAAATGAAAAAATAGAAGGCTTACTTGTTACAGCTACTGATGATGTCAAGCTCTGGATGTTAGTACAGCCAGTATTGATGAATTAGATTTAAAAATCACAAATGAGATACCACTTCACACCCACTAGGGTGGCTATTAAAGAAGAAAAAAATAAGAAGTGTTGGTGAGGATGTAGAGAAATCGTAACCTTGTGCAATACTGGTTGAAATGTAAAATGGTATAGTTGCTATGGGAAATAGTATAGTGATTCCTCAAATTAAAAATAGAATTTCCATATAACCCAGTAATTGCACTTATGGGTATATATACACAAAAGAACTGAAAGTAGGGTCTTGAAGAGAAATTTGTACATCCATGTTCGTAGCAGTATTATTCACAGTAGTCAAAAGGTGGAAGCAACCCAAATATCTTTTTTTTTAGAAGATTTAATTAATTTATTTTTTGAGAGAGAGCATGCATATGTGAGTTGGGGGAGGGGTAGAGGGGGAGGTAGAGAGAGAGAGAATCTTATGCGGGCTCCACGCTCAGTGCAGAGCCCTATGTGGGGCTTGATCCCAGGACCCTGAGATCATGACCTGAGCCGAAATGAAGAGTTGGATGCTTAACCAACTGAGCTACTTGGGCACCCCTAAAGATTTTATTTTTAAGTAATCTCTACACCCAGTGTGGAGCTCAAACTTACAACCCCAAGATCAGGAGTTGCATGCTCCACTAAGTCAGCCATGTACTACCCCCAAATATCTTTTGGTGGCTGAATGAATATACAAAATGTGGCATATTCATACAATGAAATATTATTTAGTCTCAAAAAGGAAGGAAATTCTGACACATACTGCAACATGGATGAACTTTGAATACATTATGCTGAGTGAAATAAGTCTTAAAAGAGCAAATACTGTATAATTTCATAATATGGGGTACCTAGAATAGTTAAGTTCTTCCAGAGCATAGAATGGTGATTGCCAGGGGCTGGGGGTGGGGGCAGTGGACAATTGTTTAATGGGTAGAGTTTCAGTTTCGGAAGAGGAAGAAAGTTCTGGAGATGGATAGTGGTGATGGTTGCACAACAGTGTGAATGTGTTTATGCCCCTGAACTGTACACTTCAAAATGGTAAATTTTTTTGTTATGCATATTTTATCATAATTTTTAAAGAGAAATTTAAAAATTGAGGTTTGAACAACTAGAAGGAGAAAGTTGAGTAAGGAGAATGCAAGGCATCATTGCCTTTACTCATCTATTTGTGATGTCACAGTATATTTTAAAGAAGAACCCAGTTACATATGGGCTTTGTATAAGTTTGGCAGAATTATTCACAATTTTCATATTGGCTAGTAATTTGTATGTAAGATAATAAAGTATTTTTATTTTTGCTTCCTCCCTCCCTCTTCAGGAAGCCTCAAAAGGAAAGAAGAAAACGTTTTGGCTAGTGGTAGTCAGACACATGCTTGCGGGTGTCAGTATTGGTTACATTGCTGTTTTGGTAATTGTAAAAGGATGTGAAGAATTTGGATAGAATTCAGATGGGTCTTAAAGTCTTTTAGAGGGTTGGAAAAAAAAAAAGACCTATTAATCAAAGTTAAAGTACTTGAGATTATTAAGCTTGAGGAATGGAAGCTTAATGGTTTTTCTAACAGTAGTCTTCACGATCCTCTGAGTGATATATTATAGGCAGCCCCAGCTTACGAAGGGGTATTTCAAAACTTCATTTCTTAGTCAGTTGATAAGAACAAATGACAAAGTCATGAATAATACAGCTACAGAGGTATAACGTAGTTTGAATTGCAATGAAAAATAATAAGAAATAATAGTATTGTACTGAGTATTTTGGACTCCATGGACTTAAGCAGCTCCCGTACTCAGCTTACTATATAAAATCCATAAACTCCGAGCAGAAGATACTCTTACCAGGTCATGAGTTTATCTGGTGGAGGGTTGGTAGAAGGAAAGACTTAATACCTGGATATGGCAGGGAATCACAGTGGCTAGGTTAATTAATAATTTGGAGTTCTTTCCTTTTGGTCTTTTATAACCGTTATCTCCAGCAGCGCCCCATCCCCTTCTTAGATGCTATGTATGTTATGTGACATTCCTATCTGTGTTTATTTTTTTAAAGTCCCCTTTGAGATTGGCCCCAAATAGCGCAGTGGTTGGTGAGGGGTGATTTTCTAAGCCTCCTTTAGGTGACCTTGGTTGGGCCCTTGGCTTAACTGTTTGCTTTCTAGTTTGGCATGTTGGGAAAGAAAAGGTAAGAACCGCAGGATTCAGAAATTGTAGTAGATTCTTAAATATCTCTAGGTTCAGTTACGTGGATCTCAGCTGTCATCCACATAACACCGTGATTTAAAATGGTGTGGATTGAGATGCCTGGGTGGTGCAGTTGGTTAAGCATCTGCCTTCAGCTCAGTTCACGATCCCAGGGTCCTGGGATTGAGTCCTGCATTGAGCTCCTTGCTCAGCAGGGAGTCTGCTTCTCCCTCTGTCTGCTGCTCCCCCTACTTGTGTGCTCTCTGTCTCTCTCTCTGACAAATAAATAAATAAATAAAATCTTTAAAAAAAAATGGCTTGGATTGGCCAAGAGTGGTATGTGTTCTATTCTCTAGGACTTCATCCCGATTTTTTCAGACTCAAGGTCCCTGAATTGGTAGAACTTGAATTTGCTACGGTTTTCGTACAGACTAGATCACTTTCTTTCTCAGATCTTAGTGTGAATCGAAATGGCCTTGAAAGCTTGTGCACATGAAGATGCCTGGACTGCACCACAGACTTACTGAATCAGAATCTTTCTGGGTGGAATTTTAAATATATATTTACTTATTTAACTTTTTATTAAGGAAAGATATAAATAAACATATTCAAAAGTAGAACCCCTTTTTACTATTAAGGTCCTATAACGAACGATTTATGGCTAATCTCATTTTATTCATATCCCCATCCATTTTCTCTTTATTATTTTGAAGCGAATCCCGGATGTATTGGTTCATTTCTAAATAGGAAATTTATCTATTTTAATAGGTTTCTCAGATGATTCAAAAATGTATTTTGAACAGGCAGTACAGGTACATAGTAAAAATTAAAGTGTTGTGAAAAGGATATACAGTGAAAAGTAAGTCTTTGTCACTGCCCCCAGTATTCTTGTTACTCTTCCCTGAGACAAAGAAACCAACAGTGTCTTTATGTAGGTACAGATACTTCAGTGTATGTGCAATTATATACATACGTAATTCTTTTTTATTACACATGGTGGTATCTATTGTACACATTTTTCTGAATCTCGCTTTTTATATAATGATATGGGAATCAGTCCATAACAGGGTAGATTGTTTTCGTTCTTTTTTTAAAAAAATTCTTATTTTAGAGAGAGAAAGGTGGGGGGGGAGAGCGTGCGTTAGTGTGCACACGCACACAAATTGGGGGAGGGGCAGAGAAGGGGGGCAGGGAATCTCAAGCAGGGAGTCTGCTTGAGCACAGAGCCCCATGCAGGCTTGATCTCATGACACTGAGATCATGGCCTGAGCCGAAACCAAGAGTGGGTTGCTCAACCTACTGAGCCACCCGGGTGTCCCTGTTTCCATTCTTTTTAAAGACTGTAGGTGGTCTGTATATCAAGGTGTGTTTACCCAGTTTTCGAATGGATATTTAGGCTATTTCCAGTACTGTGTTTCTTTACACAGTACTGCACAAATATTCGTTTACTGTATTTGAGTTGCCTGATTGTATGTTAGTTTTGTTAGACAAGGCCAAATTGCTTTTCTGCTGAATGTGTATGGTATGTAAGGTTTTCTAGGCCCACCAGTTCCATTTTAAAAATGTTTTTCATGTCTCTCCTATTTATGTTCAAGCTTTTCTTTAAATCCACAAGTATATTTATAATAGCTGTTTTTGAAATTTTTATCTGTGAGTTTCATCATCTGTCTCTCTGAGTCTGTTTCTGTGGGTGTGGGGTCACAGAAGTGGTTTGAAATGAGAATCGTGATAATGCTAAATTATTGAAGATAAGGTTGGGGGTCCTCACAAACAGCATTAAGTGAATTAGCAGATGGGTTCGGAATGGTTAGATGGAGTTTTCAGTGTGGCTTTGCTTCATTAAAAGGAGATTAATTGGTGGAATATTGAAACCTCTTCTGATGCTGGATGAAATGGTTTGGAACTCCAGGATTTTAATTTATGATTTCCTCTTACACATTGAACATCAAATCTTAATTTGTCTAATAAAGTTTTATTGCTTATTTCTTACCAGAGCCAGGTCAGTTTAGGAATGTGGTAGGTAGTTAACAAGAAATGTTTAGGGGGTGCCTGGCTGGCTCAGTTGGTAGAGCATGGGACTCTTGATCTGGGGTTTATGAGTTTGAGCCCTGTGTTGGGTGTAGAGATTACTTAAAAATAGAATCTTAAAAAAAAAAAAAAAGAAGTTTAGGAAGTTGAAGGAGGCATAAATTTATGCCTTTTATCTGAAGGGCAATGTATTTTCCTGTTCCTTTTACTATACCCCAGCTATGTGACCTTGGACAGTTTCCTAGTTCCTTTGAGTTTTAGTTTTCTTAACAGCAAATTGGGAAGATATTAATATGATTAAATAAAATATCGCAGGGCCACCTGGGTGGCTTTGTTCATTAAGCATCTGCCTTCTGCGCAGGTCGTGATCTTGGGGTCCTGCGACCAAGCCCTGAATTGGGCTCCCCAATTACTGGGGAGTCTCTTTCTACCTCTGCCCCTCCCCTTGCTCGTGCTCTCTCTCTCTCAAATAAATAACATCTTTTTAAAAAAATATTACAAATAAAGCATTTGTTAAAATTCTTTGTATAGTAAGTCCTTCAATAGGTGGTGACTCATTATTTTAAATATTATATGTGTTTCATGTTATGATGGTAGTCTGTTATTTTTGAATTGGAGAATTGATGTTTGATTCGTTAAAACAGTAGGAGATTGCCCAGTTAATACAATACAGATTTTTAAATTGCAGAGAGTGGAAATATTTTACAATTAATCTGACCTGCTCACGTTTCTTGAACATCGACTCTAAATCCTGGGAACTTTGTTTCAGATCTAGTGTGAAAATTACAATGTAATGTCATGTCATGTCAATGCTAATTAGAAGAACATAGAAGCTTTAATGAGAGCACTGAACACCCAGCTCTGGCCTACAGGGTGAGTGGCGAGCGTGTGTCCCAAGAAAATCCTCAGCAAGAAGGTGTTCACACGTTGATCTGAATGTAAAGAAGTCTGCTTAAGGGTACAAGGGTGGATGTGGAAAAAGACAGTAAGAGAACATCATGCAAAGGGACCTACATCTGGCTTCTATACTTATTTTTACGATTGATTATTTTTCCTGAGGCGATTCTTGAGTTTTAGATTTAAGGATTGTGACTGTAATATGTAATGGATGTTTTCTTTCATTGTCATTGGTTCATAAATGATAATTTGGTGATAGAATGCTTTACCTTTGCCAAATGTGTATAGTTTAGGGGTCTGTACTTTTCCTTTTGGGGGAAAAATGGTTGGTACAGTTCTTAGGGCATATCTTGGTGATTGCAACTGCTTGGTAAATATTTTTTGATTAAATGAATGCACTCAGCTCTTTATTTCCAGTCTTTTATGCAATACTCAAAATAGCTGAAGCACTAATTAGCTAGGAGATACTGAAATACTTACCTTCTTCAGGGAAAAAAATCTTAATGGAGTTAAATTATATTTACAAATTATGGACTTGACCCTTGAAAGTTTTCTTACATGATTTTTAAAATTAAAGACAAATTTTTGTAGTTAATATGTCGTTTTTCTTTCCTCTCTCCCCACCCAGGTATGGCCTCACAAGTCTTGGTCTACCCACCGTATGTTTATCAAACTCAGTCAAGTGCCTTTTGTAGTGTGAAGAAACTCAAAGTAGAGCCAAGCAGTTGTGTATTCCAGGAAAGAAACTATCCACGGACCTATGTGAATGGTAAAAACGTTGGAAATTCTCATCCTCCCACGAAGGGTAGTGTTTTTCAGACAAAGATACCATTTAACAGACCTCGAGGACACAACTTTTCATTGCAGACAAGTGCTGTTGTTTTAAAAAACACTGTGGGTGCTACAAAGGTCATAGCAGCTCAGGCGCAGCAAGCTCAAGTGGAGGCACCTCCGATTGGGGCGTGGCGACACAGGTTAAATTTCCTAGAAGGCCCCCAGCGATGTGGATTGAAGCGCAAGAGTGAGGAGTTGGATAATCATAGCAGCGCAATGCAGATTGTCGATGAATTGTCCATACTTCCTGCAATGTTGCAAACCAACATGGGAAATCCAGTGACAGTTGTGACAACTACCACAGGAACAAAACAGAATTGTACCACTGGAGAAGGTGACTATCAGTTAGTACAGCATGAAGTCTTATGCTCCTTGAAAAATACTTACGAAGTCCTTGATTTTCTTGGTCGAGGCACTTTTGGCCAGGTAGTGAAATGCTGGAAAAGAGGGACAAATGAAATTGTAGCAATCAAAATTTTGAAGAATCACCCTTCTTATGCACGTCAAGGTCAAATAGAAGTGAGCATATTAGCAAGGCTCAGTACTGAAAATGCTGATGAATATAACTTTGTACGAGCTTATGAATGCTTTCAGCACCGTAACCATACTTGTCTAGTCTTTGAGATGCTGGAACAAAACTTGTATGACTTTCTGAAACAAAATAAGTTCAGTCCCCTGCCACTAAAAGTAATTCGACCCATTCTTCAACAAGTGGCCACTGCACTGAAAAAATTGAAAAGTCTTGGTTTAATTCATGCTGACCTCAAACCAGAGAATATTATGTTGGTGGATCCTGTTCGGCAGCCATACAGGGTTAAGGTGATAGACTTTGGGTCGGCCAGTCATGTATCAAAGACTGTTTGTTCAACATACCTACAGTCTCGGTACTACAGGTAGGTGACAGCTACTTTTTGGCTCTTTAGTAAATGTTGAATTTTGGCTAAATGAAATAAGTTTGTGTGCATACATGGTGAAAAAGACAGCTTGGATAAGTAAAGTAATCAAGATCAGTTTAGGTTTGAGGTGTTAAAAATTTTTAAAATTTAGGCATAAAATCTGCCCAAACAGGATAGAAATCTCTGCTGCAGTTCTGAGCCAAAGACATTGGGTCGGTTATTTTTATTGTTAATAGAAGACCTGAAGGAATGGTAGGTGATTAATGATGATCAAACAGAAGTCTTCAAATGTTGGGAGAGGTTTTTAGTAATTTTTGTATATATCTTTGGGCATTTTGGCATTTAAGAGAACTAGTTTATTAAAGACAATCAGATGTAACTGAATACTTAGAAAAGTTATATATGAGAACTCAGAAAGTTATTCTGATTAGCGATTTTAAGATTCAGAAGATTCAGACACACTTCCATGGCTGCCATAAATGTTCAAGAGACTTTTCCATAACAAGTTTGATTATACTCTTTTCATCTATATGTTATGGGTAATGTTATTTTGGTGTTGGTGCTATGGGTAGAATTTAAAGAAGAAAATAACTTCCATGTAAATACTGATAAAGTGCTATAGTGTCATGATTAATATTGTGCTAGCCTGGCGTATATTGGTAGTCTTAAGGACTAATGATTACCAAGATTCAAAATATCTTCTTGAGTAGGTAAAATTGTTTTGGATTCATAGCTCTATCATTTTGAGAAATTGTTTTCATTTCAGCTAGAATGAATTTATGGTCTTGGTGAACTCTAGAGCCCCAACACAGTGGACAAATACAGAAGCTGCCAATATTGGCCGTTAAGAAGTTAGTGAATAGACAGATACATGCAGTTTATTGTTGGAGATTGTTAGAATTTGAGGATTATAAATTTAGACCTGGCAAGGGGTATTTTCTGGTATTTTTTTTGAAGATTTATTTACTTATTTTTAGAGAGAGAGCACACGTGAGCATGAGCACTTGTGAGCATGAGTACTTGTGAGCATGAGTGGCGGGGAGGGGCAGAGGGAGAGGGACAACCAGATCTGTGCTGAGCGTGGAGTCAGATGCGGGGCTTGATCCTAGGACCCTGAGATTGTAACCTGAGCCAAAATCAAGAGTCGGATGCTCAACCCGCTGAGCCACCCAGGCGCCCCTATCTTCTGGTATTGTATCTACCTTTGTACAATACCTCTCACTCTGATTAGTTTCTTGCAAATACATGCCTTAGTATCCAGGACAAGATCTAGGAGAAATTAATTAGCTACTACAAAAACCAACTCCACATATATGCCTTGCCATTAGTAGGTCATTAGGAGTCCCACATTTATGTCAGTTAGTGATAATTTATTAAAATACGTATTAGAGGAGCGCCTGGGTGGCTCAGTCTTTAAGTGTCTGCCTTTGCCTCAGGGCATGATCCCGGAGTCCTGGGATCAAGCCCCACATCAGGCTTCTCTGCTGGGAGCCTGCTTCTTCCTCTCCCACTCCCCCTGCTTGCATTCCCTCTCTCGCTGGCTGTCTCTCTCTGTCAAATAAATAAATAAAATCTTTAAAAAAAATGTGTTAGAAATCAGGAACATAGCCTAATTTATTGTTTAGTATATCCCTGATTGTAAGATTTTTAGTACTAGAGTGCTGAGGTACTATTCCTTTTAAATGGTTTAAAAGATATTGTAGGGGCACCTAGGTGGCTCAGTCAGTTAAGCATCTGCCTTCGGCTCAGGTCATGATCTCGGGGTCCTGGAATCAAGCCCCACAGTGGGCTTCCTGCTCAGGAGGGAGTCTGCTGCTGCTCTCTCTCCCTCTGACCCTTCCCACTGCTCGTTCTCTCTCTCTCTCAAAAACAAAACAAAACAAAACAAAAACAAAAAACTATAGTTGTGTCAGGGTAGTCTTATTTAATATATCATATAATTACATTTATTTGATCCTCTGTACTCCTGACAGATTTATTTAATATAATGGAATACAGGATTAGCTTTTAGTTCATTTTTCCCAGAAAATTTATTTTAAAATATTATTTAACAGCATGAGAAGAAAAGTGGTTTTTTCCTTCACTTTGTGTTCTATGGATTCTGTCTTAAGAGCTTTTAGTTGTCAGCTAGCATATTATATAAACCCCCAGGCTCCAGCTGCTTGGGCTCTATATTTAGTTCACTTGTTAGTAAATGACTTCATTTTATTTGGGTCCTGCATTATACTGCGTATCAGATTTAGCTCTGTGTGATACCTAGACTCCTTTTTTTTTATTTGAAATATTTTGGATGAGAGTTAAAAAAAAAAAACTTTATTTTTTATACTTGAACATTTATTAAACATTTATTAAATGTTTCAAGAAAGTAGAGGAAATCCTTTAAAAACCAATCAAATGCTAAATGTTTTACAGTGTTTATTTCTAGTATTAGGCCTTTGCACAAATACTAGCCTCTGTTGGGAGTGGAAAAAAAAGCTATGAATAATTGCTAAGTACAATTACTAAGTTTCTAATTTGTTTTTCTGTATAAATTTCAAGTAGATAATCTGAATTTCACAGGGTATACAATTGCTACCTTACAGGTTTTGTGTTTAGAGTAAAAAAAATGAGATTCTTATTTGTAAACAGGGGCTCGCGCTAGTAGCATTTTGGTTGCTGTTGCTTGGGTAAAAACATTTAAAAAGGACTTTATGTGAATTAGATTCAGGAGTTAGAGTTAGTAAGTATTAAGGTAGACTGGTGAAAATGTCTTATAGTCCTTAATTATGTACTGTTTTAATATCTAGTGTAGTTTTGCATGAAAATAGCAGGTAACTTAATCTTTTTCAATATTTGTTCACCAATTTTGGCTTAGTTTTTGACTAAGGTTACTTAAAATTTGATTAGACAGTAAGCAGAAGTGTCTTAAACTTGATTTTTAACTCTTTGTTAAAAATACGTTGTATTTAAAAAACGAAAGCAGGAAGTGGAAACTTACCAAATTAAATATTTTTGAGCTAATCACAGTATGAACACACATACCACAAGTTCCAAGGTAAACGATTTGTGTTTAAACACAGGTTCATGTGTTATTCTGTTTCTTTGAACTGTGCAACACAGAAATGTAGTAGGGATATCTTAAAATAGACAGGGGACAGTGGCCAGAAATTGTTGACTACTATAGATGGTGAGGCTGTCTACCTCTTGTAGTGATATAAGCCAGAAGTACATGCTAAGGGCATTGATTTGCTCAAGGTCAGCATGTTCTAAATTCAGCTGCATGAGTATGGTTTCTGTCAAGAACACGCAGGGCTCTTGAATGCATAAAAGGTTTTAGCAGCAGAAGGTGCTGTGTTTATGAGGTGTGGTGGCAACATTCAGTTCATGAATATTTTCCTTTTTCTTTTAAATGTAGAATTCTAGCTTGTGGTTTGAGTCATTTCAGAACATAGAGACAGGAAAGTGGGCTGTAAAGTAACCTGAAAAGCAGTTGTATTTATTTCAAGTTTACTGAGTAATTTAGCATTAATTGTTGTTGAGGTAAAAAAATGCTTTCTATTTTGCCTGTAATGGTTGACCGAATGGTATGTAATGATAATTAATTTAGGCTTATCATTTTTTGTTTAGGGTATTCAAATACATCCCCTTATGCCTTTCTAGACTCAAAAGTATCAAAGACAGAGTTCCTGTAACAAAATTAAGATACATAGAATGACCCATACAATAATAGCCAATACTTTATGTAAGGTACTCTATAATAATAGAAGACTGTGTATGTATACTACATTTTTTTCAAGTGCTTTTATATGTATATTTCCTTGTTTGTTTCTCATGTCTCACCCCCATGAGTTAGGTAAGACAATTGGTAGAATTCCTATTGCATAAGCAGAAAACTGAGGCTTATAGAAGTTAAACAGGTCCAAATTCACACTGCAAATTTAACTGAATTTTTCTTGAGTCCTTTTTGTGTGCTGGCACTCTGCGAGGGATGCAGAGGTGATTAAAACATGATTTCATCATTTAATGGAGGAGAAGAATAGTTTGTCTTAAGAAGTCCTGGGGTATAGGTGTGTGCAGGGTGCTATGGGAACACAGAGGAGAGCACTTAGCTTCATTTGAGGGTTCAAAGAAGGCTTCTGGTGAGAGATGACCCTTGAATGAGCCTTGAGAGTAGAGAAGAAGTTACGAGCAACGAGTATTAAAGTTCTCTGTTTCTAAACCACCCTTATCCAAAAAAGCTCAGTATTGTCTGAAATTGTTGACAGTTTCTTCTCTGTATTATGAAATAGTTATTTTTGCGGGGAATCCTTATTAGGCAAAAGGTTGTCAACTGGGTTTTGTGTTTTAACAAGTTTTTTTTATTTTTAAAGATATTGTTTTAGAGTGCGTGCAAATGTGGGGAGGGGCAGAGAGAGAGAGAGGGAGACAATCTCAAGCAGACCCCCTGCTGAGGACGGAGCCTGCCATGGGGCTCAATCTCACCACCTCGAGATCATGATCTGAGCCAAAATCAGGAGTCGGATGCTTAACCGACTGAACCACCTAGGTGCCCCTCGTTTTAACAGAAGTTTTAATGGGAAGGGATGCCTGGGTGGCTCAGTCGGTTAAGCGTCTGCCTTCAGCTCAGGTCGTGATCCCCGTGTCCTGAGATCGAGTCCCACATCAGGCTCCTTGCTCAGTGGGGAGCCTGCTTCTCCCTCTGCCTGTCGCTCCCCTTGCTTGTACACTCGCTGTCTCTTTCTCTTGGACAAATAAATAAATAAAATCTTAAAAGAGAAAAGAAAGAAAAAAGTTTAATAGAAGTCTGTAATGAAGTGGTTTTCTGTACCATACATTGTGGTCACAGACATAGATTATTTAATACATATATAATACTATATTAATGTTAATGATATGCATATATATATATATATATATATATACACACACATGGCTTTCAAATAAAAATTTTGACAGGGCTCTTAAAGTTTTTTTTAAACAACTTTATTAAGATATAATTCACATACCATGAACTTTTTTTTTTTTTTAAGTAGGCTCCACGCCCAGCCGTGGAACCCAGTGTGAGGCTTGAACTCACAACCCTAAGATGAAGACCTGAGATGAGATCAAGAGTCAGACAGACACTTAACCGACTGAGCCACCCAGATGTCCCAAACCTGACACTTTTAAAGAGTACTGGATAGTTATTTTGTAGAATGCTCCTCAATTTTAGTTTGTCTGATGTTTTCAGGTTATGCATTTTTAGAATAACTGCACAGAAGTGTTGTTGTATTCTAACATATTCAGAGGAACATGATGTCATTTTTTCCCATTACTGGTTAACTTTTGATCACTTGGTTGAGGTGGTGACTGTCAGATTTTTCCGCTGTAGGGTTTTTTTTTCTTTGTAATTAACAAGTATCTTGTGAAGAGGAACTTTGAGAGTATACTGCTTTCTCATCTTATTTTCACAAACAAGTTTTAGCCTCTCTTGGTGAATATGGCCTTAAACAATTACAACTATGGGGTTGTGAAATGATGATTTTCTAATTCAATCATTCCTGTATAAGAAATTCCTTTATAAGGAAGAATTTTCCTTTACTTAGTCTTTTTGTTTCTTTTTTTTTTTTAAGATTTTATTTATTTATATGACAGAGAGAGACAGCCAGCGAGAGAGGGAACACAAGCAGGGGGAGTGGGAGAGGAATAAGCAGGTTCCTAGCGGAGGAGCCTGATGTGGGGCTCGATCCCAGAGCACCGGGATCCCGCCCTGAGCCGAAGGCAGACGCTTAATGACTGTGCCAACCAGGTGCCCCTAGTCTTTTTGTTTCTGTATGGACTCATGGATTCATATCCATTGGGTTGTAATGTTACTTGTTACTGTCTTATTAAATAATTGTCCTAAATTGTCCAGCAGGAGCCGATTTAAGCTTGTTCTGTGTCCCCTTTGCCATGGCCCCTTCCTCCCTTGAGTGCTTACCGTCTGGTACCACAAGATGTTCCAGACTGACATTGTACCTTCCTGCCCCATCCCTGATATTGGCTATTTATCTAAGGAGCTCTGGTTCCTTTTATTGGAGAATGGTGTTTTGAAAACAAGATGGATGCTAGTGCCGGATGTGCTCATTAGTACTAAGGTGTTATGCTTTTAGGCCCTTTGAGTGGTAAAGCTAAAAAATGGCATGTGTGTGTTTTAGTAGTTCTGTATCTATCTGTTTATATATTAAAACCATGAATTCATACTGCTGTGTCCAGTTCTGACACCTCAAGAGTTCATTCTGTCCTTCTTCCTTTATTTATAATCCCTTTTATGATACCAGGAAACTTGGCTCTCTTTATCTACCATATGTTACTTATTAGCTCAGTTCTAGAATACATTTAATGTAGTTTTGGAATTGCTACCCATACCATTGCTAATTTACTAACTGGAGTACAACATTTATTTACAGTTCTTTTCTTTAGCCATAGATTTGGAGCATGTAGTCAAAATACTGTTTTAAGTTACTTTGGTTCTTCTCCAAACCTCCACCTTCAAGTGTGATTATGTTTTTTTTTTTTTTGAAATATATTTAAGTTCATTTCTTTGTATTTCATTTTGGGCCCATCCATATCCTTGTTTGTTTGACTATGTGAAACATTAATGTGGTTCTGTAAATTAGAAGCATGCTAAAACCATCAGAAGCGTCACACTCCCTCCTCACCATCCTTCCCACCTCCTTCCTCTCTAACCCCTTTTAGTAACCATTATCATTAGTTTTTGTTTTATTCTTCGTGTGTCTGTGTATATGTATCTGTGTGTTTGGGGGGGGGTATATAAACAGATAAATGTTTGTTTTCTCAATTTCTCTTCTTACAGGAAAGGTAAGGTACTATAGATGCCTGTTTGCACTTGGCTGTTTTCCCTTAACAGTGTTTCCTGGAAATCACTTCATGTCAGTTCATAGAGATCTTTCTCATTCTATTTTATTGCTGAATAGTACTACATTATGTGGATAACCATAGTTTATTCAGCCACTTTCCTAATTATTGATATTGTGTTTCCCAATTACAATTACAAAGAATAGTTTTGTGCATACATATTTTTGTATTCAAGTTGTATCTTCAAGGTAAATTTTCAGAAGTGGGATTATTTAGTCAAAAGGTAAATGCATATATAGTTTTGTTAGATATTGCCGAACTTCTCTCAGTCAGAACTGTACCAGTTTGCATTCCCAGCAGCAACATACGGTAGTGCCTGTTTCTCTATAGCCTTGCCAGCGGAATTTGTTATTCTTTAACAATTTTGCCAGTTGATTGGCAAAATTGTTAATCTGTGTAGTTTTATTTTGCATGTGTCATTATGAGTGAAGTTAAACATCTCATGTTTAAGGGTAATTTTTAAATTGTGTGTATGAGTGGTGCCTGGGTGGCTCAGTCAGTTAAGCATCCAACTCTTGATTTTAGCTCGGGTCTCTAGATTGAGCCCTGTGTTGGACTCCCTGCTCAAGCGGGGAGTCTGCTTCTCTCCTTTTTTTTCTCCCTCTGCCCCTCCCCCTGCTCACGTGCGTGCTCTCTAAAATAAATAAATGAATCTTTAAAAAAAAATTGTGTGTATAAATGTGAATTGCCTGTTCATGTCTTTTGCCCATATTTCTATTAAGAGTTTGGTCTTTTGTCCATCAGTTTTAGAGATCTCTTATACATATGGGGTGTTAGCCCTTTATTTGTCATATATGTCGAATTTTTTTTCATTTTGACTTTTTTGTGGTTTTTTTATTTGCCTTGTACAAAGTTTTTTGTGTGTGGTTTTTTTTTGTTTGTTTTGTTTTTTGAGAGAAAGAAAGGTTGTGGGGGGCAGGTGAAGGGGCAGAAGGAGAGGGAGAGAGAAAGAATCTTAAGCAGGTTCTACACCCGGCACAGAGCCATGCTGGGTTCGATCTCGTGACCTTGAGATCATGATTTTAGCTGAAATTGGATGCTTAGCTGACTGAACCACCCAGGCACCCCCTGTGTGTGGTTGGTTTTATCAGTCTCTTCTTTCATTGCCTCTGGATTTTAAGTCATAATTAGAAGGCCTTCCCATTGCTGAGTTCAAAGAGGCATTCACCCTGTTTTCTTCTAGTACTTACTGAATTACCATTTTAAATATTTAGATCTCTAACTTATTTTAAGTTTATTCTTAGAATTTATGTGAGATGTGGATCTATTTTTTTTTTCAAGTAGCTAATCAGTTATAGGGACTTTAGATTGGGTGGACAGGGAAAAATCTCTTAAGGACATAGTATATTAAACTGGGGCCTGAAGGGAGACCACCAACCAGAATGGGTGGACTGAGAGCCTTGGGCAAAGAAAGATCCTGTGTGAAGCCTCTGAGGTTGGAAAGAGTTTGATAAAGAATCTGAAAGCCTGCCAGTGAGACTTAGGCATAGTGGAACGGATAAAGTAGGGGTGTGATTTGAGGTTGGAGGGTAGCCGCTATGGTTTATGTTTTAATCGTTCTGGCTGCTATTTGGAGGGGGAAGAGGACCAGAATGAGAGTAGAGATAGGAAAACCATTAGGAAAGAGGCATTAAGGTAATGCACAGAGAGGACATGGTGGCAGTGGAAAGAAATGGATAGATTGGTGTTAGTGTGGTTATTTTGCTTTTTACTAGGATACTCCCCCTCCTGGGGAAAGATGCTTTGTTACGGTTGATATTTGTTGACTTAAATTATGTGTGAATTTAGACATGCACCTGACTTCTATGAATATCTATATCTAAATATATATTTAACACCATGTGTTAAAAGCCACATTAGAACCAAACAGAAACAAACAAGACAAACAAAAGAACCTGGAAAACTCTCTATTACTGGTATTTTAGACCTGAATCAGAGGAAGTGAAATATAGCCTTTGAAATTTCTTTAAGCTAAATCATATTTTGTTTTTACAGTTCAGTTATTTCAGGCTGATTTGTTTTATAATTCCCCCAAATCGTGGTTAGTATTTATCTTCTAAAAATGACTACTTTTTGTTGTCATTTATTAAGATAAACATTTAAGGGACACCTGGGTGGCTCAGTCACTTAAGTGTCTGCCTTCAGCTCAGGTCATGATCCCAGGGTCCTGGGATCCAGTCCGCATGAGGCTCCTTGCTCAGCGGGGAGCCTGCTTCTCCCTCTGCCAGCTGCTCGCTCTGCCTTGTGCTCTCTCCCACCCCTCCACAAATGAATAAATAAAATCTTAAAAAAAAAAAAAGATAAACATTTAAATAAAAATAGGCTTACAGATTACATTCTGTTTTGCAGTTTGCTTTTGTTTAATTCTATACCTGTGGTCTTTTTTTTTTTCTTCCAATGTAAATTCTGTAGATTATTCTGTGAAACTGTTAAATAGAATTTTCATGTGTGAACTCACTTACATACTAATTGAACAGGTTAACTGTAAAGAGACAGTTATAAGGCAATAGAGAAAATTTGAATGTCAGACGATATTTTTTTTTTGAATGTCAGATGATATTAGGGAATTATTGATTTTTTTATGTGATAAGAGCATTGTGGGGTTTTTTTGAGAGGGAGTAGGGGGAGGGGAGAGCATTGTGGGGTTTTTTTTTTTTTTTTTTTTGAGAGTGCAGGGGAGGGGTAGAGGGGGAGAGAGAATCTTAAGCAAGCTCCACGCTCAGTGCAGAGCCCAATGTGGGGCTTGATCCCAGGACCCTGAGATCATGACCTGAGCTGAAATCAAGAGTTGGATGCTCAACCAACTGAGCCACCCAGGTGCTCTGTTTTTTACTGAGTTTTAGGCAATCTTTTATTTCTTTTTTTTTTTTTTAACATTTTATTTATTTATTCGACAGAGATAGAGACAGCCAGCGAGAGAGGGAACACAAGCAGGGGGAGTGGGAGAGGGAGAAGCAGGCTTCCCGCTGAGCAGGGAGCCCGATGTGGGGCTCGATCCCAGAACGCTGGGGCCATGACTTGAGCTGAAGGCAGACGCTTAACAACTGAGCCACCCAGGCGCCCCGGAAATCTTTTATTTCTAATGGGTGAAAAATGGAAATCTTGATTATTAATGGGATTCAAGAAAAACATCCTTTTACACTTTGTTTTGAAATTATTTCATCAAATTACAATTTTAGATATATTAATATTAATGTTTAGAAAAGAATGTTATCTTTCTAAAAATTGCTATATAATATTAGAGCATTTTTATACTTACTAACCCCTTTCTTTACATATTTCATTCTGAAAACATTTGTTCATACTGCTCCCTATATTAGAAAAACAAATTGGACTAGTTTGTAAGTTGTACTATCATCTTGAGCTATCAATTTGGTGACCAGAATTACTTTTAATATAGAATTTTTTTCATTTTTTTATTATGAGAAAGTATAACATAATATGTATCATCTTAAACATTTTTAAGCATGCAGTTCATTAGTATTAAGGATGTTCACATTGTTTTAAAACAAATCTCTAGAACTTTTTCATCTTGTACATTTGAAAATCTGTACCCATTAAACAACTCCCTTTTTTTCCCTCTCCCCAGCCCCTGGTCACCACCATTCTACTTTTTGTTTCTATGAATTTGACTACTTGAAATATCTTATAGAAGGAGAATCATATAGAACTTCTCTTTTGGTGACTAGCTTTTTTCACTTAGTATAATGTCCTCAGGTTTATCCATGTTATAGCATGTGTCAGGATTTCCTTCCTTTTTAAAAAAGGCTGAAAAATTCCATTGTATATTCCGTAGTTCGTTTATCCATTCTTTAGCTCTGGACATTTGGGTTGCTTCTACCTCTTAGTTGTTGTGAATAGGGCTGCTATCAACATGAGTGTACAAATATCTCTTCAAGACTTTGCTTTCAATTCTTTTAGCTGTGTACCCAATAGTGGGATGCTTTGATTATGTGGTAGTTCTATTTTTGTGATTTTTTAAATTATTTTGAATAAAAGCCTTTAATTTCAAAGGTTATCAGTTTTTTTCCCCTTGTTTCTAGGGCTTTGTTTTAAAGGTGCATATTGTCTCATGAATGTACTGTATAATAGGATGTAATGATAACATTTCTGACATCACACACCTCCGAATGTATGTGCCTGTCTGTTTTTGAGTCTTCAGCATTTTCTTATGAATGGAATCCATTACCGTGGATGTTATTAACAGAGTGCCTGCTGCCACAGAAGAGTGCCAGTTTGATGGCCAGTGAATAATTCAGGCATCAGCTGGTGTGGTAAGATTGTATTACTTAGGAGAGAGATCTAATATGTTAAACTTTGACATTAAAAACAACATATGTTTCTTTTGTGAGGAAAATGCTGAATTACAAAAAAAAATGTTGAATATATTTATCTAAAAACCAGTATACTAAATTAAAAATTATTCAATTAATGATTTTTTAATTATAAAAGTAATAGATGCTCACTATTGGAAAAAATGCAGTATTCAAGAAGGCTCTGAAGCAAAGCAGGAGCAATTTCCCCCCTTAATGTTGACGTTCTATACCATAATTTTTTGTAATATATTTTATACTTTAAGCAGTACTCTATGATGTATATTTTGTTTGTTTTCTCATAATGCCACAGGAAACCTTCTTGTATGTCCTTGGACACTTGTTTGATACATTTCCATGACATTTCTAGATTAATTGGGCCAAAGGGTATGTACATTTTGCTGATGGGTACTGCCAAATTTCCTTCTAGAAACATTACTTTGGCTTATAATATCACCAATAGTGTTTGAAAATGCTCTTTTCTTCACATTCTTGTCATCACAAGGATATTTCTGGTTTTTCAAATTGTTGGCTTTAAATAAGCAAAAGCCAAAATCAAGTTTTAATTTTTTTTATCACCTGCAGTACATGAAAAATGGTCTAGTGTCATAATGTCGTACTGCTGGTTGTTCTTTTTTATGTGGGGAATGAAAATGAACAGGGTTCATATAATAACAACATTTGTTGACTGCATAGTAACAGCCACTATGCTAGAAACTTTTCATAATTACCCCTTACCCTTACAACAACCATGAATAGTGGTAATACTACATTTTACAAACAGGGAATTTGAGATTCAATATGTTAAGCAACCTGTCTAGGGTGGTACATAGCTTCTCATAAGCTGGAGAGGTGTGATTTGAACTCAGCTCTGCCTCTTCATTTTACCATGCTCTTTCTCCAGGGATTTTCCCTCATCTTCTTGAAATTCCTCTCGAAGGACACTGGTGACTTGTTTGTTAATCACCAGATTTGATGGATTTTTTTTTTTTTAAGCCCACATCTGGCTGGACTTCTGTCGTTCAGCACTGTTAGTGGTTTATTTTACTGAAACTTTCTTTGTTGGTTCCTAAACACTATACTCTCAGTTTTTTCTTTCACTTCTCTGACAGACTTCTTGTCCTTTTTCTCTCCTCTTAAATGTATACATTCTCCTGAATTCAGTCCTGCGCCCTTTTCTCATTCAATATATTTCCCTCTTGGCGATCTTACTCTGTCCCATGACTTCAGTTTGTTTAATATGGTAAGCTTTTAGACACCTTCCTGTACCCCTGACCTTCCTTTGAACACCTAATTTCTGTTTCTGGTTGGAATCTCCTTGAGCAGTCTCTGGATATTACTAACTCATATTCATGATTCATCTTTCTTCCAAAGATGCTATATCTTCTCATCTTCTCATATTACTGTATTAAGATTATTAAGCATCCAGCTCGTGGTTTTGGCTCAGGGTTGTGAGATCGAGCTCCGTGTCAGGCTCCATGCTGGGGGTAGAGCCTGCTTAGGATTCTCTCTCTCCCTCTTCGCCTTCCCCACATGCTTTCTCTCTTTAAAAAAAACAAACAAACAACAAAACATTATTGAAGAACCATTTCCCTGTTACTCAGTGTGGGAAACTGAGTTTTTGGCTTGTTTTTGTTTCCCTGTTATATATCTAGTCATTGTGTGACCAAATCCTAGTGATTTTTATCTCTGAAATAGCCTCACATGTAAATTTTGCCATACTTCACACTGCCTTATTCTGGTCTAGACTTCTATGCTAGGTTAGAAATTCATTTTTTAATAGTCTCTGCCTCTTGCAGTTTATCCTGCATTGTTAGGTATGTGTTATGGATTGATTTAAGAAATCACAGAACTATACACAGACATAAATACCTGAAATTTTATTTTTACTGCTTTGTGCTTTCTTACCCCCAGTTCTTGATACAGAGTGTACTTATCAGCAAATGTCACAAACTAGCGACCTCTTAGAAACCTAATTGCAGTGGTATCAAGAGTATGGCATGACTTTGGCCTTGAAATAGCCCTGTACAATTGGAAAAAGCTGACAAAGTAATCAAAAAAGTGATTCAAATACTTTAAAATGTGTGAGTAGAATGTTGTGCTAAGGAAGCTTTTAGTAGCTTTCAGTAGATTTTCGAGTACATGCCTTGATAACACGAGCCCTTGTATCTCTTTTCCTGTGTCACGAGTGTCTCTGATTGTCCTCTCTCTTCTTTGGTATGGAGCTGTTTCATATTGTAACAGAATGCTCTCTGGCATTGTAAATGTGGGGTTTTTTTCCTCTTTCCTTCCTCAGGGCTAAATTAATCATTAGCATTTCCTAAAGATAAAATATTTGTACTAAAGATACTGTTATGTAGAAGCAAATAATTTCAGAGTTGGAAACATTTACATAGACATTTAGTCTAACTTACATTATAGAAGAGGCAACTGAAATCCAGTATACCTAAATGAGAATTGGTATATCAGCATTTATAAATAACTCTTTTAATTTGTACATGTATACATATGGGTATGTTTGATTTTTAGTAATAACGAAGTAATAATAAACTTATCCTTTGAATCTAAGGATATAGCTTCTTTGTAAATGGTAAAACATAATTGCAGAATTTGGCAATCAGTCAGTCGGTTGGTGAAAGTTACCTGAAAACAGGATGTCATTTTCTTTTTTTAAAGATTTTATTTATTTGAGAGAGAGAGCGCGAGCGTGTGCAGTGCATGAGCGGTGGGGGAGGGGGAGAGGCAGAGGGAGAAGCATACTCTCCACTGAGCAGGGAGCATGACTGAGCAGGGAACCCAACATGGGGCTCTATCCCAGGACCAAGATCATGACCTGAGCTGAAGGCAGATGCTTAACCAGCTGAGCCACCCAGGCACCTCCAGAATGTTCATTTTCAAACAAAATACTTCCAGAAGTGTTTAGAAGGAGTAAACTCATTGAGAGAATTTGTATTTGAGTAATATGGTGGTGAAACTATGTAACATGAAAGAAGTATGTGTGTGAATCTTTTAAAGGTTTTGCTTGCTCTGAATTGCTTCTCATTAACATATAACTACTCTTCCAGAGAAAATGTCATTGAATTACTAAGAAGCTTCTAAACACTGCAGTATTCAAAAATATGATAGTGTTCCTTTTTTAGGGCTTGCAAGAAGACCTTAGACTTTTCAGTGGTTCATGTGAGGCATTAAATACAAAGTATTTTCAAAGAAGGATAGAACTGAAAAAAGAAAACAGTATACTTACCGTCTGTTGGTGCTAAATAACATCAGGTAACATTATGCTATTGTATTTATTCACAGGCTCATATTTATACATATGCTATTGTATTTATTCACAGGCTCATAATTCCAGTTCTGCCACTTAATATGGCAACTAGAACAAATTGTGTAACTTTTCTGAGCCTCAGTTTACTCATCTGTAAAATAATGATGCTAATAGCCACCTCAGAGTTTCTTGTAAAGATTAAACTCCATAATGCATGTAAAGCACTTAGTACAGTCTTGGGACATTGTATATGCTTTATAAATAGAAGCTATTAAAAAAAGGGGGAGGTGTGGTTTAAAGGAAAATGATGCAGTGGTAGCAAGAGGATAAGGAGTCACCCAGTTGTTCCCTGGTGGCCTGCGTGGTGTATAATGTGCTGCTGTTCCTCTTCAGAGCAGAACCTTTGAAAGCTTTCATGAAATAACTGAATTTGTTTTAATAATGTCTAATGCAGCCATTTTTTGTAAACTGTTTTTTAAAGTATAAGATAGTATAAAGTACACAAATTTTAAGTTTACAGCTTCATAATTGCAGTGTGAACTAACCCTGTAACCACTACCCAAGTCAAGGTTATTGACTATTTGGGTGTTCTATTTTGTGAAGTTTCTTTTGCCTAACTTTCTGTTTGCTTTGACAGTCTTACTCATTTGTGATTTTTAAAGTGTTTGTTCTCAGTATAAAATATTTTGGAGAAATCCCTTCTTCATTCTGTGGCTTTTCTTAGAGCTGATTTAGGTGAATGCATGGACTAAATTTAATACATGGTTTCATTTTAATATGTAGTTGACCCTTCAACAACATGGGTTTGAACTTCATGGGTCCACTTCTATGTGGACTTTCTTTTTTCTTATTTACAGCACTGTAAATATATTTTCTGTTCCTTATGATTTTTTAAAAAAGACTTTAAGTAACCTCTGCACCCAATGTGGGGCTTGAACTTGCAACCCCGAGATTAAGAGTCGCATGCTCTACCGACTGAGCCAGCCAGGCGCCACATTTTCTTTTCTTCAACTTACTTTATTGTGCGAATACAGTGTATGTGTATATATATGTGTGTAATTTGTATCTATAAAACACAAAATATGTATTTGTTAACTCTTTATGTTATTGTGAAGGCTTCTGGGCAGCAGTAGACTATTAGTTGTTGAGTTTTTGGGGAGTCAGAAGTTATACATGAAGTTTTGATTGTATGGGAGTTGGTGCCCCTAACTCCTCTGCATCGTTCAAGGGTCAACTGTAGTTTCATTTTTCAAAATACTTCTGATTAACACCATTTGTGTCCTATTTAAGAAATCTTCATCTACTCTAGGGTCACTAAGGTGTTTGTTTTCCTATGTTTTCTTTTAAAAGCTTTATTGTTTTACCTTTCACATTAAGTTAGATCTGCCATCTGTCTGGAATTGATATTTGTGTATAGTGTGAGGTAGGGATTAAGGTACATTTCCCCCTACGTAGATACACCTTAACTGAACACCATTTATCATCCCGCTGCACAGCAGTAACAACTTTGTCATAAACCAGGTGTGCGTTTATATGTATGGGTCTGTTTTTGGACTCTCTTGTTCTGTCCTTTCACTATTTTGTCTATTCTTGCACCAGTATCATAGTGTCATTACCATAACTGATAGTGTAAGTCCTGCTTGTCCTTCAGAGGATTGTTTCTGGTTCTTTGCATTTCTAGATGAATTTCAGAATGTCTCAATTATATTTTAATTTCTGAAGTATATTTTCCCCAGGTATGCTTTGGGAATTATTTTCTTTTAGCACTTTAAAGATGTCATTCTGTTATATTTTGGCTTCCATTATTTCCATAGAAAATTGGCTCTTTTGATGATGTGTGTCCTTTTTCCCCTATTTGGCTGCAGTTAATGTTTTTTCTTTGGTGTAAGCAGTTGACTCTGAGGTGTCTGGGGGTGTGTGTGTGTGTGTGTGTGTGTGTGCGCGCGCGTGTGTGTTGTTATGTGCTAAAATCAGGAATTTGTTAATTTTAAAATAAATTTCAGTTTTCTGGTGAAATTTTCTTGAACATTGTTATTGTTATTTTAAAATCCCTGTTATAATTTCCCTGGCTAGGGAAATGTGAGGCTGTTTCTATTGATTTTTTTCTTTTCTTTCTTTACACTTGATTGCATTTCGTCTTGGTCTGGTACTTTTTTGTTTGTTTGCTTGCTTGCTTGCTTGTTTCTTTAGTATTCAGTCTTAGGTATGAAGAATTCTTGAGCTCTCCTGTTCAATATGGTAGTCCTAATCACTCATTACTATTTAGGTTTAAATTTAAATTAATTAAAATTAAATAAATTTAAAAATTCATTTCTTCAGTCACGTTAGCTACATCTCAAGTGCTCAGTAGCTGCATGTGACCAGTCCTGTCACTGCAGCAAGTTCAGTTGGACAGTGCTGTGTTAGTGACTCTGGATGGTAAAATCTTCTTCCAGAGATAGTTCTTTTTTATTCTGGAAACCAGGTAGAGGAGGTAGTTCATGTTATTGTCTATTTCAGTTTGCCCTTGTTCCTAGGATATAGCCCTTTGTGGTTTCATTTGAAAAGCTTCGGGTATTCACCAAAGCCCCTCTTCCTTGGTAGGTTCTGAATTCCAGTTTTTGTTTTCCCAGCCCAGTGGAATAGCTGTAGGCTAAATTTAGGCCACCGTTTTCTGTGGCACCCCCTCCCCCCGCCGTCAGTTGGTGACTACCTCAAGGAAATGTAAGGTCAACTTTAATTTTAAAGTTTTCTCTTTGCTCTGGGATTTTGTTCCCTCAAGTCCTAGCTGTCTTGTCTGCTCTCTGATGACTTCACACTACTTTTTTTTTTTTTTAATAATAGACTTTATTTCTTAGAGCCATTTTAGGTTCACAGCGAAATTGAGCAGAAAATACAGTGTTCCCATATCCCGCCTGCTTCCACATACATACAACCTCTCCCAGTATGACAGCCCTGCCCCCTCAGCCACATCAGTAAATTTGTTACAATTGATGAACCTACAGTGACACACAGCTATCACCCAAAAACTGCTATACACAGCTATTGTGTGTGTGTGTGTGTGTGTGTGTGTGTGTGTGTGTATGTGTGGCCAGTTTTTGTAGTAGTTCTCCCTGGGACTATTAATGCGATAGCAGCCAAATAGTACCCTTCCATTTTCTTTTACTAGGTAGAATATAACTCAATATATTTGAAAACTTCTTAATGATTTCTGGCAATTCTTTGGAATTTTTATTTTTTGGGATTAATGGTCCTGGTAGGAAAGTATACAGTGTTAGGTATGTAGGGGAAAATATGTATGTGTGGGTGTTTCATATTTTCATATTCCCTTAAATTCTCTTGTTCTAGGTACAGACATTGCTTAATGTAGTTGGCCATTTTTGTAGGTTATCAAATATCTGAGGATTTAAAATGTATATTAAAATGGAATGTATTTGGGGAAGCATTGTGTCTAATTGAATATTTTGTGTTCATTGTACTTCCTTAAGGAGTGATTTCCGCTTATAAAATCCTCTGCCAGGGGCTGTATGAAGTATAAAACCAAGTGAGAGGCAGCTCCTGGTATTAAAGACCTTATGTTCTTCTTAATAGAGAAGATAAGACACATGTTAACAGGACTGCTTGTAGAAGGCACATTTTATTTCTTAAGGGATTTAAAGGTTAAACCGAAGTTTCTGTTTGGCACCACCATTGATTGACTCTGTGACCTTGGAGAAATCACTCAAGCAGTCAACTTCAGATGGTTTTGGAGGGAAGGGATATTAATTATGTGCCAAGTACTTTACTTGGTTTTATTGTCACAATAATCTGGGAAGGCAAGTATATCCGTCATTGGCAAATGAATGAGTTGAGGTGGCAGTAACATTTGTAACTTGCCTAAGGCCTAGAGTTTTGTATGTAACTACCAGAGCTGGGATTTGAATTCTGTTCTCTTGTTACTCCAGAGTCTGTTGTTACTTGATTATACTAGCACATAACAATCTATTCTGAGAAGTATTGATAAATATTCCTTGAAAAAACTGACGATAGCAATATGTTTTCTAATATATGCTTTTAAAAATAAAGTGTAAGATAGCATCACTCCTGTGGTATTCCCTCAGAAAAGAGCTTAAACCTTGTGAGGAAACATTAAATAAACACAAATTGAGGGACATTCTGGAAAATACCTGGCCTGTATTAAAAAATGACAGTATCATGAAAACCACAAAAAATGTTGAGGAACTATTTCAGATAAATGAAACTAAAGAGACATGGGTCTGGGATTTCTTTATTTTTAAAAATATTGTTTGATATAAAGGAAGGCATTATTGGGATAGTTGGCAAAATCTGAATAATAGTATTGTATCAGTATTAATTTCCTGATTTTTACAAATACATTGTAGCTATGTAAGAGACTGTCCTTGTTTTTAGGAAATACACAATGAAGTATTTAGGGGTAAAGGGATGCAGTGTCTGTAACTTAACGCTTAGACGATTCAGAACAATTGTATTTGTATATGTGTGTAAGAGAAGATAATACAAATGTGGCAAAATGTTAACATTTGAGGAATCTGATTGAAGAATTCTTTGCATTATTTTGCAACTTTTCTATGAGTCTAGAAGTATGTCAATATAAAAAAAAAAGTGTGAAAAAATAGTAATATTCAGTAGTTCACCCCTTTTCCACTGTTTCGCTTTTTGCGGTTTCTGCGATCCGGCAGGAAGTGATCCCCCTCCTGACTTACTGTCAGAGGGTCAGTACGTTATAATGCCTGCATCATTCACTTCCCTTCATCTCATCACATAGGCATTTTATCTCACATCATCACAAGAAGAAGGGTGAGTATGGTACAATAAGATATTTAGAGAGAGAGAGAGAGAAAGAGACTACATTGACTTAACTTTTATTATAGCATATTGTTATAATTATTCTATTTTATTGTTAGTTGTTATTGTTAATCTCTTACTGTGTCCAGTTTATAAATTAAGCTTTAGCATATGTATGTATAGGAAAAAACAGGTATATATGTATACATACTGGTTATGTGTGTGTGGGTATGTGTGTGTATAGGGTTTGGTACTATCCATGGTTTCAGGCATCCACTGAGGGTCTTAGAATATAACCCTCATGGGTAAGGGGGGAATACTATATTTGCCTAACTGTTAAAAGTTTACTGGCCTCTAAGAGATGGTATGCTCCAGGGGCATCTGGGTGGCTCAGTCAGTCAAGCGTCCGACTGTTGATTTTGGCTTAGGTCATAATCTCAGGATTGTGAGATCTAGCCCCAAGTGGGGAATTTGCCTGTGATTCTCTGCTGCCCTACCCCTCATTCATGCACCTACCCCCTGCTCATACACACCCCCTCATGCGTGCACTCTCTCAAAAGTAAGTAAATACATCTTTTTAAAAAAGAGAAAGAAATGATATGTTCCAGAGTGCCACCAGATTGTGTAAGATCATCTGATGAATCAATGCCTAACCTTCTACTTGCTTATTAATGCATAGGTATATGGTCCTATGATTAGTAATGCATTTGCAATAGTTCATAAAATAAAGATGATTTATCTATGTGGTGTTGAGGAGCTTGGACTCTCACTCAGCCTGCATAGGTTTGTTTACAAGCCCTACTACCCACAGAGGCTTTAAAAAGTTGCTTCTGTACTTCAATTTCCTCATCTCTAAAATGGGATAATACAGTACCTACCCCAGAGGGTTTTGTTAGGATTTAATGAGATAAGTGTAAAACATTTAGCATAGAATCTAACTCCTAATAGAGCTCAATAAACATTTTTTGTCATTTTCAGTAATTATTATAAAATTATAAAATTGAATCATTTGGGGCCCCTGGGTGCCTTATTTGGTTAAGCATCTGCCTTCGGCTCAGGTCATGACCCCAGGATTCTGGAATTGAGCCCGAGTTGGGCTGGCTCCCTGCTCAGCGGGGAGCCTGCTTCTCCCTCTCCCTCTACTGCTCCCCCTACTTGTGCTTGCATGTTCTCTCTCTCTGTCAAAGTCTTAAAAATTGAACCACTTATTGCAATTAAATATTTTTTGTTGTCTGATTTAGTTTAAATACACCTTATAGATTATGAGCTTCTATTGGCACATACTGATGACACACTATAATTTTAAATATATCTCATAGTTAAATTTAGGAAATCTTGGGATTGTTCTGTACTTCCCTCCTAATCACCTGTAGAAGGGGGATAACAACATTTATCTTGTTAGCTCATAGATTAAATGTTTGAACAGGTTGTAAAATACAAATGCAATACAGATGTTAGATATTAATAATATAACTCATATATATGATAGTTACATATTGATTTTTTCATCCAATAGCATGTAACCAAACATATAAAGAACAGACACATTCAAACTCAGTTGTTTTGTTTTTCCTTTATTTTTTACAAGTATTTTTCATATTCCCCTCCCAATTCAGCTCCTTTGCTTCTCTGTCTTGATATATGTTAATAATAATATTCTCCGTTTTCTCTTCCATATCATGAGAATTTTTGGTCATCTTGCAACTCTTCTTGGTAGATAAAACATGAAAGATATAGTGCTGTCTATAAATGGATTATGTTTCTAAGCCTTACCTATCTTTACAAAATATCAGCTGTTGATCAGTCATAGATATGCAAATTACTGATGTATCCATCTTTTTGGACATTGGGCTCTAAATGCTATTTGGCATATTGGTGATGAATATTAAATCTTTGCTGTCTCCTATCTTCTACCTCTCAGGTTTAACATTTAATAGGTTTTGAAATTATTTATTATTATTGCTGTTCTTTGTACTTGGAGCTTTGATCTGGATCATTGTCCTGCATGCTTAAAAGATTAAGTGGCCTTGCAATAAGGATATTTTTAATTGTGATATTTTTAGCCCACGACTTAAGCTACATTTGAATGAGTGTCTATTCTGAGAGTGTGTACTTTGATTACACTTGAACATGTTATTGAATAGTTTGCTGTTCTAGTCATAAAAACAGTCATCGTGATTATCTAGTATTCTATAGTGGTATTATTGCCTACAGCAACAAATTTTTTATCATGTTAAAAACATTCATAACTTAGAAAAGTATTTCTTTTATTTATTTATTTATCTATCTATTTATTTATTTATTTATTTATTTATTCGACAGAGATAGAGACAGCCAGCGAGAGCGGGAACACAAGCAGGGGGAGTGGGAGAGGAAGAAGCAGGCTCATAGTGGAGGAGCCTGATGTGGGGCTCGATCCCACAACGCCGGGATCACGCCCTGAGCCGAAGGCAGACGCTTAACCGCTGTGCCACCCAGGTGCCCCTAGAAAGTATTTCTAAAAGTGGTTGATTGTCTCTTTGGAAATTTATTTGCCTTTCTCAGAGTGTTGAGGTTTTTTTGTTGGTTGTTTTAAAAAAGCACCATACTGCAGGATACTGAAAAGAGTGCTGATCAAGCTGGAAATTAACTCACTAGTATATTTTAACAGTCATTCTTCTGTTAAAGTTCCAGTTGTAGAAATGCTCTTTGATATTTTCATAAATTTTAGTAGCATTCTGATTTGGAAGGATCGTTAGAGGTCCCTCCAGTGTAAGTTCCCCTGTTGTGCTTACAAGAATCTCTTTCACAGGCTTCCGTAAGGACAGAGAGGCTCTAAGATGCACCTCCAGTGTTCTTTCTTTCCAGAGGCAGTATATTCCTACCTCAAAAACTCTCACTAGAAGATTCTTCCTTACAATAAAAGGAAACAAGGTTCACTTAACACTGATTATGTAGTCTAACTTGATGATAATATTGGAAACAAGAAATCCTGTAAAGTCCAGGTGACTGACAATTTTTTTTAACGTTAGTTTTTTATTGTATATTATGAGGTGCTTGTTTTAAAAACAGAACATTGTGAGGGGCTCCTGGTTGGCTCAGTCGGCTGAGCCTCCGACACTTGATTTCAGTTCAGGTCATGATCTCAGGATGGTGAGATTGGGCGCCACTTTGGGCTCTGTGCTTGAGATTCTCTCCCTCTCCCTCTGCTCCTTCCCTTGCGCACGTGTTCTTTCCTTCTCTTAAATAAATAAATAAATAAATAAATAAATAAAATCTTTTTTAAAAACCCAAAAACAAAACATTGTGGAAATGTATACTTTTCCCTCCCCTCGTCAGGTTGATTCGTCACAGTTAATTGCCAGTAAAACTTGAGTGTGTATCCTTTCCTAGGTGATTGTACTTGTACAAACGCACGTTTACTGATGCTTGCATTTTATAACTACTTTGGGTCTTTGCTGTCTTTTGCTAGGTACGGGGCTTCGACATGTAAGAATTTATTGAGTGCGTGATGTTGAACTGATACTTATGAGTAGATGGTCAGATCCACTGTTGAGCTCATTTCCTAATTGTTTCTGTAAAAGGATATTATAGTCATCTTTGGAAACAGTATCTGCCAAAATGAGAGCCCTATTTTAACTAAGATGTATCTAGCAGATGACTGTGTATTTAATGTGAAAGATTATTTATGGTTAAGATGAATAAATGCTTAAAGATCAAAGGAGTAAAATGTGAACTAAGTTCTTTACGTAAGTGTATTTATATTTCACATTTCCTGGTTAGTCTTAAAATCAAAGGTGATATGTTTAAAGAGAAAAGAAGAACACTTTTAATGATAAATATAGTATCCGAGTGGGAGAACTTCCAGTAAGACAAAAATGTGATAGTTTCAGTAGTCCTAAGAATTATTTATGTTAAAGTATAGTAGTTAAAAGTGTGGATTCCAAAGTCATAAAACCTGGGTTCGAATCCCAACTGTATCTTGCACTAACTGTGTGGCTCTTAGGCAAATTACTTATCCTAGTGTCTATTTCTTTATCTATTAAACGGATTAGCAGCGCTATCAGATGGGTTAATACTTACAAAGCATTTAGAGCATTGCCTGGTTCATAGTGTTATGTAACTGTTTGATGTTATTACTATTATGTATTTCCTAAAGGATTTATACAGAATGAAAAGTTGGTTTAAAAAATGGCAGCAAAATATTTTTTTTAAAATTGTCTTGGAAAGCTAAAGACCAGTTAAAAAAAAAAAAAAGCACAAACAGATGTTTTCTCATGTTATGTAACTATTAGAAACATAGATCAGTTAGTATTTTCCTATTCTGTGGGAAATACAGCTAGAGAATAACTTTAATTGAACTGCTAAAATGACTTTGGTGTTAATTTCCAGGTTTTCTATTTGACTTTCTGTGTTTCTTTCAGTCACAAGATTTTATAATTTAAGGTTGTATAGTATAGAGAAAGGCTTTTGAATCAGGCATTTGAAATCTTTAGTTCCATCACTTTTGGGTAACTTGGGGCAGCGTATCAGTTATCTGTTGCTGTGTGGCAGCTCCAAACTTAGTTGCTTCAAAAACAATGATTTATTATTTCTCATGATTCTGTGGGCTGGCTGTACTCAACTGAGGGCTTCTTCTGTTTTACGTGGAACATTTTGTTTACCAGCATTTTTTTAATCTTGGACAGAAGAACAATGCAGAAATCTGTTTTTCAGAACACTTCATTAAATGAGATAATGCATTAAAAGTTATTTCCATGATGCCTGGCCCTTTGTTAAAGCTCAGTAGATGGTGGGTTTTTTCCCCTCTAGTCGAAACTTTTCAGCTGTCCCTTATGCAAAGTGGCTGGCACTTAAAAGTCTCTCAGTTGATACCTGTTTGGCTCATGCATTTGATGTAACAAAAATATTCTTAGCTTTTTCAAATTAATGAATGTATGCTAATAGCTCCCTTTGGTTGATCAGTTCATTGCACAAATAATGATTGAGTGCCTACTATCTGCCAGGCAGTTTTCTCAGTGCTGGGAATATAGCATTGAGAGAATTAAAGTTCCTATCCTTGGGGCATTTGGCTGGCTGAATCAGTAGAGCATGCAACTCTTGATCTCAGGGTCATGAGTTTGAACCCCATATTGGGTATAGAGATTACTTAGGGAAAAAAAAGCTCTTGCTCTTATGGAGCGCATTCTAGTGGGGAAGGGGAAAAGATAATCAAACATATATATTGGTGGCAAATGCTACAGAGAACTATAAAGCAGGATAAAGGAGGAAAGGTGAGTTTATGTGTTGGCAGGGGCTTACTTTTCTATTTAATGTGGTCAGGGAAGGCCTTTCTAATAAGATGGTCCTTGAGCAGAAACACAAAGTAAGAGTAGAGAGGTTAAGTCATGCTATTCCTTCTGCCTGGAATCTTCTCCTAGATAAGTGCAAAGGTTTAGAGGCAGAAACTGTGGTTAGAAACAGTAAGGAGGGGGGCGCCTGGGTGGCGCAGTCGTTAAGCGTGTGCCTTCGGCTCAGGGCGTGATCCCGGTGTTCTGGGATCGAGCCCCACATCAGGCTCTTCCGCTGGGAGCCTGCTTCTTCCTCTCCCACTCCCCCTGCTTGTGTTCCCTCTCTCGCTGGCTATCTCTGTCAAATAAATAAATAAAATCTTTAAAAAAAAAAAAAAAGAGAAAGAAAAGAAACAGTAAGGAGGCTAGTGTGGGTGGATCAGAGCAAGCAGGTAAGATAGTGATAGGAAATATTAGATGTAGCGAAGGGCTGAATCATGTATGACCTTGTAAGCCATTGTAAGGAATTGACTTTACTCTGAGATAGGAAGCTATTGGGGGATTTTGAAGAGAAGTGTGATGTGTCTAACTTGTGTTTTAAATGGACCACTCTGGCTGCGAAGTTGAAAATAGATGGTAGAAGACGGGCAGAAGCAAGAAGAACAGTTAGGAAACTTTTGCAATTATCCAGATGAGAGATGATGGAGGCTTGGATTGGGGTGGTAGCAGTAAAGGTGGAGCAAAATGGTCAGATTCTGGATCTATTTTGTAGATGGAGTCCATGGGATCTGATGATAGATGTGGGAAGTGAGAGAAAGAAGAGTCAAATTTGATTTGCCCATGTTATGAGCCTGAGAAACTAAGGATAAATTTATTTCCTGAGATGCAGAAGGAGTGGATTGGGGGGAATAAGGAGTTCTTTTTGAATGTGTTTAGTTTGCTATATCTAAGAGACACTCAAGGGATGTCGAGTAGACAGTTGGATACCTAAGTCTGGGGGTAAGGAGAGAGGTCTGGGTTGGAGATACATATTTGAGTGTGTTGACAATAGAGATGCTATTTAAAACTCTGTGATTGGATGAGATCACCTAAGGGAAGTGAATGTAGATAGAGAAGATGGATATCCAAAGACAGAGCCTCCAGAATTTAAAGGTTGTGGAAGTGAGATGGAACTAGAATTCTGAGAAGGAAGTGCTAGCTAGTGAGGTAAAGGGGAGAGCAAAGAGTGGTGTTGTGGAAGACAGATGCAGACAGTGTTTAAAGCAGGAGAGCCTAGTCAGCCATGTTAGATGCTGCAAGTCCAGTAAATCGAGGATGTGGCAATGCAGTGGCTGATGGCGACCTTGACAAGAGCTGTTTTGGTGGAATGGTGGGGTAATGAAAGCCTGATTAGAGTAAATTGAATACAGGGGCAGAATTGGAGGCAGCTTTTCTAGTGCTTTCAAGGACTGTTATAAGGGGGAAAAGGAAAGGGGTGATGACTGATGAACAGTGTATAAACAAGATGGTTCTGGAGGAGAGAGAGATGAAGAGGGCTGGGTGGAGGGAGAGAGTGGGAAATTGGTGGAGTGATATACTGCAGTGAGTGAGTCTGGGTGCCTTAGATAGAAGCACTGACAGATGCAAGTGGGCTAGTAGATGTGGTGATGAGAAGGTGGAAGTTTCTTTCAAATTCTGTCTATTTTTTTCAGTAAAGTAGGATGCAAGGACAACAGTCCGGAATGAGGATGGGGAGGAGGTGGTGGCTTGAGAAGAGAGGAGGTGTGAATTCGGACAGTGGGAGGATGAATAAATTAGGGGAATGTATATACTGTTTTACATTTTACACACATTGTTTTATAGGTAAAAGTATAAGATTAGTCCTTTAGATAATCCTCGGAGAATGTAGGGTTGGTAGAACCCCATCTTTGAAGAAATGAAATGAAGGTTCAGGTAAATTACTTGCTGTTGGAGGGAGAGCTAAGTGCTTATTCTTGAGTGTTAAAAATATAGCTCTCTTTAGATGATTTTCATTGTTTGAAATCAGTGCCTCCTTACCAGACTCCAAAATTTGTCTTCCCAGAGCTTTTGTGCATAGATTCGCAGTTTTTTAGTACCAGCATAGCATGATGTTCTCATGAAACTTACCCGAAGGGAATTGCACCTGTGACGCACGCTGTTGTATAATGGATTGCCAGTATATGGGCGGGAGGTTCTTCTAGTGCCCTAGGGGTCTGAAAAGGGGTAGCGCAATATTAACTTGATTATAAATGTTGCAGCATTGAAAACAGTAGAAAAATCAGTAGTTCTTTGAACACTAGCACTCTCCTTTCCGATTGTGACTTTCTGTTCGGTCAGAGGCATTTCTGTCCCGGACTGGCTAGTTCTATCTGAGGTGGCGCTTGTCTTTGGTGTGCGGCCTCTGCTCTGACCTCCTTCGGTACTGCAGTGTATTCTTGCGCCGCAGCGTGGTGAGCTGGTGCACGGCCTCTCTTGGGTAACTTCATATTGTTCATAATAGCCAGAAGTGGAAGAAATTCAGGTGTCCATGACATGATGAGTGGCTAAGTAAGTGTGGTGTATCCATGCAGTGGAATACTATTCAGCAGTGGAAGTGAGTGATGTACTGGCACACGGTACAGTCTCGAAACATGCAAGTGAAAGAAGCCAGTCACGAAACATTCCTTTCTGTGATTCTGTTTGTACAAAATGTCCAGAATAGGCAGATCTAACAAGACCAAAAGTAGAGTTGTGGTGGCCGAGGATGGAGAAGTTTGGGAGGAATGGAGAGTAAATGCTAATGGCTATAGGGTTTTCTTTTTGGGATGATGAAAATGTTCTGAAATTGATTGTGGGGATGGTTGCACAAGTCTGTGAACACACTAAAAACCATTGAATCATACCATAGCTTAATAAAACTGTTATTTTAAACAATGCAGTCTTCATCTTCTATCTCAGAAAAGACTGTTGTCATTGTAGTATTTTTATCTTTATTGAATTTACCATTTATTTACCTTTTCCAAGTTTGTGCTGCATTTCTCTAGTATTTTTTTAATGTCAAAAGCAGAGAGAAGTGTGTAGATAAATACGTGGTATAGAAGTATCATCAAGAGAAGCCTGAATGACTGTACCTCTCAGTCTCAGTGAGTGATGTTACCTACCGGAACCGTCAGCTTCTGGCCCTTAGCTTGGCATTTCAGAAATTCTTTGATTAGTGTTCTAGACTTGACCAGACCTGGGTGGTTCTGCCACTAGACTCACCAGAGGCTGAAGTGTATCAGCATTATGCTAATTTTTTAAGTTTAATGAGAAGTGAAGCTGTTAGGCAGACTAGATATTCACACTGGCCTAACCAGTGTTCTTTATGTCAAAAAGAAAACTCTGTAAGTTAGGAGTATGAGCAACATTTTCTTGATGGCCATGAAATCGTCACTTCAGTTCATAGTTTAGTGGCATTTGCAGTGATGACCCAAGGCATCTCTATTATAAGAATGTAATTGTTAGGGTGCCTGTGTGGCTCCGTTGGTTGAGTGTCTTAACTCTTAATTTCTGCTCAGGTCTTGATCTCAAGCTTGTGAGATTGAACCCCACATGTGGCTCCCCACTCAGCGGGAGTCTGCTACAGATTCTCTCACCCTCTCCCTCTGCCCCCCCCCTTTAAAAAAAATGCAGTTGTTCCTAGAGCTAGACATACTGAGTTCTTAAATTGAGATACCCTTTTTCCTAATGGGGCTGGGTTTCTTCTGCCAGTAATTGAATTTTCAACTTACAAAAGTAAGTAAAGATGAGGTAAAGCAAATAAAATATTCCGTTAATAGTCATCTTTTCTGAATGACAGTATTTCACTATGTTCTTGTTTGAAGTATCGACTGCCAACGTTCTCTTCTTCTCTGGCAAAAGTCCCCAGAGTTCAGTTTATGTAGTTAAAAAAATTTTTTATTTTCATCTTACCCACTTTACCCTATATTTTATATTAGTGTTTCAAGGTTTCAGAAAAGTAGAAAGGATTTATTCTTAATGAATATTGATAAATTTGATTAAAAGCACATGACAAAAAATAACAGAAAAGAAGCATAGCATTTTAGATATAGATTGCCTTTGTTACCATATGACCTAATGTTTTTAGTTTGTGGGTTTGACACTTCTAATTGTGAGTTTTTATTTATAGAGTGGTGAGCAAGAGGTTTTGTTATACTCTCCATTCCATAGACATGTTTAATGTGTGACTTGCCTGGTCTCCAAAAGTACAAATGATATCTATTCCCTGTTGTATCCTTAACACCACCACGTTATAGGTGCTCAGAAAGGAGAAAAAAGAAGTGGAACAATTTCCTTTAGGAGTAGGACAGATTTTTTTTAAGAATGGTCCACATATTAGAATCCCTGTTACAATCATTTTTATCCAAAAGTATAGTTAGCCCAGGGGAAGAATTTGAGAGCCAATTAAGGTATAACCAGAAAACTAAGCTTTCTTCATTACTGACAGATGGATATATTTTTCTTTCATGCATAATTAATTTTTAAAGTTTTTTTGTGAGACTGGCTGGTGGAGCTCTGACATTTCTGGCAGCTTCATCTAGATTGTGAATGCCTTACGGTATTGCTTCCCAACCTTCTACATTGATCCGCAGAGAAAATGGTAGTATCTGTGGCATGCTAGGGTAGACTGGAGGGAGTTTGGGCACATTTAAATGGGATTTGGTGAGGAAATCTGTTGTATTTTCTTGATGATATATATGTATTTGAAAATAAAATACAAAAGGTGGGGGAGGATAGTTGTGGCAGGCATGGAATTGTGTCACTCCGATTCCCCTTCAAGAGAACCTCCTGTGGGGAGCGCACTTGCTGCTGATCTTCAGATATGCGTCCCGGCTGTTCTAGCCAGTGACCAAGCCCCGTAGGTGTGCTAGAGCTGGACTGTCTTGATGGCGAGCTCCTCCAGCAGGTCATTTTTTGCTTAGGGACTCTGAGGCCCCGCCAAGACTTTCTCCTAACAGCGCTGTAGGGGGAAGTTTTCTCTGCCTCTCCCTTTGCCTCTCTCCTTGCGCATGTCCGAACTGCTCAGGGTCTGAGGGCTGTCTCCACTGCTCCTGCCTCCTCTCCCTGCCTTCCCCCAAGACATTTCTTGCACATCTAATCTGCTTTTCTGAAGACCCTAGCTGACGCAATAATACACTGTGAGTTTGTGTAAAACTTGCAGTTAAAATTCTTACTTTAAAATGAGAAATTTGAGTTTGCTTCCTTGAGTATAACTTCTGTATCTCAAGTTTTATGCTTGAAGTGGCTTTATGCAATTCCTGGTCTAGATTTTGAAAAGATGTCTTTACATTTTTGTCACCATCAATTAGAAATTTGGCTCATTCATTAAATGGTAGCAAACGGCAGAAGGAATTCATTGCTCTTTGTCTAGTTGACAGAAACTCCTTTCTTACTGTTAATCAGGTATCAGAGAATTTCATTCTCGTTAAGTTGTATATCCTAGGCACCATCATTCTGTTACTTTTCTTTCATTGCCAAATACGCTATTGAAGTTTCCAATAGCCAATTTCAAACCCCATTACTTTTTCATAGTGAATATTTCAAAATAATCATAAAACTCTTACTACATGGTTGTAGATCTGTTAGTCTTAATAATTCTTCAGAATTCAAATTAGTACATGAATAAACATCACTAGTGAATCTCTTTTTATTCCATACTTCTGAAACTTTTTGCTTTGAATCTTTTTTAGTATGGTTAATACATACTCTTTATTAACTCTTGTGGCCATTTCTCTTTCTTTCTGCCTAGACTTCTGTTCCTCAAGGCTTAGTTCAAACCCATATTTTCAAAACTCTGATGCTTTCCTTTGTGTGACCCAACCTGTGTAGGAATGATTTATTTGAGAAATGTTTACTGAGTGCATTTTCTCTGCTCGGTTCTGTGTATACCATAGTGAACAAAAAAGGGTAAGATCGCCTCTTTTTTTGTACGATATCGTGAATATTTAAGAATGATAACTTAGTGTAACTTGTTTTTTCCCTTCTTTCTACACAATTTAGCATTTGGTTATATCAGTATAATTCACATGTTTATATCTGTACTAATACTTAAGTATTTTGTCAAAAGAATGAAAGCCTTTTGTAACTATGTTCTAAAGATTTTTTTTTTTTAAAGATTTTATTTATTTATTTGACAGAGATAGAGACAGCCAGTGAGAGAGGGAACACAGCAGGGGGAGTGGGAGAGGAAGAAGCAGGCTCCCAGTGGAGGAGCCTGATGTGGGGCTCGATCCCATAACGCCGGGATCACGCCCTGAGCCGAAGGCAGGCGCTCAACCACTGTGCCACCCAGGCGCCCCTGTTCTAAAGATTTTTTATGCCTCATAGCACATACTTGTTTTTAACAAATGCTAGTGAATTAAGAGCGTATTGAACCTGAGTATTAATTATAATAAAGATGTCCAGGAGAGGACTCACTGGACAGATCCTAAATCAGTGGTAAAAAAAAAAAAACACAACAAAAAAACAGCTTTTTTATTACCCCTTGAACTTATTTTGGTCAGAAGAGCTATAGGGAGAAGGTGGAGCAATCTTCCCATTGATCTAACTACTTGAGCCTGGGGCTTTGGTTCTCAGCTTTGGCCATGTATTGGAATCACCCTGGGAGCTTTACAAAAATACTGATTCCCAAGTCCCTCCCCCAGAGTTTCTGATTTAATTGGTATGGAGTGTGGCCAGGACCAGGTGATTGTAATATGCGCCTAAGATTGAGAACCGCTGCTTTAGGAGATAATGACAATCAGCAGTCTCAGTTAAAGAAATTAGCAGAAGCCTTATTTTGTCTAACTGTATATAATACGAATACTGAGAGAGCCTGGAAACAGTGCCATCCCGGTACTAATGAGGACCCATAGCTCGTTGAGGGAGTTGTGACTGGTCAAGTCTGAGAAAATTAGAGTATCAAAATAGATAATTACAGTAATGGATTATAACTCGTTGAATAAAATAGGATTCTATTAATTTATACTCACATAGGCAAATAAATGAAGTTGAAAATTTGGTAAGGAATGGCTTACACATGTAGTCTCAAATTGAAATCCTGCAAAGTACTTAATTACAGAGGGAAAAGGAGGAACTCAATAGTGGAAGTATCTAGCAGACACCATGTTAAATAATCAAAGTGAACATTGTCAGTACTGGAACAAATCAAAATTATATGCCACATGACAGCACATCATGAGAAAAAGTATCACTTCTGTCATACTCCTCCCAAAGATTTATAACCCAGATCTAATTATGAGGAAACATTAGGCAAACCCACACTAAGAGACATTCTACAAAGAACTAGCCTGTAATATCTTGTGCCAAGGTCGTAGAAATCAAGGAAGGACTTGAGGAACTATTCTAGAAGATAGGACAACTAAATGAGATGCATGGTTCTGATTGGATCCCTTTGCCATAAAGGACATTCATTATTAGTATAATTGGCCAAACTTGGAGTCTGAGGCTTAGATGGTAGAGATGTATCAGTGTTCATTTCCTGATTTTGATGATTGTATTGTGGTTATGTGGGGGAATAGCCTTCTTTGTAGAAAATACAAAGTATACAGTTATTTGGCAAATTACTCTCAAGTGGTTCATGAAAAAACCCATTCATTGTATTGATCTTATTTAAATTTGAGACTGTTTAGGGTAGCTATGATTGTATGACTCACTTTGGAATTACATAGCTGTATGTGAAGCCTCTCAGAATCTTAATTTTCTCATGGAAAGTCATGTGAAGTAGCACATAATTTGCCTGGGCATGATATTTTTCATGGAATACATTTTCCATGTAATCGAAGCTCTTCAAGTGCTGAAATGCTTTCTATCTGTCTTGATGCCTTGTATTTTTCTGTCTTTTAAAGCAGAATACATTGCACATGGTCTTATCTCTTTCAATGACAAACAGTCCTGATTTTGTGAATATTTATTATTGTTTTCTAAAGTAATATCTAGGTCTAGATCCACTTTTAGCCTTTGGGCTTGTTTTGTTTTGCTCTTACCTCTCAATGTCTGCTTTTCATTTCTGTTGATACCAACAGTGCGTATATTTCATAGTTTGCCAGTTGTCTTTCTAGTGTATTATTTCTAACCTGTTGTAGTCTCAAAGACAAGATCTGTGCTTTTTCCTCTTTTTAATATGTTAATAAAATTCTCTATAAGGTTAAGTACAGAGATTTTAGCCTAGTGATGGTTGTACTCTTCATACCCTTGTAAGCTTAAGATTATGTCTAAGCTTCAAAGAATTCTGAAAAGTGAAGGGTTAATATAAGTAGAAGGACTACTCTGTATTTTACTAACTTTTCTTAGAATGTCAGATGAAATAAGATAATTTTAAAGGAAAATCACTGTGGTTTGTTTTGTTTTGTTTTTTTAATTTCAGAGCTCCAGAGATTATATTGGGGTTGCCATTTTGTGAAGCCATAGACATGTGGTCATTGGGATGCGTGATTGCAGAATTATTCCTTGGATGGCCGCTCTACCCAGGAGCCTTGGAGTATGACCAGGTAACAAAACTGTCATGATAGATCTAGATAGGATGTAAAGAATTGGTAGAATGTAAAGAAAAATAATAGACTAATAGGAATACATTTCCCCAGGTATATAATACCTGTGAAAATCTTTTTAAAAATAAAATGACAGTGGGTGCCTAGTTGGCTCAATTGTTACCCATCTGCCTTGGGCTCAGGTTGTGATCCTGGGAGGGAGCCCTGCGTTGGGCTCCCTGCTCAATGGGGATCCTGCCTCTCCCTCGGCCTCCCGATCCCCCTGCTTGTGTTCTCTCAGTCTGTCAAAAAAGAAAAGAAAAGAAAAAAAACCTTTAAGATAAAATGACAAAACCTGAGATCTTAGGGAATTTAAATTCAAGATCTCAAAACTGTAATTGATTTTTAAAAACCTTTTTGTAACAGCTGAAGTAAGGTTTCATAAAGAAAGTTACAGTCCACAGGCTCCAAAACCAGTTTTGCAAAAACGCTTTTTGTATCATTTTTATGCTGTAGACATTTAAAGAGCTGGATTCGGTCCATTTAAGTAATAAAGCTACACTTGGGTGACAAACTTTGTTGATGGATGAAATGTCAGCCACTCCCAAGGAATAAAAGGCATCGTAACTATTGATCTTAAATCAACAACCGTTACTGGGCCTTCTTCAGTATTTTAAGCTGTTTATGAATGACACTGGAAATCTAGTTTAACGCTATTTAAATGATTCTCAGTAGAATCCAGCAGATTACTTCATTAAACACTTTTTTCTTTTCATTCATTTTTTTTTTTTTAAGATTATATTTCTTAGAGAGAGAGAGAGAGCATGAGCAGGGGGAAGGGGCAGAGGGACAAGCAGACTCCCTGCAGAGCAGGGAGCTGGACACGGGGCTCAGTCCAGGTCCCCAAGATCATGACCTCAGCTGAAGACAGATGCTTAACTGACTGAGCCACCCGGATCCCCCCTTAAACACTTTTCATGATAGTTTTCAGTTATGTTCATTAGCCTCTCTAAGCTATTAGACAATGATTGTTGTTTACTATTTTCATGTGTTTTTGTTTTGTTGTGTTTTAACACTGAGGTTCTTTTTTGGAGTAATTTAATCAGTATTATTTGAAAAAGTTTCATAGTATCTTCCTTATTAGATATATAATCCTATTTTAGTGGAAAACGTTAGTTAAAATTAACAAAATGCTTAAATCAGTTTTGTGTTTCTAATAGATAAATATTTTTATTTAAATGATATACTATTTAACTTTTAATGAAAAAATAGAAAATAGAACACTTTAATGCAGCCATGACACAGTTGTAACAATAAAATGTGCCTTATCTCTGATTTTCAGGGCTTAACTTTCTGTATCAAAAAGGGTATGAGGGGGCTACTGGGTGGTTCAGTTAGTTAAGCAGCCATCTCTTGGTTTCGGCTCAGGTCATGACCTCAGTCAGGGTCCTGGGATTGAGCCCTGCTTTGGGCTCTGCGCTCAGTGTGGAGTCTGCTTTAGGATTCTCTCTTTCCCTCTGTCCTTCCCTCCCCCTCTTCCTCTCTCTCTTTCTCTCTCTCTGTCTCTCTCTTGGGTAGATAAATCTTTTTTTAAAAAAGATATGAGAAGTTATGAATTTGATAATTTACCTGTTGCTGAGATGAGCCTAAAAGTCTTTTAATACTAATTATTAGATTAGATGTTATCATTAACTTTCATCTCTTACCTTCTTACAGTGACTTTCTACCCATAAACCTCCTCTTTTATGCCAGGCTTCCTATAGTCTCTACCTTTCAGCTTCCATGTTTAGCATATCTCTTAGAAGGTAGTGTCTGTAACATTTTCCATACATCCTGGTTTCCTTCAACTTTATACCAACCACTAACTTTGATGCGGATGCTAGACTGGTGCTAGTTTTGAAAGCGTTGGTGATCTAGTTGGGAGAGTCCGGTAGTCTCGTAGTTGCTGAAGGACGGAAGTCCCAGTCAGATGCTAGAAGTGCACCTCTGGTTTTGTGAACTACAGGGTATGACATGGATGGCATTCTGGAGCAGGACACCATCTAGTGGCAACTTCAGATTGATTTGCTGCTGTACTTTGGATGGGACTTATACAGATCTAGTCTTGGACACCTGACATTAGTACAGATTATTTACTACTCCTTCCTATTTTAGAAAAGGGATAACTGAGGCCCAGAAAAATGAAATGACTTGTCGAAAGTCACAGTGGTAATTTAAGATAAAGCCCTGATCAAAGCTTTTTCTAAATTCTGTAATAGATTTTTTGTTTTGTAAACTGGGAACAGGTGTTAATCTGATCCAGATTAATAATATTTTCAGAATGTATATTACTTTAATTCCAAAAGAATATAATTATTAAAAAATATATTAGCGTATAGCATCAATAGTTGCATAATTATTAGTTCGGTATTTTAAAAGTTATTTTCCCAAATATATGAGTGGAAGTGAATAAGAGTGGATGTAAGCATTCTTGTTTTGGTTTCAGTCCTAGACTTTATATACTCATTTCCAAATATGTGTGCTGTGTGTGTTTTGATAAATGTCTGTTTTCAAGATTAGGGAATTCCCTCTATTCCTAATTTTCTAATTATTTTTTTTATCCTAAATTGGTTTTGCACTTTCAAATACTTTATGCATCTATTAAAATGTTCATGTAAGTGTTTTTTGGGTTGTTTTTTCTTTAGTCTGTTTATTAATGTGGTTGGATTTCATAGATTTTCGCAAGCTTCCTAGATTACGTTTGTCTACTTAGGATGTGAAGAGGCCATCAGTAGGGTATGCCTTTATCTGTTATTTCTTCCCTGTTCCAGTGATCAGCTGCCCTGATATATACTTGGACACCTAATTGGGGTGCTGTTGCTACTTTATTTTTAAACTTATTTTTTTTCTTACAGTGGCAGTACAGTGGGTAATGGTAATGTTATTAATTAATACATACTGAACTCTTTTATGTGTCAGAAACTGTTCCTACACTGTCATTAATTCATTTAATGCTCACAGCAACCCTGTACTGCTGGAGGTACATACTGCTATTGCCTCTGTTTTACAGATGAGGAAACCAGGGTGTGGGGGAGGTTAAATAACTTGCCCCAAGAATCCAGCACAGGCAATCTGAATCCAGAATCTATGCTGTTAGCAGTGGACCACCTCTACGCTACCTTATGGATAATGATACTTTCAAGGCAATATGGGGGAGAGTTAAAAAGGCCCAACTAAACCCTGCTCCAGTCTCTGGTCAGATCCTGGCACCAGCCCTCTTCCAGACTGTGCCTTGACCCCTACCACTGTCTCTCTGCTGTCACTGGAAGAGGGTTTTCATGGTCTTCATGTTAGTTTCTCAAATCCATCCACCTCCACCGGTATTCTCTCTCTCCAGATTGAGTTCTAGGGATGGAGCCAGGAGCTTAGTTTATCAGTTTGTCCTGTAATAATACTTTGTACAAATGTTTATCTTGCAGAATGTATGTTGTACAAGATATTCTTTTTTTTTTTTCTGTTTTGCTTTTATTAATAACATTGCTGTAACAACAGAAGTATTCTTATATTACAGATACATCAGCATTATTTATAAATAGGGGAAGCTTAGCCAATTAATTCAGGAAATTCAGTTCAACACGAACATATGACAATTCTATATTTTATACATGTAGTAATAACTTTAAAATAACATAAATCTAAAATTGACAGAACCAGAAGAGAAATAGATTAAACCACAATCATAGGTAGACATTTTAGCACATTTCTTTCAATAATTGATGGAGCAAAAATAGAAAAATGATCAGTGTGTAGAGGCTTTGAGCCCATGATTAACTAAGGTGATTTAATGACACAGGCATAGAGTACTACATCCAGTACTACGTGCAGAACTGCAGAATGCATACTTTTCAAGTGCACATGGAACATTTACAAAAATAAAGACTTTCTAAGAAATATAACTTACCTCTTTCTTTACTCTTGTTGGTATGTTTTGTATCTAACCTTTATTTAACCTTCTGCAATGCAGTAACAGGTTTCTTTTTCCCAAAGGAGGTGAAAAAGAATTAACAGTAGACTTATTAATTATTATATACTTAAAAGCCACATTTGAGTCACCAGGAAAAAATATGCAGATTATTTTAATTCTTTATTGTGGGGTTTGTGTTCTAGCTCTTTAATCATCTTTATCATCTATTTCTTAAAGCCTTTCCAAGTCAGTTTCCTCTTTGAATTTTAGATTCTACAATTAGGCTCTGACCTTGTTGAGAATGTCTTACATGTCATATTTTCTCATATGTGCATTTCATTTCCATTCGTACACAAACGAATGGTATGTGTGTTTAGAGAGGGCTGCCCTGCAAATTAGTACTGTGCTTGACTCCCTTCCTGTCTTAATTGTAGGTATACTGTCTTACTAGTGTTCTGTGTATTGGATTTAACTTCTTTTTACCAGAGAAATATCAAAAACGTTCTAGGGAATTAAATAATATTTTTATGGGTGGATGGACAGTATTAACTTGGTAAATGTTCATTGTTCTTGCAAAATGTTTGTTGGAGTGTAGATAGAATCTCATCCGGAACAGCTAAAAGTCTGAAATTGTATTCAAATTATTTTACTTGGTAATTTCAAGTCATATCCTATGTAAGAAAAATAAAGTTGACTATTTCAGCTCCTGTGTGTGATGAGGGAGTGGGAATCTTTAAAGTTTTTTTTCAGTCTGTTTGGGTTACGTAGAGACCTTCTCCAGTAAGCTGGCTCAAGTAAGAGTTCCTGTACTTAGGTGTAGACTGTCACAAAAATCCAAGAATGGACCTGCAATATGACTGGATTTTGTGAAGTCTGAAGTTGAAGGTGCTTTTGGATTCAAAGCAACACTTACGGAATTAATGGACATTGACAGAACTTCACTTTGGTGTTGGATTGTATGTGTGACTTAGCTCTTGCTCAGGCGCTTGTATTTGTTCTCGTTCCAACTTGCTGCTGAGAGTTTCTGCTCACTTGGAACTTTCGTTAGATTAGCATGGCCACCAAACTCCAGCCCCATTTTATAACCCTTTAGCTCATCCCTCAACAGTGATTGATATTTGTTAATTCACATTCCTGACATTTAAGTCTAATTTGCTTATTAACTTATTTCTAGTCAAGTTGACAACATGAATTTATGAATTAATTGTTTCGGAGTCAGGTTTTCACCCTTCATTCACTGGGGACAGAGGAGGCAAAGGGTGAGTCCTTTCATGTATTAGGGGGTACAGATGGAACAGTTTTTCTTCAGGAAACAGGACAGGCATTATGACCAAAAATAAACTCACAAGTTTTTTTTTGCCATTTTGTTTGTTTTGTTTTGTTTTCAGTGACCTCTCTGGTTCATAGGTACATTAATTGCCCTATTCTCTGTTCTTTTAGCACTTTGTTTTCTTCATAATGGCACTTCCTAGCTTAATTGCATATTATGTGCTTACATATTTATTCTGCTGAATTATTTGCTTTTGGAGATTGTCACCATGTTTTATTCATCTGCATATCTTTAGCATCTGACATAAATGCTTCGTGTATGTTTGTTGAATTGTTGAACACCTTTCCTGCCATCTGAGAGACTGATGTAGCATCTAGTTACTGGACCCTTGGTACTTCTTACTTTCTGTTTCTGTAAAACAAGGAACTCAGCCACTTAAGGGATGTGGAGTGAGGGGAAGGCACCACATTTTAATGAAATGAAACTGATTTGTAAAGTGGTGATTTTAGATATTATTTCATGTAAAATTGGGGATGCAAATATGTATAAACATCTTTGTTGTCAGGAGACTCAGCAGTCTAGTAGGGAGAACAGACATGTAAAAAAGAATTGTAAATAGTATTATAAATGCATTAAAATGGTTATGTTTTAGGTGTGATGGAAACAGGAAAGTGATAACCTTTGTTTGAGATGGTTGGTCATAGCTTTGCAGAGGAGAAGTTCTTGAACAGGGTCTTGAAGAAGGAATGGTAAGATTTGTCACAGGACTTGGTGAAGTTGAGTGGGGAGGTGCACAGGGACTTTAAGTAGGAGTTAGCAGTTTACGAAGAAGAAACCAGCCCATGTGAAGTTCAGCATGGTGCTAGATGGGGCTGCTCTTTACAGGACCATGTAAAGAGCAGGGAAGAGATAAAGCCAGAAGGCCTGCGTGCCATGATCGGAGGTTTGGATTTGATCCTGTAGGTGGTAAAGTGATTTTATACAGGGGAGTAACAGTCACGGTTGGTTTTACCAAAATGGCCGTTAGCAGTGTGAATAATGAATTGAGGGTGAATGGATAGTATCAGGGAGGCAGATAAACTACGTTAGGAGGCTTGTGAAATTGAAGAAGACCCGGAAAGAGGGATGGAGAGAAGGGACAGTTATGAAAAATACTAATGAGGTAAAATTGTTAGGGTTTTGGATGTTGTGGGAGAGAGATGAGGGAGAGAGTATGTGTCTGGTCTACCTTTCAGGTTTCTGGTTTGGGTAGTTGGTGTTGGTGTTTGTTGCTGGGAAATGCATAAGTATTAACAGATTTAAGGGAACATTCAGTTCAGGAGATGTTCACTTTGAGGTGCCTCAGGTCGAGCCAGGTGGAGACTTTCAGTAAGCAGTTGGGTCTACGGCTCCAGGGCTAGAGAGACATATGTAGATACAGATTCAGAGACAAAACTATGGGCACTTGGGGCTTATAGAGGGAAAGAGGACAGATAAAACTGCTTACCTTACTGATAAAGCCCTCTGCCTGCTAGTTCAGTTTTACTCCTTGTCATTTTTCACTGAGTGAACCTCTGTGCTTCCACAATCGCAATGTGTGGGTATTTTCTCCTGATTCTGCATATTTACTCATATTACAACCTTAGCATAAATCGTGATCAGGTTTTCCCCACTCCTCCAGGGCTAAAGAACTCTTAACGTCCTTTCAAACTCAGCTTGAGCCTCACCTCTTCTGGAACTTTATGTGACTACAATTATTTTAGGTGTCCCTTCTCTGTCTTTCCATAAGCATGTATTTATTTTGGTACTTACAACCCTGTATTATAATTGTTAACTTGTATGTTCCCCACTAGAATTTCTTGAGGGCATAGACTACGTCATTTAATTCTTGACCTAACATCTAGCTTTGTGTCTGATACAGAATAGGTGTTCAATTAATATCTATTGTATGAAAGAATAAACTCATCTGTTTTATAAATTATTTTTCAGATTCGATATATTTCTCAGACTCAAGGTTTACCAGGAGAACAGTTGTTAAATGTGGGCACGAAATCAACAAGATTTTTTTGCAGAGAAACAGATATTTCTCATTCTGGTTGGAGATTAAAGGTAATTCATTAAAAAAATACTTAGAGAAACAGTTTTTTGAAGATGCATCATGTGGATAATATCCCCATGCCTATTTTTATTTTATTGTATTTCTTCTTTTGAATTTTCATTTTTGACCTTCCCCCTTTTTAATGGGGTGGGGGGAAGCCTTCTCTGAATAACTTAGCTTATTCTCTAACCTGGCAACATAATTATTAACTCATCTTAAATGGTTTTTTAAATTTTATGTATGAATTACTTTTGTGTGTTGCATCTTCTCTATCCAGTTTCCCATTATTAAGCTTTATAGGACAGGGACTAAATTTCACCATTTACTCCATAACCCAAGTACCTAATTTATTCCTAGGCTCTTTGGGAGATTAGTAAATTCTCAGTGATTAACTTTATAGCCAGTTACTTTTAAATATATGTATATTTTATAAAAAACATGTATTATATATATATATACATACATATATATATATATATATTTTTTTTTTAACCTGAACCAAGCACTTCTCTCTCTCTCTCATTTTTTTTTTTTTTTGTACTTTTAAAAAGTACATTTTTGATAGTTACTCTTTCGGAATTCCTTGCCTTAGAACATTCAGTGTATTTGACTAAATGTGCCAGAACTAAAGAAATAAAGAATTTCCGAATGGTGGGTAATAATATATTATTTTCCCTCTTTGATATATCCAATAAGACACTAGAAGAGCATGAGGCAGAGACAGGAATGAAGTCTAAAGAAGCCAGAAAGTACATATTCAACAGTCTGGATGATATAGTGCATGTGAGTACCACAGACATGTTGTTAGTCTCCTCTGCTTACGATGATGGACTTGAATGCCAAGGATGCCAGTTCATGTTAATCATCTTCTAAAGCACTATAGAGTACTTGCTGGATTTAAGCTTTTCAAACAAAATTGATTCTAATGCTTCAGCCTCTCAGGAACTAACTTGCATTTGTCTTTATCAGATATTTAATTTATACTATCCTGTGCTTTAGTAAAAAGTATTTTCTTTAAGAGGGAAAATCCTAGCTGTACAAATTTCTTTTCCTTATATTTTGTTAGAAGTGGATATTTGTTAAAATTTTTTTTCCCTTGCTTTGAATACTATTTGGTACCTTGAAACATTCTGCGAATTTGTTAAATTCAGTTATTCATTCTTGTTTCAAAATAATTGTAGTTCTGTGTTCTTTCCTGTTCCTGTGTTGTTGTATTTTTTTTTTAACTGTGAATCCTTAACATATACTACTTTCTGTGGCTTTTTTTTTTTTTTTTGATGATTTAAAATTTTGATCTTATAGGTGAACACAGTGATGGATTTGGAAGGAAGTGATCTTTTGGCTGAGAAAGCTGATAGAAGAGAATTTGTTAGTCTGTTGAAGAAAATGTTGCTAATCGATGCAGATTTAAGAATTACTCCAGCTGAGACTTTGAACCATCCTTTTGTTAACATGAAACATCTTCTAGATTTCCCTCATAGCAACCAGTATGTTACTTTAAAATCTTTTAAAATGATCTAGAGAAATAATACTAAGTCTGTAGAAAAGTTGTGTGTTAAAGAGATGATTCAGTATATTTATTAAGTAAAGGGAGTCAGAAGAGGTTAAGCTAACTTGGCCAAATTCATGTAGACTAGTAAGTGGCAGCTAGTACTAGAATATAAATCTGAGTTGCATTCCAGTGTTCTTTTCCCAAAATACCATATTGAAATGACTGAGCGATTTTGTTTTTACATGACATTCTTACCTTAATAACCAGGCATATATATAATAAAAGAAAGTGTTAATGGTTTTCCACCCTCTTTGAGTTCTGCAAACTCCATCTTTAATTTGCCTTCACACCTTTTGCTTTCCCTGCTCACACCTTCTCCTCTGTGTTGTGGAAGGAAAGGAGGGTTTTTATGGGTTAGCGGAGAAGAATATATTCTGAAATTGAGAAGGTCTTATCAGAGTTACCTTAGACAAATCTTATGAATTCTTTGAACCCCACACCTTTCCTTATAATATTTTATAAAATATTTTCAGTATTTTTTATATATTAATACAACTTAATATTATTTAATGACTGATATTAATATTTGTAGATGACTGAGTAAAGAAGGTATAGGGATGAACCAGTATCCATTATTATGGATTACCCTTGAAATTGGTATTTTTATAAAGCCCAACTACTCTCCCCATTTCTATCCCCAAAGGTTAAAAATATCTAATGATTTCCATTTATAAGCACTTTGAAAATAACATGATAGCTATATACTTTGTACCAGTAGTTTAGGAATGTAGAGATCTAGAAATTTAGGAAAAATTATTTCAGGCAGGGGTCATAAAATTAATTGTGCTAGTCAAAAAATGCTTACTGTTGCTTTGAAGTCTTAGAAAATATTGCAGATATAAGATACTTTCACTTGCTTTAAAATTCAACCTTTTGTAGGTTTTTCTGGTAGAAATTTCCGGTAGAACTTTTTTTCTTTTTGGGAACTTTAACTACTGTAAACATTTAAAATAATATTACAATCACCTTTCCTCCCTTTTTTTTTTTTTTTTTTTGCAGTGTAAAGTCCTGTTTTCATATTATGGATATTTGTAAGTCCCACCCAAATTCATGTGACACAAATAATCACAATAAAACTTCACTTTTAAGACCAGTTGCTTCAGGCAGTACTGCTAATCTGACAGCGAATTTTACTAAAATTGGCACATTAAGAAATCAGGTAAGAACTTAGAGTATTTAATAATTTATACTTCTTTTTTTATGATTGCTCATTTTGCTTTTGAGGTATATAGAAGCCTCATGTCAGCAGTTAAAAGTCACGTGCTAGTGAGGGTCTCACTGGTTATTTTGTGAAACCTCGAGTATTTCAGGGTAACAATCAGAGCATGTCTACTGAAGCTCATTTATTTTATCACCTCTCACTCTCAGTATCCCCTATCTGCCCTTCTGTGCAGCAGCTCTACGAAAGGTAAAGTTGAGTAAAATCAGTTTCTGGGTCCATTTTTATCAATAGATGTGTGATATTAAGAAGCATATTGGAATTGCATTTGTAAAGCATGCATGTAGCAGTTGGTAGACTGCTCGGGATAATGCGGCCTGTGCTGGTCTTTCAGGCATTAACCACGTCTGCTCATTCAGTGGTGCACCATGGAATTCCTCTGCAGGCCGGAAGTGCTCATTTTGGTTGTGGTGATGCTTTTCAGCAGACCCTGATTATCTGTCCCCCAGCTATTCAAGGTACTCTTTGATTTAAATTACACTTTGAACTTAGGCAGAAGTTATTTTTAAACAAATTTAGGCATCTAGTAATTAAATATGTTGCATAGTTTTTGGTATATTTGGTGCTACATTTGAATTTAATTTAAGTTGGTCGGTAGCCTTTAGACAAGTGACACTCCTCTCTTGACCGGAGCTCTACTGTAATCATCACTAACAAAATGGGTAATATGATAATTAAATTTCCTGTAGAGTCTAGCATGATGAAATACCTTAGTAGAAATTAATCAGCTTGGAAAGCTGTGGGGTTGTCCTTTAGTGGTTATCACAGCTCCAGATGTTTAGGTAAGTACCTTTTATCTGTCTGTTCTTACCAGACATTAAAGTGACTGAGATCAGTTCTTTAAATTTTGGTCAAAGGAATTCTTTTTTTTTAATTTTTAAAATTTTTTAAAAATTTAAATTCAGGTCATTAACGTGTAATGATTATTTGTTTCAGGGATGCAGGTCTGTGATTCATCAGTCTTATTTAATACCCAGTGCTCATTACAACACATACCCTCCCCAATGTCCATCACCCCGTCACCCTATCCTTCCAGCAACCTTCAGTTTGTTTCCTATGATTAAGAAAGAGTCTCTTATGGTTTGTCTCCCTCTCTGGTTTCATCTTGCTTCATTTTTCCTCTCTTCCTCTATGATACTCTGTCTTGTTTCTTAAATTCCACGTATCAGTGAGATCATACAACAATTGTCTTCTCTGATTGATTTATTTCGCTTAGCGTAATACCCTCTAGTTCCATCCATGTTGTTCCAAATGGCATGATTTCATTTTTTTTGATGACTGGTCAAAGGAATTCTGTCCCCAAATTTTAGAGTCTTGTTCTTTGCCCACACCTTAGGATTAGAAAAAGAGAGAGATTGATTTTGACTCAATTAGATTATGTCCCTTATTTAGATAAAAAGCAAATTAAAACCTCAAATGAGATGAATGGCAGAAAACCTTTGAAGAGGCCATAAATTCTCAAACCGGGGCACTTGGTAGTGGTTCCTAAAGGACAGTAGCAGCCAGCGTTATGGCTGGAATAACCAGAATAAAACTTGACTTTCTAGGTCCTTCCTTTCCTAGCATTTTGTCTTTGCTAGGCTTTAACATCTAGTTCTGTCTCAAAGCAAGAGGTTAATTGCAAATGAGGCCCTAAATGACTCTTGAAAGTGTGGTGGTAGTACTGCATACGGTTGGTGAAAACAGTTTATGCTCCGTCAGGACACCTAGAATAGCATTCTGTTCCCTGCCGTTTGCGGTGTCATTCTAGATGAGTCTGCTAACCTGTTTTCAGCCTTAGTCAAAGGAAATGGGCTGAATAGATAATATCTTGGTGAGTTCTAGCTCTAATATTTCTGGATTCTGAAGGTTATTTGAATTTTTTATGTGGTTTAAGGATTTGAGCAACGTTTCTAAAGTTCTGATATCTCTGACAGTGCCTAATAAAGCACTGAGGTATGTTTGTTGACTTGATTGACTGGTAGTAAGAGATGTGAAAACATGTCAACTCTGCAGCCACTTTTGTTCTACCAGCATAGCTTTATTTTCATCTTTTATATGTATTGGGTTTTCACGTAAGGTTTCATCAAGAGAAAGATTTGTAGCGCTTAAGATAAAAAACAACAGCTTAGATGGTTGATTTTTAAGATGAACTTGTGGGTCAAGGTGGTCTGTAATTATCTGTGACGGTAACCCATGGCGGCGGGTAATAAAAATACCCACGTCATCACGATGTCAGTGCTCTTAAAGATGCTGTTGTGTTTATTTCTTTGTTTTTCCTCAATTGTTTGTTAATTATAAAAATTTCAAACCTAGAGAAAAGTTCAAAGAATAACCTAATGCCTTCTACCCTAGATTCAGCAAGTGTTAACATTTTGCCATATTTGCTCTTTCTGTCCGAACATGCATAGCTGCTTGATAGTAAGTGGTAGACATCTCACTTCCAAATACTTGAGCATGCAAGACTGATGCTTTTTTGTTTTTTAATCAGTTATCATGTAAGGGGGGTCTTGACAGATGCGTTTGCACTTAGATGAGTTTTTACTCTGTACTAACAGATTCTTAATCTGAGTTCTTCGTTGTTTAAGTAGGCTCCACACTCAGTGTGGAGCCCAATGTGGGGTTTGAATTTATGGCCTTGAGATCAAGACCTGAGCTGAGACCAAGAGGCAGATACTTAACCATCTGAGCCACCCGGGCGCCCCAGATTCTTTTCTAATAATTTCCACCTGTGTACCAAATCAGCTGGAGGGTCACTCACCTACAGTGTGGTGTATCTCATCAAGATTTAGAATAGCAGCTCTTTTTTCAGAGCCTATCATCTGTTTGTAGCAAAAATTTGAGGCTTGCAAGACACATTTTTAAACACAGTGAGACGTCAGATAAATCTTTTCTCTTTGAATGTGCCTTATAATTGATAAAAGATTAGTAACCTTTCCATACATAAGCCAACAGCTAATGAGTGGTTCATAATAAGGGTACCAAAAAAAAAAGGAGATACCCTCAGAGTCATTAACCTTTTAAATGTCAAGAACAGTATTTTGGAATTAGAGTTAACGGACAAAGCAAAACACTTGTTAGCTTATGTAACAGGTACAGCTGTAGCAGGACATGTAGGCTCTCTGCATATGTTGGTTCAGTGTTTCTTGTCTTAGTATAGTGTCTGCTTGGAAATGAAAGCTCTCCCTCTAATCTGCTTCAGTATCTCTGTAGAAAATCCCAGTGTGGGTCTTCTTACTGCTTTCTCTCATAATGGGCTGCCAGTCCATTCTGAAGAAACATTTTAAGTGGTTATTGGGCAGCTGTTGGGCAGCAGTTAGGGCATCATTATAGTTTGTATTTTTGAATAACTTTTATGTCTGTTCCACTTTACACTTTTTACTTTGGGGCTACAGTGTCTATAGGTTCGTCATGCCTTTCATACATTCTCCATCTTATACATATAACATGCAGACATAGAAATAGAGGTACTGTAGCCATGACATTGTACCTTTTTTAGGTTAAGAAAGACTGCCAAGCTTTTATTTAACAAACTTGAGTATGTATTAAACAAGCATTTAACATTATTTGGCAATCTGAAGAGCTAGTTATTCATCCCCTCTGGCTGAAAACTGCTATTTCAGAATCAACTACGTTTCAACAAAATTCTCCTGTTGTACTAGAACAATCTGTAAGCTTTTGTGCCCTGCTGTGCAGGTATTACAGCAAATCTAATCAAACAAAGATGAAGTTTTAGCTAATCTAATAGCTATATAGAAAATGGGGATCTTAACCACCTTGAACTTGATAAAAACAAATTGGACCTCACGAGGAGAGAAGATAATAGGAGAATTTGTCTCATTATAAGACATCAGTTATGAGGAGAGTTTAAGGGCAACTTGATTTTTGTTGGGATTTGAGAATTCGCTCTGTCCTTTCCTCCTTGTCAAAGTGAATTCTACTTTTTTCTCTGATGAGATTGTCTGTTGCTGCCATACATCTGCACTGCCTGGGTGTGCTTATATTCCATTTCTTGGGGAATTTGCTGATCAAGACATGCTTTTTGGAAGGGTAAGAAGGTCAGTTTTAAAAAAATAATCTGAAGATCTTTGTTAAACTTAATCCTAGCTTTTTAGGTGGAGTTCAGGGGGTAGAACACCCCGGTAGTAGGAGAAAAGCCTCTATGAAGATAAATTAACACAACCAAATTCACATTCTCTTCAGGATTAACACTTGTAATATATTTGTGCAATAAAATTATAAGGTTATTTTTAAATAGTAAAAGAAAAAAATTGTTACATTTTTCTCTTATGGCTGATCAGAAACACCTAAGATCACTTTTATGCAAAAACTGATGGTACCTAAATAATCTGCCAGCCTATATATTGAAAGTCAGTGCAAGAGACCTGAACTGTGAAGTAGTGAATTTATTCTCATAACCGAGCTTTCTGAGCTTCGGGGATCCCTAAAATCTTGTTGAGTCAGAGTTCTCATTTGGGGTGATACTATTTCACTGTCTCAGAGTTTAATACAAGACAGTATTTGCAAGGTACTTTTGCAGTATATGACACAGAAGTATTAACAGGATTAACAAGACTGGCAGTCCTACTTTCAAACTTTCCTAGTGGATGAGCAAAGTGGAGCGTGTTTGCTCTCTGCTAGGAGTACTAGTAGAGTAAGCCACATTGGCCAAAGCTCAGCTGTAGTGTCAGACTAGGCATGAAAGGTTATTTTTGCTTTTCCTTTGGAGGTTGGAATGAGTGTGTCAGCTCTGAATTTTCTTGAATCATGTAAACCATCATGGCCATTGAAGTGTGAAGTTATGATACATTCCCCCCTTCGGTGCCAAAAGTGTTAAGATCCTGTTACAGTTTTTAAAGAGGAGAATACTAAGCATAGCTAAGTTTGTATGAGAAGATGTACGTGGCCTGCTAGAAGATCAGGATGTTGGGCTAGATCCCCTCACCTTCCATGTCCTTTAGCATAGTGGCAAAACTATTTGAGAAGGAAATAAAGCTAGAGTAGCAAACCTTAAAAGGAATGGGAGGTTTCAAGAAAAATAAATGATTCAACTTGGTGGTATGCATTTTAAAGCAGTAGAAGGAGTCGCTTTGTATCAGTGTCTGTCAGTGTCCTTTGGAGGAAACATCCTGGCCTGTCAGTGTCCTTTGGAGGAAACCTCTGGCCTGTCAGTGTCCTTTGGAGGAAACATCCTGAATAGTAATTAACATGTTTATTACCAGCGTTTCTCCTGTATTAGTAAGCTTTAGATTTTGGTTGATGTGGGGCACTCTGAACTGCTTCATGTCCTTAATTAAATAATGCAAATTTTGGCTCCTTCTCATTTTTGACCTGTGGTTTTCCCGTGCCTCTTTCACTAGATGTTTTTAGAATGATGTAAATAGGGTAGATAGAAAGAACCTCACTTTCCTAACAGATTGCTTTGTTAAGGTTATGAACATTTTATGTAGGAGTTGGTCTTAAAATCCTAATCAGAATTTTAGCAATTCTTTGAATTTAAGAGTTTTGTAAGTTAACTCAGAGAAATAGTTTTGATTTAAGAACTGTTTTTGTTCTGTTTTTCTTTTTCACAGGTATTCCTGCAACACATGGTAAACCTACTAGTTATTCAATAAGAGTAGATAATACAGTTCCACTTGTAACTCAGGCCCCAGCTGTACAACCACTACAGATCCGACCGGGAGTTCTCTCTCAGGTTGGTAATAATTTATTACTTTTGCATATGTGCCGTCCTCCTCATTCTCAAGTAAGGCACTGATCCACTTGTAATATATCAGCCTGTGCTGTTGAGAAATAGTAAAAATTATCTAGATGGGAATTTGATCTTTTGCAGTTATTGGCTTTAACTTTTACGTAATTATTAATGATTGTTACTGCAATGTATTTTTGATTTTAAGATGTAGTGATGATGAATTACCTGTAACTTCCTAGCTTTTCTTTTGCTTTTGGTGCAGCAGACATGGTCTGGCAGAACGCAGCAGATGCTCGTACCTGCCTGGCAGCAGGTCACACCCCTGGCTCCTGCTACTACTGCATTAACTTCTGAGGGGGTGGCTGGTTCCCAAAGGCTTGGAGACTGGGGGTAAGTTAAAAACAAAAATACTAGTTTGTGAAGTTTGCAAAATAGAGCTGGGTGTAGAAGGGATTCAATTTTTCTAAACTTTCTCCCTAGGAAAATGATTTCGCACAGTAATCATTATAGCTCAGTGATGCCACAACCTCTTCTAACCAATCAGATAACTTTATCGGCCCCACAGCCAATTAGTGTGGGCATTGCGCATGTTGTCTGGCCTCAGCCTGCCACTGCAAAGAAAAATAAACTGTGCCAGAACAGGTTGGTATCAATATTTTAACTTTCCTCTGCATTTTGAAGATTAGTCTTTAAAGTAAATTTTGCATGTACACTAAAGGGTCACACTGTTTTATTCAAAATGACCTCTTTGATAGCTTTGTTACAAACACTAAGCCAGCTCCCTTCTCAATTTCTCAGAGGTATTTTGGTAAAACTAATGGAATGGGAGCCAGGAAGAGAGGAAATAAATGCTTTCAGTTGGTAAGATTGTCTTTATTGCCCTTTTGATTTATTATCTACATATAATTTTAGACAATTTTAGATACTCAGATATCACATTTACCAAGAAATGACCATTTTAATGTATATAACTGCAGCCTACACTGATATTTCTAGAGATAATATATTTATAAAATGATCTATGTGTTTAGTATGTTATATACGTGATCTTAAACAAGTGAAGTTTCACATTGTTCATTTTAACAAGCTGTCTTAGAAAAATGTCAGGTACATTTTTTTATTATAGAAATGACACGTTATTCCTTTGATTGCAGGAGTAATTCGTTGCAGAATACGAATGTCCCACATTCAACATTTATTTCTCCAAAGATAGTAAATGGGAAAGATGTCGAGGAAGTACGTTGTATAGAAACACAGGACAATCATAACTCAGTAGGAGAGGCGAGAGACTGTTGTGAAACATCTGTCCGGCAGGAGTCTGATTCCTCAGTTTCCGACAAGCAGCGGCAAACCATCATCATTGCTGACTCCCCGAGCCCTGCAGTGAGTGTGATCACTATTAGTAGTGACACTGATGACGAGGGGACATCGCAGAGACACTCACTCAGAGAGTAAGTGCCGGAAGCATTTCCTTGTGTTCGTGGCACATCCTTAAATAATGAGGGCGCCCTCTGGTGTGAAAAACACCTTCCTGGGACTTACCTCTGGCCTGTCAGTGTACCTTTGGAGGAAACATCCTGAATAGTAATTAACATGTTTATTACCAGCGTTTCTCCTGTATTAGTAAGCTTTAGATTTTGGTTGATGTGGGGCACTCTGAACTGCTTCATGTCCTTAATTAAATAATGCAAATTTTGGCTCCTTCTCATTTTTGACCTGTGGTTTTCCCGTGCCTCTTTCACTAGATGTAAAGATAGTCTAGATTGTGAAGCTTGCCAGAGCACTTTGAATATCGATCGGATGTGTTCATTAAGTAGTCCTGACAGTACTCTGAGCACCAGCTCCTCAGGGCAGTCCAGCCCATCCCCTTGCAAGAGACCGAACAGGTAAGGGCATTTCAGTGGTGGCATACCGTAAATACTAGGTCTGCTAAAAAGCCCGTCATTTCTTTTGCTGTTTACGTTAATAAGTGCCTGTCAATTTACCACAGTGGCTTCTCTCTGGAACATAATTTTTTAACCAGACCACTTTTTAGAAACTTGGGTTTTAAGTAATACTTTTCTTCTATTGTTGTAGAACACATCTAAATGGAAAATTGAGCTTCTAATAAATGATTTTTAAAGAATGATTTGTTTTTGAAAGGGTAGAAAAAGCCATGTCCTCAAGTTCTCCATAGACTACAGTCATTACTTAAATTTGGAATAAGAACATAGAGCAAAATAAACATTTTGGCAAAATAAAAGGAATTTTTGCATAATAAAGTAATAACCCACTGTCAAGTATCCAATATGATTTTTTTCTCTCATTGGTGATTGATTTGCATGGTTTTATCCATATTTCCTTTCCTGCTCTTTTTTGGGCCAGGGACATGCGTTGCCACTAAAGTAGTGAGCTTCTCGTCATTGTGATACACCAACACATGAAGGGAATTAGCCGTAAAGATCTCAGTGAAATACATTTGATTTCAACTCTTAGAAATTCCTTTTTTTAGTGGAAACAGAATTTGAAAAATCCTTTAAGTCTTAATTGTATATATTTGTTTTCTCTTTTTTCCTTAGTCAGGAAATATGGTATTGAATACTTTGGAAGATGTAAAGAGGTTTTAACACATCTTTTTGTGAATTGCTTATAATATGGTTTGGCAGTTGACATATATATACATCTATGTAAATATATATGTCTATATAAAATATGTATGTATATGTATAAATGTACAAATAAGAAACATAACTAAAAGTACATATATAAAAAGAGATGCTTCACGTTGTTAAGTATGAAATGAATGATTGAAATAGACCATCACTGCTCTTTCCAAGAGGGGAGAGATTGTCATGGCCTGAGGGGGCCAGGAAGAGAAGGGAAATATGGGACTCTGGCTAGGCCTTTGGAGAGATGGGAAAGACCTTTCAGATAACTGTCCAGTTAAAAGGACCCTAATTACCACTGAAGATATGAATCCTGACATTAGAACTTAATTTGAAATATCCAGGTCACATGATTATATGTTTTTACATTTCATTTAAATTATCCAGAATAGTGGATCTTTTGTAGTGTCTTGATGAGATTTTTTGGAGTTTATAAAGTGGAATTTTGTGAACCGCTACTAAGAATCAAGTGGGAAGGGAAAGGAGAGAAAATAAAGTGCCAAAATGATGTACCTAAACGGGATAGAATTAGGGTTAACAGTCTGCATAGAGAATTAATGTGAGAGTCTAGAAAGTCTATGAAAAAAATGTTATTGGATAAGGAAGAAGTTGTAATTAGATGTGAAATAACAATAAGATTCTCATTAATGTACTGGAGCCTGGATAGTACTTAACTTTGGATGTAATGTTGAAAAACATACTCTTCATAAAAATTCTTTCTTGTAGTATGTCAGATGAAGAGCAGGAAAGTGGTTGTGATACCGTGGATGGCTCTCCAACATCAGACTCTTCGGGACACGACAGTCCCTTTGCAGAGAGCAGCTTTGTGGAGGACGCTCATCAAAACCCAGAACTAGTGACCTCTGCCAGCACGGAAACCAAACCAGCTGTTTGTACTGTCGTGGTGCCACCAGTGGGACTGGAGAATGGATTAAATGCCGACGAGCATATGGCAAACACAGGTAAACTGAGTCTGCCTTAGTTCCCTGTTAGCCCTTCAAAAAGTCTTAATTTGGGAACCTTAGAGAACAACATTGCCAGAAGTCATCTCTGAAATTCCAGCTTGATCCTGCCAAACCTATCCTAGAAGGGAAATCTTTCCAAATGTCATTTGGTGCTGGAAACCATGAGATGTCTTTTCTCTTTAATTTTAAGGTTGTCAGATCAGTACTGTGTAAAATATCTAAGACCTTTCTAACTTTTATATGGGAAGGGAAAAGCGTCAGCTGTCTACTCTTTTGTTTGTTACCAGATTCTATATGCCAGCCATTAATAAAAGGCCGATCCGCTCCTGGGAGATTAAACCAGCCTTCCACGGTGGGTCATCGTCAGCAGAAACTGACATCAGCATTCCAGCAGCAGCATTTGAATTTCAGTCAGGTATGTTTGTGAAGTCACAAGAGTCTTTGGGATTCAATATCAGCAGTGTTTCATTTGGAGGAAGAAAGATTCTAATGCTGTACACAGTCTTGAAAAATGTATCCCTTTTCATCATCCCATGTGACTAAGGAGAAATCCGCCTTGTAAGAGGATAATGAAGCAGAACCTGAGTTTGTCAGAAAGATTAAGCTTTTAGATTCTCTCAGATAATTTTCTAGTGTGTCTGTTGTCTAAGACTCTTCCACTCAGAATGCACACTAATGGATTGGTGGCTGCGTTTGTTGTGTCAGTTGTGGTAATAGTCACACCTTACTGAGTACTTTCCATCTGGTCAGTACTGTGCTCAGCAGTTGTATTTCAGTTTGGGAGAGAAAAGATCACAGGTATTGGAGTCAGACCTGTGTTCAAATCCTGCCTTTGCCAAGTACTATGTATATTACCTCGGCCAGATCTCTTCAACAGATCTGGACCATAGTTAATGGGAATAAGAGCTATGTTGTAGGGTTGTTTTGGAATTAAATAATGTCACATATGTACGGCGTTAGCTTTCCATAAAATAAATGCTCCACAAATGGTAGTGATTAGTAGTGATGGGGGGATAGTGATACTAGTAGCAGTGGTAGTGGCAATGTTAATATTATTATAATACATAGTAATAAATATCAACACATTTACTGTTAATATGCGTACAATTGATATTTTACTCAGAATTCTGTGTGTTGAGTAGAAGTGGAGATCGGAGAGGTCCTCTGTGGATGATCAGTCCCAGAGTGTGTTGTCATTTCCCTGTCTTCCTTTTTTTTTTAACTTATAAAATATGCATTCAGTCTTTTTTCATTTATGTGTTTGGATAGGCTCAGCACTTTGGATCTGGGCATCAGGAGTGGAATGGAAACTTCGGACATCGAAGACAGCAAGCTTATATACCTACTAGTGTTACCAGTAATCCATTCACTCTTTCTCATGGAAGTCCCAATCACACAGCCGTGCATGCCCATCTGGCCGGAAATGCGCATCTTGGAGGACAGCCTACTCTACTTCCATACCCATCATCAGCTACCCTCAGTAGTGCTGCACCAGTGGCCCACCTCTTAGCCTCTCCATGTACCTCAAGACCTATGTTACAGCATCCAACTTACAATATCTCTCATCCCGGTGGCATAGTTCACCAAGTCCCAGTGGGCATAAATCCCCGTCTGTTACCATCCCCAACCATTCATCAGACTCCGTACAAACCAATCTTCCCACCACATTCTTACATTGCAGCATCACCTGCATATACTGGATTTCCATTGAGTCCAACAAAACTCAGCCAGTATCCATATATGTGAAAACTCAAAAAGAGTATATTGAGGAAGCTCAATGATATAAACATTTGATTAAAAATAAAAACATGGTATTTAATAAATATTAGCCATGGCACAAGAAAATTATTTTTGAATCATGTAGACTTGGGTGCAATTTAAACAACTTTGAGCTTTAAAAAAAAAAACTCACTTTTAATGTGTTTTGCACATTTGGTATAACTTGTCTTTGGTCATGTTATCTTCTTATGTAGTAACTCTAGACAGGTGACTTATGGGAGCAGAAGTCCAGTTTTGCTCCTGCTATTTTTTATAAAATTGCCTTCTAACTAGTGCAAGACACATCCACATTTGGGAAGCCATTCTGTGTACAGACTTAGAGCAACAGATGCACATATGTCAGAATTACAGCATACGAGTGAATTGTATTATCTGTGTCTTAGTGTATAAATGTTGGGTCACTTACCTAAGAAATTGAGCTATTGTTCTTTACATTTGCATGTGTCTTTGCATGGGCAAAATGTTGCCTAGACTTTGCTCTTAAATGTTGTTCTAATAATCTCAGCTGCATTGTAAACCGTTCCCACACATAGTGCCTTAAATATTTGAGGTTGTTAATGTTATTACCTATATATAAATGTTGAGGACTGCAGCACTTAAAATTCAGATCTATTCTTTAGTTTTCTTTTGATAGAGTAATGTTCATTTTTGGTTTTGTGTGGTATGATTTCAGGTTGTAGCTGTTTTTTCCTTACTAAGAGGGCAGCATGTTTGCTATAGCTGAATTCTGCTGTCTGATTTTTCCGAATGATCTAGCTTCAAGAAAAGCAAGCAGTTCGTAGTGCTTAAGAAAAATTGATTCAGTATCTAATGGATAGTTGATATCTGTCACAACACAGCATTTTATATACTGTTAAGTGAAACTGCAATACAATCTAAGTTTATTTTGGGAGTGTTTGCTGTATAATTGGATTTAATAAAATGTTTAGAGGTGCAGTAGGCATGACTTTGAGTAGATAATGAAAGAAAATGCAAAATGCTCATTGATTCATGATGTGGTTTCATCTTAGCTTGGGCAAACCATGCAGTATTTAATAAATAGTAGCGGAATATTTACTATTGAAGCTTGAAAAGATGTGAGTTCTTTGTGTGCAATTTTTCATTTATGCATGTGAGAGGGGTTTTTGTTTTTTTTTTTTAAGTATTTTTACATTGTAGTACTTGTTTTGCTTGTTGGTGGTGTTTGCTTATTTAATACATTCCGTCAGGGACAGAAATTACATGCTTTTTCTTTCCTAGGAAGTGTGTCTTGGGTTTTTTTCCTTCTAATTTTCTTTCTTTCTTTCTTTTTTTCTTTTTTTGGTGGCGGTGGTGGTTATGTTTAAATGAAGTTGCTTTTACAGCACCAAAGACTTAATCATCCATTTCCTATATAAAAGGTAGCTACTTTTTTGCATAGACCTCAAGTATATTGTAGTGTAGAGGTGGAATTTAAGGAAAGGTATTAAACAGGCTGTGTTTTAGCTTATGGACAAGTAATAAATTGTATCATTTATCTTGAATGTATCATAGATAAGCTGCTATATAACGATTGCCACTTCAGATAGCTGTGAAATTAGGTGATTAACTAGTTGTTATTTAGCCTTCTAATTTCTGTATAAGTCTAATTACATGAAATAGAAGTTGGGGTTTTGATTTTTTACTTTGCTTTTCTGTTTGGAGTGTCATTGTAACTACTGTATTGTAAATGATGGAAAATAATTGCATATGTTATTTTGGGGTGTGTTATTTGCATCAGTATTTTATCTCTATTAATGTTTGTGCTCATCACTGCATATAAAAAACTTGGATGTATCAATGTAACTTAATTTTTTATTTTCATACTGGCATTGTAGACACTTGAGAAAGCTGTATCTTGCAGGCTTGACTTAACTTTTTTTCCTTAAAAATCTGGAATATAATCTTACAGCATTTACTGGAATAAGCAGTACAAAGCATTTGAGTGTAAAACTCTCCAAATGTTTTGGATTTACAGCATTTCTTTGATAAATGAATTGTATACCACTAGTACAGCTCTAATACAGCGTTGACAATAAGCTAATAATGGATAAACTTTTCTTTACTCCATTAACACAAGCAGTGTTTTATTTAATAATCATCAATGAAATAAATGTGCCTGAAATTGATTTTAAAATTACAGTATTAGATCATAAAATAAAAAACCAGCAGTACATTTTTAGTCACACTGAAAATGAAGGACTTAATTTTCCCCACAAGTTTCAGTGTTTTTAGTAATCAATTCTATGCATTTTATATAAATAGAAATATATATATACATATATATATTACACAGAAAAAAGGAGTAGCCTAAGATTAATTTAAAAGATTATTTACAGATGGCAAATTTATGGAGTCACTATTTAAGTAAACTTGCTGCCCTCCACAGCTTACGAATTTTATTTATACGGTCCGGCAGATCCCCGGTGTCTGCTCGCCTCTTGGAAAAGAATCAGTGCTGGCAGCGGATGTTTCAGAAACACCAAGTGCAAAGGATCGATTTCTGTTTGTACCACAGGTACAGAACTGGCGCAGTTTTATTTTCGTTCAGGGCCATATTGACTACCCTGAAATGTCGTATTTTCTGTATTTCAGTTCCAAGACTCAGATGGTCTTGTTAAGTGGACGGTAAATGTTTTCGTAATAGTAAAGTTTGATAAAGGCGTACCCTAGTCGAGTACACTGCTCTTAACCGATTCTAATCATGGGCTTTTTAATGTGTTTAAAAATTAAAAATGTCAGAATCCTGCTAACTTCTGAATTTGGCCTATTGACAAAAGAATTTGGATTTATACCCTCTTTAAAACCATTTTACCAGTTTTCTTTGATTTTACTGCTTTCTTAAATAAAACACTGCATGACTTCCAAGTTGCATATTTGCATACTATTTTAATTTGCAATTTTTTTTTTTTTAACCAAATACCCTGATATTTACTTTTCCTTTTCCTTCAGGGTGTTTAAATATGTTACTGTAATAGCAAAGCGTTTTCACTTTTTCAAATCTCTACTACTAATTTTAATCTTGGTTTGTTTTAAGTAAAAGTTAAATCATACACTGCAAGGTGTAGGAAGATTTGTTTTAATGAACCCAATGATAATAGATTTGATTACTGAGTTTGAACTGTTAACTGTTTAACAATTTTAGACTTGTGGCTTTCTTTCTTTGGTTTGTTTTTGCTTTTACTTCTATGCTACACTAGTTTGCCATGTAGCAATTGCACTGTGCAATATTACAATAAGGACTGGGAAAATTTTTATGGATGTAATGTCTATTACGGTTTGCGCTAGTATTTCTCTCTAGTTCTCAGTGATTTAAATGTGACCAAGCCTTCTGTACTTTGTCACAAAAAGCGGGTTTTCCAGGTGACTATTTTGGTGAGTGTCAAAATAAGAATTTATGGTGTATTACTGTCGATTCACTTTGAATTAAAATATATATATTGCAGCAAACAGCTTGTTGGCTTTTTTTCCACCCTAGGACTTCTTACAGGGGAGGGAAGGAAAAGGCTAGTAACACTTAGCACCTGACTTACATCCATCATCTCATTTAATTCTCAAAACCACCTCTGAGATAAGTGAAGAAATAGGTTCGAAAGATCTAGGGAAGTTGTCCAGAGTCCCACCGCTCAGTGGTGAATCTCATCTATGAACTCGGCTGTCTCATCACAACTCCTCTGCTTTTCACCAGTTCTTCTGTTCGCTTGTTTTTAACGATTATTTGAGGGGAGAACGTGTGTGGGAGCAGGGGGAGGGGCAGAGGAAGAGAGAGAATGTCCAGCAGACTCCCTGCTGAGCATGGAGCCCAGTGTGGAGCTTGATCTCATGACCGGGAGATCATGACCTGAACCAAAATCAAGAGTCAGATGCTTAACCGACCGAGCACGCCGGCGCCCCTCCACTGGTTCTTCTTAAACTGAGGCCTGAGGCGGTGTGTCAGAAGTCCTGCACCCACAAGATAACCACAGCCTATTTTCCTTGAATATCGTTTCCTTCAATATTTTTTGAGGTAAATACTTGTTTAATATGGATGAATGAAGAGTAGAGAATTCACAAGTATTTTTAAGATGCAAAACATGAGACTTCAAGGGGCATCTGGGTGGCTCAGTTAAGCATCCAAATCTTGATTTCAGCTCAGGTCATGATCTCAGGGTCGTGAGATCTAGCGGCGTGTTGTGCTCTGTGCTGGGCACGGAACCTGCTTCAGATTCTCTCTCCTCCTCCCTCTGCCCCTCCCGCCCCCATGCTCGCTCATGCTCGGTCTCTGTCTCTCTCTCTCTAAACAGAGCTCAGGAGAATGTAGTCGTAGTAGGCCAAGTTAAGTTACGTCCTCAGATACCATCTCATACTTCAAGGATTGAGCTTTAGAGGAACATCAGTAGGAGAGTTTTTGGGAGGAATATTCTACCAGAATAGTGAGAATACATAATCTCTCGGCAAACTTTTAATTGAAGTATAACATACGCACTTTTGTAGCTGGCTTCTCTTGTTCGACATTTTTCTGTAAGATACATCCACATTGTGTTTAGCAGTGGCTTATTTATTCCCACTGCTGTAGATTGTTCTTTTGTGTGCTTATGTAATACTTTGTTTGATGGTGTTTTGTTTGTATCTTTTGGAGAACACGTGTATGCATTTCCTGTGGGCATATATGCAGCCACGGAGCTGGATCATAGGGTCTTACAGACGTTCTACATTATTAGATACTAAAACAATATTCCAAAGTAGTTAAGTTCAATTTACCCTCAATAGCAGTAATATGAGAGTTCCAGTTACTTTATGTCCTCACACATTATATTTTTTTCTTTCATCTTAGTCATTCTTGTGGGTGTGAGTTTTTCAAAGTAATGTGAAGATTTTCATTTAGCCCAAAGCACTGATCCTACATATAGATGAGATCCAGATTTTGCAATTTACTTGAAAGGAGAGTCGATTGGCTTCTTAAGAAGACAAGTTTCTCCACTATGTGAAAGTAGGGCATTCCTGTGAAACCTTTCGTAAGCCAAATGATGTGAAGAAGCAATCACCGTTCATTTTAATGGAGAAGCTTTTGAGCTTTCCCAGACACCAAAAATAAGCTCTCTGAGGTTTTTCCGATCCCTTAGGACACAGCCGTACAAAATAATGGAGCTAGTAATGGAGCTAGAGCACAGACGTTTACAAACACAGTTCAAAGCTATGGCTGCTTGGCGCTAGGATGCTGAGTGTAGCTCCCCAGGAACGAGCTTGGTGGGGCGGCTCTCTCTGCTCCGGGTGCGCTGCCTCTGCAATGGCTTTCTGCAAAACAAACGCTGCTGAACTCTCTTTTCGCTTTTTGCTTCATAAAAACTGAAATCCTCTTTTGGTTAGTAAGAACAGGTACTGATACAAGTCTGCCTTCAAAGTGAAGTGCCGTAATCCAAACTTTTTGAAAAATGGGGGATACCTGTACCAAGAAGTACTCAGCCATTTTACATGGAGTAAGGGACATAACAAAATTGTTTTTTAAAGAGGTGAAAAAAGTCTTTGAGCAACATGTATAAACCATTCAGTCAGTACTTAGCGCAGTGCCGGGCACACAGTATGTCTCATGAGTCATTCAATAACACTTCTGAAGCATCCTGAAGCATCTACCATGTTCCAAGCGCTATATACTAGGCATATGTCAGTGGACAAAACAGAAGGTTCTCTTGCTCTTCTCGATCTTTCCTATTAGTGGGAGGGAAAGATTTAAAGCAATTAAGTCTGCTTAGATGAATGGGATAAATACGGTGTACTGACTGGACAGGGCAGGTCAGGGAGTGCCACAGTGAGAAGATGTCGTTTGGGTTGCGACAAGGAGGATGCTGGTCAGCTATGCAGGAAAAGAGTGTCTGGTGGAGGGAGCAGCAGGGGCAATGGGCCTAGATCAGGAATGAGCTTTTAATATGGGCAAACCAGAAAGTGGCCCGTAAGGCTGAAGAGTAAGCGTGCGATTGGGAGCAGAAGCTGGAAGATAGAACTAGAGGGGTGAGCATGCAGGCCTTTGCCAAAGAAAGGAGTGTAGATTTAATGTCAGACATTATGGGACGCCTTGGGAAGATTTTAAGCAGGCAGACAGGCAGGGCCAGAGGGGAAGCTGGAAGACCAGATAGGACAAGGTTGTTGCAATAGTTCAGATGAGAGATGACAGATACCAGTCCTTTGTCAAGACGTTTGTATTACAAATATTTTCTCCCAGGTTGTGACTTGTCCTTTCATTTTCTTTACAGGGTGTTTGGAAGAGCAAAGGTTTTGAACTTTGATAAAGTCCAGTTTCTCCGTATATTCTTTTATGGTTTGTGCTTTTGTGTCCGAAGAAATTTTTGCCTTTCTCAAAGTTGCAAAGACTTTTCTTCTTTGTTCTCTGCCAGAAGTTTTATGGTTTAAGCTTTATTAGGTCTGTGATTCATTTCATGTTAATTTTTGTGTCAATTTTTTATTTTACGACATCATTTTATCCTATGAGAACCCATGTATTTTCCCTAATTAGAAGTTTGGTCATTTGAAATAGAAAAAAAGTTAATGTTTCGTATTTTTCCACTGTAAGAATAATACATTATTACAATGTATTTGGGAAATGCAGAAAAGCAGGTTTTGAAAACTCATTGAAATATAAGTGTTCAGATAGTTAAAATAACATAAGCAATTTTAGTTTTTTTATTTTTTAGATTTTATTTATTTGAGAGAGAGAAAATGAGAGAGAGAGAGTGAGCACAAGCAGGGGGAAGGTCAGGGGGAGAATCCCCCTGATGTGGGATTCGATCCTGGAACTCCAGGATCATGACCTGAGCTGAAGGCAGTCATTTAACCAACTGAGTCACCCAGGTGCCCATTGTAAGCAATTTTAGATCCTGATAGTTTCTACTTCCAACTTGGAACATGAGCATCTTGCATTTCAAATGCCAAAATGTGAAACTTGGAGATGATCAACTGTAATCTAATCATTGCTTGTTTCCTCAGTGACCCTGGAGAATCCAAAGAATTCACTTATCTTTCTTGCCACATCAGATTTTTATACTCTTTTAAGCCAGTTTTTTAATTTAAGAAAATATGAACAGGAACAAAAGAATAGTACAATGAGCACACATAAAACTTTAACCTGGATTCACTAGTTGTTAACGCTTCATCTCTACATATAATTTTTAAATTGAACCGTTTGTGGATAATCATAGCCCCTAAATACTTAAGCATGCATCTGTAAGAATGACATTCTTCAACTAACCACAAAACTTCATAACACCTAGCAAAATTAATGGTTTTATAGCATCCATTCCATATTCAAATTTACCCCGTTGTTTCAATATCTTTTATACCTCTTCCCTTCTCCCCTCAACTCCAGGAACCCATCAAGATTCACCCATTACATTTGGTTTTGACATACATCTTCGACTACTTTTAATTCAGAGCAGTCCTCCATATTTATGACATTTTTGAAGAATTTAGGCTGGAATGTCCTACATTCTGAATTTGTCTCACTGTTTTTTCATGCTAACTGGTTCGTCTCTATATTTTCTGTAAAGTACAAGTTGGGTCTAATGGCTTGATTAATTTCAATGTTTATTCATTGAGTTCTTTGTTCATCACAAGAATTATAGGAGATGTGTCCTTATTGCATCACGGCAAGAAGCACATAGTTTCCAGGTTGTCCATTATCAGTAATGGCACTGGGATAAAGAGGTTGTCATCTGTGGGGGGAGGCTGTGGCAGAATCAGTAACATCTTACTCAGTGGGGTTAACATCCCTTGATGTCGTCTGAATCAGTTATTACATTGGGGTTACAAATGCTGATTTTCAATTCTGTCATTCCTTATACATTCATTACCTGGCATCATTCATCATTCTATAAAGAAAGACTTTTTTGGTTTTCTCCCTGAGCCTGCTTGTACCCTGCCCTCCCCCATCATTATGGATTCATGGATTTTGCTTTATTCAGTAAGTTAATTTTAATTCACTGAATCCTTTTGATATCACTGCATTAGTCTCAAATATTTCCTTGTTCTCTGGCCCAATAAGGTGTCTTAGGCTCATCTTGTATTCTTCTGGCCTTGGATCTGGAATTGGTCATTTCTCCAAAGAGCCCAGGTTTCAAAGGACCCAGTTTGAGTAATGGCTCTATCCTACACATAAGGTAGTTCCTTGTCTTTCGGAGTGCCGTCCCTGTACGGTGCCATGGGTGTTGCTGACCAATTCTTAGTTTAGCTTTCATCCTGTCTCCCCAAATCTGACTACTGAAGCTCAAATCTGACTGCTCTTTCTGTGGACAGATGCCGCTTGCCCAGCAGCTGCTGCCCACCTCTGTTAACTATCTTGTGACTATTGCTGATCTTGACTCCCTCTTGGCCTTGTGCATTGATTGCAGATGGTAATTCAAAGCCAGGATGAATGCAGAGAAGAATGAATGACAATTTAGAGGGCGTGCATGTAAGTAGGATTCATCTAATAAATGCTGTGTTTATAGCTGTTTCCCCAATGGTTAGCAGTTGTGCCAGTGAATGTGCAATAAATGTGAACCCTGGGTTTGGAGGGCGTTATTCGGTAAGTCTTGGTAATATTTGCATTGTGTTCACCCTGCTGATCGACTTGAACCCGGCGATGAGGCGATGGGAGCAGGGATTGTGTTGCCCCAACACCATAGTCCCCGTCCTTGCCTTCATATGTCACTTTTGCCATATTTCTTGTAATTCCCTGGCTGCTTTTCCCACCAACTAAACTCTGAATGCAAAGACCATTTTTATCTTGTATACTCTGTATCTTTGGCACTTACTATGTGCCTGGCCATAGTAAGCACTAAAACATTTGCAAAATAAATGAATGAAATGAACAAAGATTTGTTGAATAGAATTTAGGAGGCTCAAATTTTATCATCTGCCTTGGTACTAATTAGGTGGTATGGTTTTGAGCAAGTCTGGGCTTCAGTTTATTCACTGGTAAATTGAGAGAGCTTGGGGGTGCAAACTCAAGCAGCAAGGGCTGGGCCAACGACCTAAGTATGTGAATTAGAGTGGCGACTGTGGCCCAGCGGAGAGTCAAGGGAGTGGGAAATGCATCAGGATGATAGACCAATGTGTACCAACTTCTAGATTTTTGAGAAAATGGATGTTGGTGAAATACAACTAATTAAAGGTTTGGTTTTTTTTTTTTTCATTTTAAATACAAATTGTCGGGGCACCTGGGTGGCTCAGTCGTTAAGCGTCTGCCTTTGGCTCAGGGCGTGATCCCGGCGTTCTGGGATCGAGCCCCACATCAGGCTCCTCCGCTATGAGACTGCTGCTTCCTCTCCTACTCCCCCTGCTTGTGTTCCCTCTCTCGCTGGCTGTCTCTATCTCTGTCAAATAAATAAATAAATAAATCTTTAATAAAATAAATAAATAAATAAATAAATAAATAAATAAATACAAATTGTCTGTAGGCCAGAGTTAGTCTGTGGGTAGCCAGTCTGCTGAAATAGTTATTCTTTGAGTTTCCTGTCTGTTTTGACATTTAATAATTCTGTTCCTTTCCGTGTTGCTTCATTGTGGTATGGCCAGCAGGGGGAGAAAGTGTTCTCTAATTTTTCTCTCAAGTTTGGTCCCATAACTTTAACAAATCAGAAGTGGGTAGGGGAGGCTGTGTCCCATGAACACTGATAATATAATGGGAGAAGTTTCTAACTTTTGTAGATAGATTTTGAAAAAGTGGGGGAGGATTCCAAGCCTCAGCAAATCTTTAGATTACTTAGCCTGGTTGGTTTACCATGGAATCAAAGGAGGACATCCGTTCATCCATCCATTCCTCTGCTGCCACTAGGACCCGCCGTGTAGTCCAATAATGTGTGGGCCGTTTCATCTCCAGCAAAGGAAATCAGACTTCAGAGGATTTGGCAGCCGGAAGGGGAGGGAAATGGCATCCTCCTCGCAACAACCCCTTCCTGTGCCAAGATTTTTTATTTATTTATCTATTTTTTAATTTTGCGGAAGAAAAGGCTTAGAGAGGCTCAATAATTTACTTCAGATAACACAGAAAGGAGCAGTGCTGAAATGCAAGGCCCCATTTGACTCCAAAGATTGTGAAAATTCCACCTCCCCACCTTCTCTAAACCCAGTACTGGTAAATGTTTGAGAACTGCCTGAGGAAGGAGGTGGGGCAGGGGAGGGGGTGGGAGGGGGAGAGGGCTGCATGTATATGTACCTACATGAGTTTGTTGTAAATTTCATTACAGAGTGTAGCACACAGGGGCGCCTGGGGGGCTCAGTTAAGTGTCCAACTCTTTTTTTTTTTTTTAATTTTTTTTTAAAGATTTTATTTATTTATTTGACAGAGAGAGAGAGCCAGCGAGAGATAAGTGTCCAACTCTTGATTTCGGCTCAGATCCCATCTCGGGGTCATGAGATCGAGCCCTACATCTGGCTCCGTGCTCAGCGGGGAGTCTGCTTCTCTTCCTCTTCTTCTCCCTCTGCCCCTCCCCCCTCTTTTGCTTTTAAATAAATAAATCTTTTTTGAAAAAAGAATGTGGCACACAAATGATGGTAAAATATACAATACTTTTATGATTATTTCCATATATCCAATTAATTCTCACAGAATGCGTTCATTGAGCTTTGCCAAACTCTTGTATCTATAGCCAACCTACGGTTCTAGTTAAATCACAATTTGACAAAATCAGGCTGTGAATACTCGAACGCTATCTCACTTAGCAAAGAAGTTGCTTATGTTACTGATGAACAAGGGCAGTTCTGACCTGAACGTTCGCTGTTATTTTCTTTTACATTTAAGACCAAAGTGAAACAGCAAAGACAGGTCTTGGAACTTCACTTGTTGCCAGTGCCATGAGTGAATTCTTTGCTCAAGTTGATGATAGTTTTCAAATATTGGAAAACATGCCTTCTCTTAATTGTTTTGTGCTGCTTACAGTGGACAGCTGCAGACATGAAACACTTTAAACTTGCATTAACATTTTCTCCATCACCTAAGTCTAGAAAATCCACAAAGCAATAAGCCAAACTCTGATTTGTAGTGTTTCCAGTTTCTGTGGTGTAAATGCTCCCACCACAGACAATTTCATGCTACTTACATGGTGTCCGTGAGCATAAAGTTGGGAAGCGACGTGTACCATTATGTAGTATTTCCACTGTATCGATACAATAGACAGAAGTAACTGCAGGAGCACAGGTAATAATAAAATGTAGTAAAGTAATTAGGGAGTGGTGAGCTTTGCGAACAAGCAGGCCTCATTTGGATAGGACTGTGGGACCATAAAAATGACCGTGCAAACTGAAACCATGCTAAATGACCTTAATAATCAATGGGGAAAATCGCAGTTGTTGCATGACTTTCAATATTTTTTGTTAAGACATTACAAACTTTCGTGCTATTGGTTACAAATGTATATAGGGAAATGAAAAAATAGGCTAATACTTAGATAGTATACTAATTTTAGACATTAGAAACATCGAGAACGAAGGTTTAGTGGTGCTTGCATACCTCTCGTTGTCTAACGTACAATGCCTTTTTTCTACACCGTGGTGAATTGTCACGCCTCTTTCTCACTTTGGATCAGCTTCTAACATTTTATCCCTTGTGCTTCGAACGTCGTGAAGCATCTCTGAGAATCCTTCTAATGTGATTTTGTTTTTATTTTTTTTGCCGGTATCACGTCTCTGGATCTCTTCATCCTTTCTGTCACGAACACTTTGCTCACTTCCACCGACGCGTTCGCCTTTGCTGACTTCCCCTGGCTTTATCTGTTCCGTCTCTCAGACCGCAGCCTGTCAGCATCCCCACAACCAGCTCTTTCTTCCACGAGTGTCTTCACCTTTGATTCAGATGTGCCTTCCAGCGTTATCAATTTTCATTTCTCTGCCGCGCTTACATCTTTGTTGAACAGTTCCCTTTCTTCATCATCCATGTTTGTAAAATGCCACACGGGTTTGTCACAAGAGACAAGTAGGGAACCCAAGTCCATGCTTTGGTGTCTGCACGAACTATTTTTTTTTTTTTAAGATTTTATTTATTTATTTGACACAGAGAGACAGCCAGCGCGAGAGGGAACACAAGCAGGGGGAGTGGGAGAGGAAGAAGCAGGTTCTTAGTGGAGGAGCCTGATGTGGGGCTTGATCCCAGAACGCCGGGATCACGCCCTGAGCTGAAGGCAGACGCTTAACCGCTGAGCTACCCAGGCGCCCCGTCTGCACGAACTATTAACAGATGAGCAGTGATCAATCACCAACAGGCCTTGAAAGACGGGTGTGACCGGTCACTGACGATGAAGCGCATCTATTATTCATACGGTGATTTATGGACTGGAGAGCCGACAGCAAAGCACAAACTTCACGCCGTCACTCGTGGCAAATACACTGTGGTAACTAGAAGCTGAACCACGTTGGCGGCGGACTGTGTTATTTCACTGAACTGTGGTGACTGAAATTCGTGCATATTGCAACTGTGTAAAGTGACAGTTGCTTGTATTTATTACCTTTTTTCCCCCAGATTTTATTTATTGGGAAAGAGAGAGGGAGATAGAGCACAGCAGGGGGAGCTGCAGGCAGAGGGAGAAGCAGACTCCCTGCTGAGCAAGGAGCCCAATGCGGACTCGATCCCAGGACCCTGAGATCATGACCTGAGCTGAAGGCAGACGCTTAACGACTGGCAGCTGGCGTCCCAAATAGAAGGGTTTTTTGTTTGTTGTTGTTGTTGTTGTTATTTTTATTTTTTTTATTTTTTTTAATTTATTTTATTTATTTTATTTTTTTAAAGATTTTATTTATCCATGTGACATAGAGACAGCCAGCGAGAGAGGGAACACAGCAGGGGAAGTTGTTATTTTTAAAGTAGGCTTGTCACAGCCCTGAGATCAAGAGCCCCATGCTCTACCAACTGAGCCAGCCGGGAGCCTACCTTTAGTTTTTAACACAATTTAATTGTAACTTTATTTCTTTTTTAAAGTTTATTTATTTAACTAATCTCCACACCCAACGTGGGGCTCAAACTCACAACCCCGAGATCAAGAGCTGCACGTCCTACAGGCTGAGCCAGCCAGGAGCCCCTAATTGTAACTGTATAATTCAATTTTTTTTTGGAGAGAGAATCTCTTTTTTTTAAAGATTTTATTTGTTTATTTGAGGGAGAGTGAGAGCGAGAGAGAGAGAACGAGCAGGGTGAGGGACAGAGGGAGAAGCAGACTCCCCGCTGAGCAGGGAGCCTGACTGGGGGCTTGATCCCCGGACTCCAGGATCATGACCTGAGACCAAGGCAGACGCTTAACCGACTGAGCCACCGAGGCGCCCTTTTATGTAATTCCATTTTTAATAATGAGTGTGTTTAAACAACTGGTTCACAAAATTCCTGCAAATTTAACAATGGACTCTAATGAGCTGGTACAAGCCAGATCCCGCACACCCATAAGCGTTTCACACTTTCACGTCCCTCATTTTTGTGAACAGCAGAGGGCCGTGCATTGTTCAAGCTCACAGAAGAATGGCATGGCCAGAGCGATCACTCCAAGGCTGATGATGTTCCTTCAACTTTCCTGATAGCTTTCAATCAAATCATCTCGAGAGTGACCATAAGCCCTTGTTCTAGATCTTCCTAATATCCAGAAAGAGGATCTCTGAGAACACTTAATTTTAAAAGAATGCAACATTTATTTTAGCTCCTCTGATTCCTTCCTCGCCTCATTTCTTTCGTTAATAGCGGAGATAATCTATGGTGAGTTTTTGCTGGGTTACACTGCAGTCACAAGTGACCCCCACATCTCAGTAGCTGCAAACAACACAGCCTTATCTCTTGCTCTTGTGCCATATCGGTCCCAGGTTGGTGGCAGCTCTGCTCCTGGGTACAGGCCACGTCTAGTCCATGGGTCTCCTTCATTTTTATGTCTGGACTGAAGGAATAATAACTATAGGACACGCCATCCTAATGGAGGAGGGAAAAGACGCAGAGTTAGACTTTGCAATGGTTCTTGAAGCTTATGAATGGAACCGGCCCACCGTCTCTACTGTCACATTCTGTTAGCCAAAAAGGTCACACGGCCGTGCCAAATATCAGCGGGGAGGGAAAAAGAGCCCGGACAGAAAAATACTGCAAGTCACACAGTCACGGGTGGGGAAGTATAATCTTCAGGGGGAAGTGAAGAATGGAAAGAAAGCTGGTCTTTGTTTTTCCTTGTGAAGGGACAGAGCTAGCTTCTCAAAAACTACCAAAGCTCAGGGACTTGATTTTTTAAAAATTCAGTTATTGAGATAAGAAAAAAGCCCTGTAGTCGATGGCCTAATGTCTTGTTACTCCAAGAGTGGCCTATCAGTCAGGATCAGCATCACTTAGGAGTTTTTTTTCTTGGAAAGGAAACTCAGGGAGCGCCTGGGTGGCTCAGTGGGTTGAGCACCCGATTCTTGATTTTGGCTCATGATCATGAGGTCATGATCTCAGGGTGTTGGGATTGAGCCCCACATCGGGCTCCATGCGCAGCAGGGAGTCTGCTTCTCTCCTTCTCCCCCCACTAATCTCCCTGCCCTCCACTCCTCCCTCCACACGCATGCATGCTCTTGCTGTCTCTCTAAAATAAACCTGAAAAAGAAAAAGAAAAGCAGACTCAGATGACCACAAACGTAACCAGAATCTTCTTTTTAACAATGACTACAAATTCACGTACACATTAAAATTTGTGAAGCTCAGGCCTAACAGACATCTCCCCCCAGATGCCCTTTCTAGCTTGTGTTTTCCTGATCCCCCAAACTCCCTTTGTTTCTTCCCGGATCTTGGGAAACGGCATCCTCATTCACCCCAACCCCCAAACTGAATGTTGTCCTCAACTTCTCCCCCTCCTATCGCGTCACCCCTGTCAGACCCACTTCGACATCATTCCTGTCTCGTCCTCACCATCCCCACTGTGCCGTCTTGGTTCAGCTTAGGAACTAAACTAAGGCTCCGGTCTGCTTTCCTTGCCTCCCATCCACCCCTACTCCCAACTCCAGCCAGCCTTCTTCTTACTTGCCCTGTGGTCTTACCAGAGTTCAATTCCCATTAAGATCGTCGTCGCAGTGGAGGTGACAAGGAGATGCTTGGGGCAGGGGAGGGAGTGCAAGTAAACACACGAGTGAAAGCAGAGCTCTGCCTAGCCTATTCAGTTTCGAGGCAAGTCTTAGACCAGTTTCCCCAAAGCTCCTCATGTGGAAACCCTGGTGTCTCCAGGAGCCAATGGATGTTTGCCTGCTTTAAAATTTACTATCACTTTCAGGAAAATGTCCAGATCTCCTGGGAGGATGTTAAACTCTCTATGACATGTCCATTGTCTGACTCACCAGCGGAATCGCTCATTGCCTTTCTCCTCATACTGAACAGCCATATCAGCTACTTGGTCTCTGCAGAGGGTACGTGTTGATGTGTAACTCCACATTTTTGCGTGGCTCAAATGCCCCCTCTCCTGCCTCCATCTCATCTGCCTGTTCTGTCCCAGCTCAGGTGTCCTCACCTCCGTCAGCTTCCCCTAGCTCAGGAAGAGATGTACTCTCTCCTTCCTTATGTCATTTTCGCCTCCGGCAGGAGTAATTGGTTTATGATCTTAGATCTCCATTGCTGCTATATCCTGAGACCCTTGAGGACTCACTCATCTTCATAGCCCCAGTGAGCACAGGGTTGAGCACATCGTAGGTGCTCAATAAAGGTTTATCGAATGAAATAGTAAAGATTAAAATGGCTTAAACCCAACACTGTGAAGAAACGATAGATAGGATTGGATTTATATTAAAAAAAGTCTACTCGGGCACCTAACAGGTACGTAGGAATGGAAGATGCTTTTAGTATTGTGCATGGTGCCTCTAAAGGAGCGACGGTTTCATCATTTGATTGGAAAGATGCATTTGATTGGACTTCCTAATAGAATAACGCTGTTTTTGTCAAACAAAAAGGGGCATTGATTGGTTGGGAGGGTTGGCATTTATTGCTGGTGGGCTGAACCCCTGATAGAATGTTGTTTATATTACATGTCTTACAGACTTTCAAAAATGATAGACATTTATTTATTTTATTATATTTTTTTGAGGACAGCTTTTCTACTTTATCACAAAAAGAAGCCTTTATGTGGTCAGAAAATACAGGATTGATCCTTTTTTCTCTTCCTATGAAACGCTGCCATTCCAACAGCTAGAGGGAATCTTCTCAGTTCACTTCTTTAAGTCCCATCATATTCACGTAGGTATGGATGTCCTTGGCTCCTGAAAATCTGGCCCTTTAGTGCACAGGGCGATAAAGTCCCATGACCAGCAGTTCCAGAATGTTCCATTTTCATATATTGCACCCGTGCACACCTCCTAAAAATGAGGTACACCAGGGCAAACATTTTCCAAAATAGATGTCATATATATAATATATACACATTCGTACATACATACCTTTATTCCTGTGATGTCCAAAAATTTTTTAAATGTGCACATTTATTACAAAGTCATAACAAAAACCGGACAGTGTTTTGTCCATTCTGGAAAGACGAAGCTCAGCAATAATGCAACGCTGGAAACCGTCCAGAGATTGTGGCCATATCTCTCTTCTAAACAGTCAGATATTCTTGCATTAAGCTTGGCAAAACTGCCTTTCCAAAACAGAAGGGGAAGTAAAATGAAGGACGCAGACCTTTTTCATCTTCCCAAATGAAATAGGAGAAGGATTTTCAAGTAAAAACACACAAACATTTGTTCTTTTATTACCAATAGTGCTACAATGAACCATGCAATTTTTTTTAGTGTTCAATGATTTATTAGTTGCCTATAACACCCTGCGCTCATTGCGTCCCATGCCCTCCTTACTGCCCATCACCCAGTTACCCCATCCCCCCACCCACCTCCCTTTCCAATGCAAATTTTGTTGAGTCTTTTGTGGGTTTTCTTTTTTACAAGAAGTGATAGACCTTTAAAACGAAAATTTAAATATAAATATCCTTTACCTGCTTAAGAAAAACACTATATATAACAATAACATCAAAGATTCATTGAGAACTTTGTGCCAGATTCAGTTTTTTTAACACCTTCATTGAAAGAAGATGTACATAACATAAAACTCACTAGTTTTTGGTACTCACTTAAATGAAGTTTGGTATACGGGGCGTCTGCACGGGTCAGTCAGTTAAGTGTCTGACTCTTGGTTTCTACTCAGGTTGGGGTCTCAGGGTCATGATCTCTGAGTCGAGAGAGGGAGCCCCGCGTTGGGCTCCGTACTCACTGGGGAGTCTGCTTGAGATTCTCTCTTCCTCTCCCTCTGCCCCTCCCCTGGTGCTCTCTGTCTCTCTCTAAAATAAATAAATCTTTAAAAAGTGAAGTTGAGTGTGTTTACAGAGTTATAGATCCGTAACCATGATCGAATTTAGAATATTTTTATCACCAGAAAAAGAAACGTTGTGCCCACCTACAGTCGGCCAGTCCCCATTGTTACTCCCCAGCCTCGGGCAACCACAATCCCGTTCTGTCTCTCTGAGTTTGCCTTTTCTGGACATTTCGTATAAATGGAATCATATGATATGTGGCCTTTTGTGACCGGCCTCTTTCACTCTGCAGGATATTCATAAGGCTCACCCGTATTGTAGCCTGTTTCCTTTTCGTCGATGAATAATGGGCTGTTGTAGCACGTTTTACTCATCTGCCCATCAGTCAGTGGAAATTTGGGTTTTATCATTTTTGGCAGTTGTGAATAATGCTGCTCCAAATATTTATATCCAGGTATTTCTGTGGACATATGTTTTTGTTTATCTTGGGTAGATAACCTTGGCATCTTGGGTAGACATCTCCGGTTTTCTGAGAGCAGGATACTGAGTTTTACTTTTTTCCTAAGGTCTCCAGTTATTAGGTGATAGATTAGGACTGGAACCCAGGTTGTAAATCCCTGAGATTTTCAATGATTTCACTCCTACTTCCCAGCCTGCAAAGGGCCTGAGAAAAGGACTTAAGACAGCTAAGTGGAACTTGAAGGCAAAGAGATGCAGTAAAAATGAGCTAGTCCCATAGTGTCAAAGCCTGGACCATACCCCCCGCTCTGTGATTAGATGAGCCCCAGGAGCCCCAGAAATATTAAGACAAATTAGCCCTTCATGGTTAAAGAACTGCATTCTCCCACTGGAGGATTTGGAGAATAATTAGGCAGAACCTGGGACGTTGAAATGTTGTCAACAGGAGACCAGTGCAAATCAACAAGCACTGAGTTGCGAGGCTGCTGTGGGGCCGAGGTGAGGTCTGAGATCAGCTTCGCCCACCGGGGCCCTCGGAGTTGGCCTTCGTGGCTGCTGGCACCACGCCGTGGGGCCCGTTGTGTGGGGGCCTGGAGCAGGATTTGGAAGCTGCTTTCAGAAAAGTAGGTTGAGAGAAGAGAGAAAGGGAAACAAGATGATCTACAATTCTCCAACAGACTTTTAGCTGGGCTCCTCACTCCCCTCTCATCCCTCTTCTAGTTCATTCTGTGAGCTGGAGAGTGATATTCCTGAAACATACAATTGATCACTCATTCTGCTTTCAAACTCTCCCATAGCTCCCTACTACCCTCGGGCGTAGTTAATTCAACCACATCCTGTCCTTCAGGGCGGTTCTTGTCTGCAGAAACCCACTTAGTGAGTCAAACACTTTTCTCAGGGTGGGGTACACTGAGATGCAGGAGGGGGCCCGTTGATGGTCCATTTCGTATAACATTGTTATATGGTCGTGGCATAATTGTGTGTCTCCCTCACTTGACTCAAAGGATAGGGACAGTGAGGCAAGGGCCCGGCGCACGTAGCAGCCGCAGGACCTAGCATCATCCTGGGCACACAAAAGAAGGACTTCAGTGTAGACGTGGGCTTTGAACAAGCAAGGAGTGTCAGGGATAGAGATTAGGGCTAGAGCAGGGAGGTCTGCTTAGTGCAAAAAGAACGAAACAGAGGCCCAGGTACCTCCCCTCTAAGGCAATGTCGGAAATCTCCTTTGAGGGCCAGAAACCACCATCTGGAGATTGATCTTTACCCATGGACCAACAAAACACTTTGCATAGAGACACAGGCTTCTTAAGCTATGTAGCAATATCCCACACAGGGAAAGTCCCAGAGCCTTAGTTTCAACCGACTAAAGTTAACTAAAGGGTTTATGGGTTAGGAGAGATGCAGTTGTTACATAATATATAAGATTGAGATTGACTGGCTTGCTGTGTGTAAATTTCTAAATGTCTGACATATATCAACTCAGTCCTGAAAACAACCCAGTGAGGTAGGCAGTCTTATCATGCCAGGGTTATAGGCGAGTTATATGAAGAATACGTGACTTGTCCAGAGTTACACACCTAGTGGATGACAGAGCCTGAATTTACATATCCAAGGAGTCGAGTTTCGGAGTCTGGGCTCTGGCTCATTATCAAGCAAGGACAGGGATCTCATCAAGCTTCCTGCTTTGGCAGGAAACCTTCCCGCAGTTGTTCCTACTGGATGAGAATGAGGCACAAACTCGGCCTCTCCACTTCGGCGCCAACGTGGATCTCCCGCCTGAAAGCCGGGTCCCCCCAAGTGCCCTCTGCGCGGCCCTCACCGGGTACTTTGCTCTTCCTCTGAAAACGCTACAAATTTGTTCCCGCCTTTCCACCTTGCCATTTGCTGGGCCTGGCAAACTCCTCCAGGCCCCAAGAGCCACCCCTCCCCCACGTTGCCGCGATGATGGGGGTGCGGTGGGTGCCTCCACCGGGTGCCCTCCTGTCTCCCGACAGTTAATGCTGCCCCGTCTGCTCCTTTCACTAGACTGCGGGCTTCCTAAGGACAAGAATCGTGTCTGCTCTGGACGCCAGCTTCATCTGGCAGAGAAACTCAAAGAAACACGTCTAACAACCGATATCACTGAAAGGAAATTTATATCTTGTCTAAGTCTGGCAAGTAATTTTGAAGGGAAAATCCCAATTAACACATAGAAGACATGCTTTCGAGATACACGTTTGTTATATCTCAACCCCAAGGAATTTGCCCCCCCAAATGTCTCTTTTCTCTCTCTTATTAAAGATTTTATTTAATCATTTGACACAGAGAGAGAGAGAGCACAAGCAGGGGGAGCCGCAGGCAGAGGATGAGAGAGGCTGGGGGGGGCGGGGGAGACAGGGAGGCCAGCAGGGAGCTTAGCAGGGAGCCCAATGCAGGGCTCCATCCTAGAACCCTAGGATCATGACCTGATCTGAAGGCAGACACTTAACCAACTGAGCCACTCAGGCGCCCCTCTCTTCTTTCTCTAAATGCTCATGGAGAACCCAGCGGTATTCTGATCTTATCTCTTGCCCACAGCCTCTCCCTTTCTGGATCTTTTCTATCTCAGGCCAGCAACGCCCCCCTCCCTCTCCCTGGGATCACCACTTGCTGCCAAGACCATTCCTCCTGCCTTGTGATGCTGCCTGAATCATGGCCATGAACTGGCTTCCTCATCAGTGGATCAAACTGGTTCTTTGAGCTGTTTTCTTGCCTCAACTAGACTAAGTTTCTTAAAAACAGCAGAACTAATTTAATTGAACAGCAACTTAAATAATAATGACCCAAAGAAGGCATTCTGTATTTCAACAAATCTTAGATGCATTATAAAACACATCTGACGTCTGAGAAGTTCATATGTAAAAAAAGATGAGTGTCTTAGATGAAATATGGTGTTATTTCTATCCTACTGATGCACAATGAGTGAGATATAACACTTTTCCACACCCACTAGCTGGCTCGAAGTGCTTTGGGCACACCAGGCACACTCTGTTTCTGAGATTTTGCTCTTGCTGTCCCTTTACCTGGAATGCTCTCCCTGTGCGCCTTATTCCCTCACTTCCTCCAGCTCTTTGCTGAAATGTCACCTTCTCAGTGAGGCTTTCCTTTACCCCATCTAATTGCAACACTCCCTCCCTGCTTTTCATTCTTTTATACTCATTTTTCTCCATAGCATTTATCATGGGCTGACAGATTATCTATCACTTATTTGTTTATTGCCATTGTATTTCCACTAGAAGGTCAGCTCCAGGAGGGCAGGGATTTTGTTTGTGGCTGTTGTCCTCAGTGTCTAGAACAGTGCCTGACACACAATAGGCAATCAGTAAGTACTGTGGAATGAATAGAGTTTGAGCTTCCTGAGGTCAGGGACCTGTGTTTTTGCTCACCATTTCTATCCCCAGTACCTAACACAGTAGCTGGCTGGCAGTGGGCTCTCAATGTTTATTGACTGAGGGAAGCACGAAGCTCTGATGAACGAGGTAACTTGCCTAAGGTCATCAAGCTTGGCAAGCGGACAAGCAAGCAGGCCAATTCGGCTGACTCGGCGGAGGCTTTTTGTTCTACTGGGTAGTGACTGCCCAATTCTACTTGCGGGAAGGGACTTTCATGAAAAGATTTTCCTTTGCACATAGTATGGCTGCAGTAAATATTCAGGATGTGTTTTAGTCCAGCGTGTTACTGCAACTAGGCCATAGTCGCTTTAGTTCCTCAGGGGTAGTAAGCCGGACATGCAGGTGTCCGCCGGCCCCTCGGAGGAGAAGCAGTGAACAAACAGCACAAAGCGCGCGCGCCTATCTGCCATGGGTTTCCAAAATCCAGGCTGAGGAGCTTACTGGCCTCTTCAGTACGTTGACCATGACCATCTACCCCCCCCCCCTTTGGGGCCGGAGGAGCTCTCCTGGCCATCTCCCCTCCTCTAGATGGGAGACTAGCAGGGAAATGAGGGGGAGGAGAGGTGAGTCCCCTCCGGCGTCTCCCGCCGCCTCCACACCCGGGTCCGGACCTCCGCGCGCGGGAACGGCCGCGAGGGGTCCCCCTCCGGGCAGGGGCCGGCGGGGCGCGCGAGAGCGGGGGGCGCGCGGTGGTTCCGCGCGGGGATGCGCGCGCGCGCCTGCCTCGCCTCCCTCGCCCGCTCCGGTAGCTACGTGCTTTCTTTGTCAATGAGGCGCCGCTCTGAGCTGCAGTAACACTCTCGGCCCGGGAGCCGGAGCCGGAGCTGGAACCCGAGCCCGAGCGAGCGAGGAGAGCCGCGCGGAGAGGCAGCAGCCGGCGGCGGGAGGGAGGGTCCCGAGCGCGCCCCGCGGCCGCCAGCGCCCGCTCCTCGCCGCCTCGCCCCCTCAGTCCGCAGGAGCCGGCCCCGGGGTGGGGGCCCCGGGCGGCGCCCGTCCCACCCTCGCAGCCCGGGCGCGCCGGCGCGGGGCGACAGGCACCGTGGGCATCTCGGCCGGCTCCTGCCGCGGCTCCATGCGGCCCCCGGCCCTGCGCGGGTGAAGCCGCGGCTCCGCGGAGCCCGCCCCGGGCGCGGCAGGACGAGCGAGCAAGTCGCGCCGCCCGGCGCCCCCGCCCTCCGGCGCCCGGGCTATGGCCGGAGATGCCCGGTGAGGACCGGGGCGCCGAAGGCTGGGCTCCCCGGCGCGGTGCGGAGCGAGGCTGCGGCCTGGATGTGTAAAGCGTCCCCATGGCTCGGCAGGAGGCGAAGCCCGAGGGCCCGAGGGAAGCTGCGCCGGCGGCACGGGGGCGCAGGGGCCGGGCCGGCGGGGGAACAGCCCGCGGCCCGGGCGTGAGGGGCTCGCGGCCGGCGCGGGGTCCCCGGGCCGCCGCGTCCCAGGATGCGCCGCCGCCGCCGCTGCTGCTGGGACTCCTGCTGCTGGCGGCCCTCTCCGAGCACTGCCTGGCCGACACCGGTAAGCACTTGGCGGCTGCTTTGCGCCCATGGAGGTTTCTGGAGGAGCGGGGCCGCCCGTCGGGGCCGGCACCTGGCGGGGTGGCGGTGGATGGAGAGGTCTTTGCAGCACCGGCGCTGGGATTTTCTCCGCCCTTTGCTGCTGCCACAGCAGGAGAACTGTCAGGAATCTGTCTCCCGGGAAGGCACCGTTGGGCGGGGAAGTAAAAAGAGGTGCATTCGTATCTTCTTTCTGGACAAGTTGCAGATCCTTCCCAGTGGTCCCGGCAGGCACGCTTCATTTAGATAAAGACATGGTGTGTTAAAGGCACCTTAAAAGGGATGTGTTTTAATAGGACACATTTCAGGGTGGGGACGTCCACTGTATTTTGGGCTCCCTGTTGGGTGTCCACTTTGTTTTAGCTGCATGAAATGGCCAGAGAGTTTTAGGCAATTCCCTGCTTCCCAAATAGCGTTTTTCCCTGCATGTTGACAGAAGACCCATTTTCTTTTGGGATAGAGGTACCTAAAATAATTGCTTGCATCGCAAAGGTATCCAGTCACTGACCAAGTATATAACCCACTGCTTGCAGGAGGGTAGTTAAAAATAATCCCGCTTGTCTTTTAGACTCCCAAGAACCCCAGGAAATAGATTTCTGTAATTCCTCGGACGATTTTGAGAAATCTCTTGTAACTATTTGGGGGGGGGGGTTATTTTGCTAATGTGCTTCAAAACTTACTGTGAGGTCAGGAATGGTCTTTGAAATAAGAATGATTACTATGGCACTTGTAAAGGTCAGGCTTTTGTTTGTGATGAAGTTCTGGGCTCTTGGTACATTTCATTTATCAAGGACTATAGTTCTCACTTTAGCAAATGGGATCCTGTAGTTATGTGATTTCTAGCAAGGACTAATGAAGACTGCTTTTTTTCCCAGAGTACACCTTCCCCCAAATTAGATTAAATTTCCTAATTATGAAGGATATAGGCAAGAGGGTTTCAGGTTAAATTATTGCCTGTCTTCAACAGCTTAATTCAAAGCCCATTTTATTTTTTTGGGGGGGGATTCATTTAAAGGGTCCCTAACATGAAGTGTCTATGTGTACAAGTTACTGTCCAGAAATTTTCTGTTACGATTATAGTGGTGACAAAGTTTGGTAATCTTTGGATGGGTGCCTGAGACCCGAGAAAAAGCTTTGAAGAATTTTAGCCCCCAGTTTTTATGCCTCTGGCAGTTTTCGGTGATGTGTATTTGGCATAATGGTTAAACGTTAAGTCCAGAGTCAGACACATGTAAACACCTTAGTATTCCTTGGATCAGAAACACACTTTGAGTTTTCATTTAAAATAAATCAGATCTCTGGTAGGTTTGTAAACTGTTTATGAGATGGTAATTTTGGATGCTGTTCATTTGAGCGCATGTACCAAAAACTGTTCAGCCATCTGGAATATGTGCAGTTTGGAGTTTACGTATTGTTCCTGTTCAGCCTGATGTCGCGTGAGCCCCTCTGGTCAGTTTTGAATTTCTGTTCTTCCTTCGGACCGCTGACCCTTCTGACCCGACTTGACTTGGCTCTTCCTTCAGACTGCCAGAGCCTGACATAGGGGGCTTTTGATCTGTATCTTTAAGTTTTAGCCCTGATGTCCTTTTTCTTTTTCTTCTTAGTGTGGTGTTCACGGGGATGAGTAAGAAAGGTGCTTTGATTGAAATGATGGTAAAATCATGAAAATGGATGCTGTTCCCCAAAGTCTCCTGTCTTCCCCTCTCATTGGAATCACTTGTTGCTTCCTCTGTGCTTTTTGGCGGTGCCCTTTCTGCTGTCACCCTTGATGACCAGTTTCCTGTGGTCTAGCTCACCTGTGGATCCAGAGTGTACCACTGGGCTCCACAGTTTCCTGTGAGTTGGCTGCTGATTCAGTGTCATTCCTGGGCTCCCTGTCCTGCCTCCTACCTGCTTTCATTTGTTCTCTGATTTCCGATTGAGGCAGCACCACTGCAGGGTGGGTGAGCCCTGGGACTGACGCAAGGCATCCTCAGGGATTTGTGTAAGGAAGCAGTGTCTGGAGGGAGGCAGGGGATTGGATGACACTTTTCTGGGAACTGTAACTTCCCGACAACCTGGTTTTGGACTTCTGGGAGGGGTAGCTGCAGTTTGGTGGTGTTACTCGCTGCCCGATGTGTCTGATCCCGAGTTGCCTGAGAAGCCAGACCTATGATGTTAAGATCTGACTAAAGGTGCTAGTTTGCTGCAGTCATGCCCTTGCTGTGCTTTGTTTTCTAAGCACGGCCAAGGTAAACATTTCCCTGGGTTGAAAAATGGGTGAAAATAGTTTGTTTCAGGAAAATCTGTAGCAGCGGTTGAGAACCTTTGTGTTCCCAAGCCCCTACTGTCTGTTCTAGCCTCCCTCCACCCATTCCTCCCAGTGCTTTTGCTTTAACATTCCTGGGGAATTGGAGCCCCTTCTCTTTGTCCTATAAAGGAAAGGCCTTCAGTGTCCTCCCCTGGACCTCCTCTCCTAACTTCCATCTCCACGGCGCTCTTGCTCCCAGGCAGTAACTTCTGTTTTGGACATGGGAGACTGGTGTGGGAAAGGAGTTTCTTTAGAACAGCGGGCTCTGACCTCCTCTAGCCTCTTCTGCCCTCAGGGGCTCCAGGCAGGATGGTGAAGTTCAAGTTTGCCTTCCCAGCCTTCTTAACTACTGATCCTCCCTGCAGTTCACATCCGTAAACCTTCACCGTGTGCCGGTTGGGCGCAGGTACAGGGCTCATTCATTTCTGTGACCTTGCCTCTCTGGGCCTCAGTTCTCTGATCTGTAAAATGGAGATAATAGCTCTAATCTCATTGGGTTGTCATGAGGCTCGAATGAGTTAATTCATGTGAAGTGTTTCAAACGGTGCTTGGTACACATAGTAAATGCTCCAGGAATACTAGCTGTTCTTACAAAATGGCAGAAATGGACTGAATATTACTGCGTCCGGCGCTAGTGCAGGGGCTGCGGCTGCAGAGGTGAATAAGGAGAAGACAGTAGTAGAAGCCCCCCATGGAGAGAGTGATAGGCACCCTTGATTCCTGACGCTATGGGATCAGAGCTCACAAAATGAAGGAACAGTTAATTCTGGGGAGCGGGGAGGCCCCTTAAAGCATGAGTCGGTGTTGGTAGGATTGATGGTGGCATTTCCGGCTGAGCAAAAGTAAAGGGTTCTTTGTGGCCGGAGCACAGGATGCCCACAGGGAGGAGTTCTCCAGACTTTCTCCGTGCCCTGCGGCTTTCCCAAGCCCTCCTCCCAGGGCACCACACCGTCTTTGCCCTTCTCTGAAAGGCCCTCTGCCTCGCCCACCTACTTGTAAGTTCCCTGATTTATCTGTGTTTCCCTCTTGCCTGTTATGATGCCCGACACACAGTAGGCACTTAGTAAAGTTTCAGCCTTCTTACACTCCTGTTCCCTCAGTTTGGCTGATTCTGTTTTTGTTAGAGTAAGTATCTCATTTAAATAACCCACAGTCAGTTGTGAATGACTGCTTTAGCCGGGGAATGTATTTTGCATTTTGGAAGGAGGGTTTGCTGTTCCCGGGGAATCTCTAGTTTAGCACAAAATTTAGGGGCGTTAATTTTGACCTAGGATGTCTTTCTTGTCCTTCTCCAACCTTGTACCACATCATCAACTTGGAGTTCCATTTGAAACAGGTGCAATCGCTCACTTGTTTTTTCCTTCACTCGGTGTATCTTGAGTGCCTCAGCTTTCTGAGGTCACCAAAATGAGCGAAAAGAAACTCTCATTCTCATGGAACAAGCCCCGTGCTTTCCAAACTTGACTGCGGATGTGAATTACTTGAAGATCCTGTTAGCATGCAGGTTCTGATTCAGCAAGTCTGGGATAAGGCCTGATGTTCTGTATTTCTTGCAAGCACCGGGGGTTCGTTGACCCCCACGTTAAGTAGCAAGTGGCAAGACAGAAATGACTGTAGGTTGGATGGTGGTAAAACACATAAATCAGGGTAAGGGGATAGCAAGAGGCTGATGTTGGTGTGTATGTGTGTGCCCTCACGCATGTGCTTATGGGTAGAACAGGGACGGAAGACCTCCATGATCAGATGACATTTGCGTAGCTACCTAAAAGTGGGTATCTGGAGGAAGATATTCCAGGCAGACGGGAAAGCAAGTGCAAAGGCCTTGAGAAGAGATTGTGTTTGGGATGGTTGAGGACCAGCATGGAGGCCATGTGAAATTGAGTGAACAAGGGGACAGTGGTAAGATATGACCATTGCTGGCTGAGCAGGCTGAGGCCAGATTGTGTAGGACGTTTTGGCATGGTGAGAACTTGGCGTTTTATTTTGAATGAGAATAAGTAAGAGGTGATGTGATCTGACTTCAGTTTTAAAAGAATCTCTTTCACTATTGTGGGGAGAAAAGACTGTAAGGTCAAGGGTAGAAACAGGGAGACCAGGTAGTGCGGCTTAGAGAGTGGTGAAATTTTGGACGTCTTTTGAAGATAGAGCTAATACACTTTTCTAATCAGCTGGAGGTGGTGTGGGAGAAAAAGAGAGGAACCAATATGGCGCCAAGATTTTTGGCTTGAGCAACTAGGAAGATGAAGTTACCATCAGTTGAGATGCAGAAGATTGCAAGAGGCTGAGGATTGTGGGAGGAAATAAAGAGCTGCTTTGGGGTATGTTAAGCTGAAAATGTTTATTAAACATCTAAGCTGAGATGTCCAGGAGCCAGGTGAACACAGTAGTCTGGAATTCCAGGCAGATATTGGGTCCAGAGATATAAATTTGGAAGCCATCAGCATGAGATTGGTTGAGAAACCTAGAGAGTAAGTATAGAGAAGAGGGGTGATCCAAGCAATGAGCCGTAGGATACTGCAGCATTTAGGGGTTCATGGGGGAAGCGGGACCAGCAAAAGAGACTGAGAAAGGGGGACTAGCAGTGGACGTTGGGTTTGGAGTTGTGGACGTGTTTGGTGCCCTGAGAGTAGAGGGAATGGAAGTCTCACTGCAGTGGGTTCAAGAGAGAAAGGAAAAAGAGAAATCAGAGATAGTAAGGAAACCCCACAACTCTTTAAAAGTCTTTTCTGTCAAGGAAAGCAGGGTAAGAGGAGAGGGTCAAGGGAGGGTTAAGATGGGATATAATTGTATTACGTTTGTACTTTCTCATTTTTTAACTTTAAAGAAGTACAAGGAAGAGTGTTTGATTTGGTGTTTATTCCCCCCAGATATAGACGATCCAATAAAATGTATTTGGGTTTTTACTCTCTCTGTTAATTATCAGTGCTTCAGAGATACTTGCAAGATGTCCTAAACCTTGCTGCTGCTTCTTTGGGGAAAGAAGCACACAAGTAAAGAAGATTTGGGGAATAGTAACACTCTACTTTTAATATTGACATCAGACAGAAGTCAGAAGCCCCTCCCTGCCCTACCCCCTCCCGACAACTGAACGTCACTGTGAAAACTTTGAGATACTGCATTCTGACGACAACCAGAGAATCTCACAGAAGCCTACTTATCTTAAGTCTTAAATTACTAGAATATGATCTGAGAATATTCCAAATGTGCACCCTTCCTTTTTCATTTTCACTACCCGTGAAGTCTGTATTGTGGTTTTCTTTCTTTCTTTCTTTCTTTCTTTCTTTCTTTCTTTCTTTCTTTCTTTCTTTCTTTCTTTCTTTTTTTTAAAACAAACAACAGCTCTACTCTTCTGCAGACAAAAATGAATAGTTGGAATGATCCTAAAACATTTTCGTTGCTTGACAACATATTCCAGGGGATTTCTAAACACACAGAGGGACACATTATTCTAGGTCACTAGATGGCTGCCTTGGATGGTGACCCTTTGGGGACTGCAGGTCCAAAGGAGCAGTTGGCAATCTGGATATTGTGAATATCAGTATTGAAGCTGGTGGGAAGGTGGCAAGTGCGTCACAACGATTTGATAATGTTTATCAACCACCTGGCATAGGCAGGGCCAAGCTCTTCACCAGATACTGGCGGTCTGCTGCAGAACTACTAGGCCTGGCCTCTGGCCTCGAACCGTCTATGGCCAAGGGTAAGCAGCCCTTACTCAGTGGGTGGAGTGGCAGGTCAATGAAATACCTATGTGAGTTGGTTCAGGTTGGGGGGTGCAGCAAGACGTAAAGTATTTGCTCTGTGCAAAGAGGCAGCTCTCGCTTACCTGCAGCCTGGGAGGGGATGGGGCCCAGGGCGCCAAAGTTCTGACTTCTCAAGAAAAGCTGCGTCTTTACGTAAAATCTTGTTTTCAAATGTCACCAACTAATTCACATTTTTGAAATGTCATGCCGTACAAAGAAAATGAGCCATGAGCCACCACTTCTTCTCTTTTTTTAAGTCAAGTTTATTAAGGTATAATTTACATACAGTAAAGTTCACCCTTTTTAGGTGTACTGCATGAGTAGTCTTGACAGAAGTATATAATCATGGATCCACAACCACGATTCAGATATAGAACGTTTCTGTCACCTCCAAAAATTTCCTCCTGCTCCTTTGTCGTCAGTCTTCTCCCCCCGACACATCCAGTCCCTGACAAGCACTAATCTATTCTCTGTCCCTATAATTTTGCCTTTAACTGAGGCCCGTAGAAATGGAATCGTACAGTATGTAACATTTTTATGTCCGGCTTCTTTGATTTAGCACAATGCTCTTGAGAATCATACATGGTATTGCGTGCAGGCATCTCTGTTTCTGTACGATTTTTATTGGGAAGCACCTCGGGTTGCTTACCCATTCACCAGTTGATAGATGTTTGGCTTGTTTCCAGTTTTCAGCATAAAAATTTTTGTCTGAGCAGCTTTCAGCTCTTGGGTAAATACCTAGGAGAGGAATTTCTGGATCTTACATTAGATATGTATTTAATCTTATAAGAAACTGCCAAATTCTTGGGGCGCTTGGGTGGCTCAGTCAGTTAAGTGTCCAACTCTTGATATTGGCTCAGGTCATGATCTCAGGGTTGTGAGATCGAGCCCCACATCAGGCTCTGTGCTGAGCGTGGAGCCCACTTAAAATTCTCTCCCTTTTCCTCCCCCACCCTCTACAAAAAAGAAAAAGAAACTGCCAAATTCTTTTCCAAAGTGGCTGTACAATTTTGTATTCCCATAAGCAATGTGTGAGTGTTCTGGTTGTTCCCTGGTAGCCTCCCTAGCACTTGGTTTTGTCAGCTTTCTTTTTAAATTTAAATTCCAGCTATTCCAAAAGTTTTTAGTGGTGTCTCACTGTAGTGTTAGTCTGCATTTCTCTGGCTACTAATGATGTCATCGCTACGTGTGTGTTCATTTTCTTACTTGGCATATGTATCTATTTTGAAGTGTCTGTTAAGTCTTTTGCCCATTAAAAAATTAGAGTATTTGTTTCGTTATTATTGAGTTTTGAGCTTTCTTTATGTATTCTGGATGCAGGGTGTTTATCAGATATGCTCTTTGCAGATATTTTCTCCCAGCCTGTGGCTTCTTGTTTCATTAACAGTATTTTCTAAAGAACAGAAGTTTCAGGTTTTGGCTAACTCTAGTTTACCAGCATTTAAATGTAAGATTTGTGGTTGTGGGGTGAAACAGGCGAAAGGGACGAAGAGTACACTTTCCTTGACGAGCACTGAGTGATACATGGAATTGTTGCATTGCTATATTGTACACCTGAAACAAATTCAACGCTGTATATTAACTACATTGGAATTAAAATAAAATAAATAAAAATAAAATTAAGGAGGCTTCATTCCACGTTAAAATAAAAAATTTGTAGTTATTTATATCCGAGGACAGAAATACTTGCCTAATTCAAGGTCACAAACAGCTATGATTTCTTCTAGAAGTTTTATAGTCTTATTTTTACCTTTAGATCTGTGGTCCATTTCATGTTAATTTTTATATACGAGGCAGGGAAAGAGTTGAGGTTAATGTCTTTTGCATATGGGTGTTTAATTGCTCCAGCTCCATTTATTAAAGAGATTGTATTTGTTCTGTTGAATTACCTGGTGCTTTATATGTATGGGCTTATTTCTGGAGTCTAGCTTGTTCTATTAATGTATACTTCTTTCCTTATGTCAATAAAACACTGTCTTGATTTCTCTAGCTCAGAGTTTCTTAATCGCAGCACTACTGATATTCTAGGTTAGATAATTCTTTGTTGTGGGGGACTGTCCTGTGCCTTATAGGATGTTTAGTGCCATTTCTGGCCTGTGCCCAGTAGGTGCCAGTAGCTCCCTCCTTCCCCAGTTGTGACAACCAAAATGTCTTCAGACATTGCTAAACGGCCCCTAGGGAAGTAAAATTACCCCTGATTGACCTCTCTAGTAAGTCTTGAAATCAGATAGTGTGAATCCTCTAAATTTTTTCTTCTTTTTCAAAATCTTTTTGGGTATTCTAGGTCTTGTGTTTTTCCCTAGAGAGCTTAATATCTTTTTGGCAATCTGTATAAAAAAGACTTGCTGGAATTTCTACTGGGATTTCATTGGAGAAGACTGATATCTTAACAATATTGAAATTTTTGGTCCATGAACATGTTTCTCTCCATTTATTTAGGTAGTCTTCTTTTTCTTTCATGAGTGTTTTATAGTTTTCAGCGTACAAATTTTGTACATATGTATTTCATGTTTTACAATGCTTTGGTAAGCAGTACTTTAAAAAATTCTTTGTCAGTACATAGATATATGTTTTTAAGAAGATTAACCTTGTATCATGTGACCCTTCCAAACTCACAGTAGTTCTAGCTGCTTTCTGTAGAATCTTTGGGATTTTTCTTTATTTCAGATCTTTATGCCTTTTATTTCTTTTTCTTGCCTCATTGCAGTGGTTATAACTTCAAGTACATTGTTGAGTAGGAATGGGGAGAGTGGGCATCCTTGCCTTGATCTCGTTCGGTCTTTCACTATTAAGTATGATATTGGTTGTAGTTTTGTTTTGTTTTGTTTTGCTTTGTTTTGTAGAGGCCCTTTATCAGGTTTAGGAAGTGCCCTTCTATACCCAACTTGCTGTGAAAGTTTTATCATAAATGGGTAGTGAATTTTGTCAAATGCTTTCTCTTTATCTGTTGAAATCACCACAAGGTTTCTCTTTTTCAGTCTGTAAAAAGACATTGGTTGATTTTAGAATGTTGGACCAACCTTGTATTCCCGGGATAAACTCCAGCTTAGTCATGATGTATGTTCCAGCTGGGCCTGATTTTCTAATCTTTTTATTGGAAATTTATAAAGTCTTATGTTCATGAAGAATATTGAGTGGTGTGTAGCTTTGTTTTCCTGGTATGTTTTGTCTGGTTTTGGAATAAGGGTAATGCTGATCTCTAAAATGGTTGGAAAGCATTCTCTCTTCAATTTTATATTAAGTGTTTGGATAGAATTGGTATTATTTCTCCCCTAGGGCCTATGGTTTTATAGATGAGATTGAAGATTGCTTAAGGGTTTCTTTAGTAAATTAAGAAGTATCAGGTACCTCTAGTACATTTCCTCATTCTGGGGGCTAACAGGGGACACTTCTTAGACATTAAGACATTGATTTGGTTTAAGGTCTAGGGCGAGTGGCCTGGGTGAGGGGAAATTGTGTTGGATGTACTCAGGAGACAGGTCACCCCTAGCTGGCTGTTGGCTATTTATCAATTCACTTCGCTTTTCAGGACTTTAGTCTTCTCATCAGTAAGTAAGAGCCTCAGGCTCCTCCCTTCTTCCCCGCATTCCCCGGGCTGTGTGTTTATGAGCCCTGGGCAAATGTTTTGGTGGGTTAGACCATTTGCATTTCTTATCTCTTCCTACATTAGTGGTGAGCCCAGTCAAGGACTCTCATTCTCAAAAGGGAAGAGTTTTCCCTTATTTTGCTCTCATGGTTCCAACTTGAAGCCCAGATAAACATTGGCTTATCTTTAATCTTCATTGGCTTTTAAAAATTGTAAAAGTCATATATACTTTATTAAGTTCAAACAGTACACAAGTGTATGCAGTGAAATGCAAAAGGCCTTGTTGGCCCCATTGCTATTTCCTAGAGTGGTGCTGTCAAGCAAATAGGATGAGTCTTTCCAGACCTTTCTTTCATACCATATTTATATCCATACACATATCCTCATTTAATTTTTTATAGAGATTAAGGGTGGAGGCGCCTGGGTGGCTCAGTCAGTTAAGTGTCTGCCTTAAGCTCAGGTCATGATCCCAGGGTCCTGGGATTGAGCCCTTGGTTGGACTCCCTGCTCAGCGGGGAGTCTGCTTCTCTCTCTCCCTCTGCCCCTCCCTCCACTGATGCTCTCTCTCTCTTTCTCAAATAAATAAATTTTAAAAAATCTGAAAAAAATTAAAAAGATTAAGGGTGTACTATTCAGAATTTTTGTAACTTGACACTGTATCATGACCCTTTTTCCATGTTAAGTAAATTTTGTCACAAGTGAATTTGGACTTCTCCCTGAAACATAGAAAAGCCTTTACTATAAAAGAAAACTGTTTTAAAACCACCGATTGGATTCAAACCTATAGAGTTAAAACCTCTCCTTAGACCATTTCTCCTATTTTCTCTACTCCTTGGCTTCCTTCCTTGGAAAAAACTTCCACAGATGCTGATGAAAAATCACAAACCCCCTGAAACACCAAACAGAATAGGGAGAAACACTGTGTTTAAACCAACTAATGAGGATGTAAATAAGGCCAAGTGGCCGCCCCAAGTATTTAGCCCAAGGACATTGCTGCACCTGCCATCTGTCCACTCAGGCGAGTCTTCGCCTAATGCATCCTAACCACAAGAGGGGAATTTGATTTTGATTTTGATTTATATATGTTAAATCTATTCTTAGCCCGAAATAAAATCCCTTGACGTCAGAAACACAAAATGGCTTTGTTATTTATGCGGTACCAGTAAATAGGAAGGTCTAGAATATTTCTAACTTTCCTCTTGTAGCGTGAAATATGGAATTAAGTGCCACAATGAAACCAGGCCTCCCAGACCTACCCCTCTACCTCGGTTTCTGGTAATGAATGCTGCGCCTCTGTCACTTGTCTTTTTATTTACCAAATGTCAACAGCAAACCAAGGAGGACTGGCAAAAATGTGAAGTCTGAGAAGAAAATGTGTTGAAATTAATGGTGCTGCTTTGTAAGTCCTTGTCTAAAAGAGCTGAGCAAAAATATCTCTAAACCTACGTACTTCATTATCAAATAACGAGTCTTTGTTTTGAAAAGAATAGGAGGATCTGGATTACGAGCATTATTTTGAATATAATTAAGCCAGATGGAAATGTATTAAAAAATCAGTGCCATAGAGCTGTCTCTGCCAGTTCCCTGTTATTATGTTACTTACCACTGGAGGTGAACACACGTGTCAACCCGGAAAATCCTGCAGGAACAAAACCTTCCTCGCAGTGGGATGGAGAATAATTTCTTGTCTCTAGTCCAACGAGAAAAACAACATTTTAAACAAGTATTTTCCCATCCTATGGCTAATGTGATACATTCACTTTTCCCNACAGGGATAAGAGTCTCCGGAGTTTGGCGTCACACCTCACACTTGCTGAAGTTCTCACTCCCTTCTTTGAATCTCATATCAGTCTTGAGAGGGTTAAGGAAGCGGTTTGCTAAAGGTCACACAATGGTCCAGGGATTTTTACATCGTTCTATGATTCAGGAATTCTGTGTTGTTCTCTGCTTGGACGATTACACTGCTCTATTACAGTACCTAGCTACTTAACTAAAACTAGCCCAAGTATGGGGCCTCTGGCCACAGGGGACTCTCACGTGACAGATTCAGACTAGGAATAAAATATAACTGGGCCGTATGCACTATATAATTAATTGATAGAAATAATAGCTAACATTTTGGAGCGTTTACTGTTTGTATCAGCCCGTTTCACTTTTCACAACAACCCTAGGAAGTGGGTTCTGTTATAATCTCCCCGTTTCAGATGAGGAAACAGAGGCACAGAGGAACTTTATAGTTTTTCATCCAGTATCACTGGGTAAGTGTCAGAGGTGGGATTTGAACCCAGGTAGTTTGATTCCATAGCCCTCACTCTGCTGCATGATATTGCCTTCCTCGACACTAAGAGGTTACTGGCCTTGTGTCTCAGGGCCCCTCTCGCTTTTCCCGCAGGCTGGGTCTGTCCTTCTCTGCCTCTTCCTGCAGACTGGCTTTCTCTGCTTATCACAGCCACTCGATCCGCCTGTAACTAAATCTTCAGTGTGCTTTTTCTTGCTGTGGTGCTCACCGCAGCTAGGGTTGGCAAGACTTTTCAGTTTCAGGGCCTACCGTCCAGTCTCTGTCCCATTTCCATATTTCCCAGGAAGGAAAATCAGGCTGCCATCATCTGACCAATGGGGTGAGGAATGTACCCCTCGTCTGATCAGCAGAGGCCAGGGGAGAAGGGGCAGGCAGTACAAAAATGACTTCCTAGGCTGACCCGTCCTCTAGCCACAGCCTACCGTAGAGGGCAGTTTTCAATAAGGTGGTGTGGATAGGGCGGGCTTCCCCAAATCTGTCTCTTCCATAGCAGGGAAAAACAAGTTCATGTGCTCTCGTAAGCTGGCTCTATGAAACACATCAAGGATAAGTGGCCTGATTTATAGTGTTGGCCAATTTCCATAGTATAGATACTCCCACCATGGCTGATTTCGGACTACTAATGTGACGGTGGAGTCGGGAAGAGATGTGCACAGTTGGCTCAGCGCCGATGGGATCCTATCCATCCGTAGGCTCCATGCACGACCCATGCAGTGTACCCAGTAAATGCAGCAAGTCTCCGAGAAGTTTAAAGTCTAGGCTTAAGAGGCTAACGAACTAGGTGGGTTTCGAGTTATGTAAAAGGAAATACTATTTCAAGGAAGAGAGGGTGGAAGTTAGATTGGGCATGCACAGCCTAAAATAGCTTGAATTATATAGTCCTAAATGTGCCATCTAGTAGGCACACAGGGATGCTTTCTAAAAACTCACAATTTCCTCCGCCTGTAATGTCTCACTTGTGACATAGAATTAACACTTCCACCGATTTTAAGATGTCAGGCCTCATTTTCTTGGAGGCGCATTGGTTTTGTTGTTTTCCTTGGTTCTCGAGGTCAGCAATTCCTTCTCATTTCAGGTCGTCATCAACGGATTCCTTTCTTCCACCTTACAGACCTAGAGAGGTGAAGGCCATGTGGTGGCCTGTTACACGTCTTCCAGTAGAATCAACACTATTATTCTTGACCGGAGGCTTTTATTTATGGTCATAAGGCCATCTCTCAGTTCATATAATTATGCTAAAAGCCAGGACAGTCTTGGGACTGCCACCCCTGACGACATGTCAGATGCTTTCACAGATCTTAAGGCTCGTCTGGTTGGCTCTTCTCCCTTGCACATCTGGGAGGGGACTGGGAGTCTTGGCTTCTGTACACTACTTAGAGTTCGGCCGACGTTCGCCGTCCTTCTGCCTGATGTGACTATGTCACTAACTCTGGCCAGCTCTAAAGAGTGGTGTTGGCCGCCGGGAGATGGAATGAGGAAGTGTTGACAGCGTAGATCTCCTTTAGACATGGAGTTCCAAGTGTCCTACTGATGGAAGGTCAGCGTCTTTACCTATAAAAATAGCACAGTTAATTTATTCTTTTAATTTCCCAGGGGTTGTGTGAGAGAAAAATTTGACAAGATTCTTCTTTTTTGTTTCACTGGAGATTTGTCCTAGTTCGTGGCTATGTTGACTTCTGAATAGGAGGACTAACATTGATGAAATAGCTGCTCTCGTGCGAGTCACCGGATCAGGAATTCCACCTTATTTAACCCCCATGATGACGCTGTGAGGTAATTCTTGCCCATTTTTCTTGGAGGAAGCCAGGATTGAGAGAACATGTAAGAAACCAACTTGCCTCAGGGCACATTGTAAGTGGTGAAGATGGGATTTGAAACCAGTGACTACAATGTAAATCCGTTTTCAGCTCTACTCTGCAGGCTTCCCCCCCCCATCTTAGTCAATTTTTAAGCATACACAAGTGTTCAAAGTACTGTACAGTGGACAGCCATTACTATCACCTGGATGATACCGCTAACATTTTGTTACATTTGTTTTATCATCTATCTTGTCTGTACTTCTGTCCATCCATTAAGTCCTCTTATTTTTTTGGATATATTTCCAAGTAAGTTGCAGACATCAGTACATGTTATCCCTAAACACTTTGGCATGCATGCTATTGATTAAACTTCAGTATTTGTTTATTTTTAATTTTTTAGGTAACTTTTATGTACAGAGAAATATGGAAATCCTAAGTGTATATTTCTGTGTTTTGACAAATGCACCCAAATTCTTGTTAGGATTTCGAACATGACCATCACCCCAGGAAATCAGTTTCCTCTTGCTCTTCTGTAGACATTTCCCTCCTTCCCCATCTCTACCCACCCTCTCCCCAGGCATCATGGTTTGATTTTTTTCACCATGTTTTAATTTTAATACTAGTCTTAAATAATGATGCCTGTTGTTTCTAAACGGACTCTTCCTTATATGTATTAATTCAGACAGTATTTATTGAGCAGCTGGTATGTGGCAGGCACTGTGCTGGCTGTAAGGGATATAGTGGGGAGGAAGCAGACATTGGTTTGTAGGGGAGAGAGAGACATCAGTCAGTTCTCCATAGGAATAAGTATACACTTACCAACAGAGGTGAGAGTTGTGAAGGGAAACCTCAGGTGCGGCGGAGTCTGGGTGAGTAAGGAGGAGGGTGGTCAGGGAAGACTTTCCTCAAGTGAAACTTGAGCCAACATCAGAAAAAATGAGTAGGAGACAACCAGGCAGAGATTTAGAGCAAAGGGAAGTGTGGGTACTGTCCTCTGTGTTGGGAAGAAGCGTGGTTTATTCCGGAACTAGAGAGAAGGAGGGTGGGGGGGCAGGAATCAAGAGGATAGTGAGTGCTGGACTAGGCAGGAGAGGTGGCAGGGGCCACATCACACAGGAGATGGGCCATAGACTCTAGCTTTTAAATTAGGAAGCCATTGTGTGACCTTGACATTCAATTGCCCAACCAGTTGAGTTGGATGAAGAGAAGACATGGACTATATGCTCTGGAATCATAACAAAAATTAAATAGTATAGGCATGAAATTTCCAAGTTTTAGGAGCTTTATGATTCACATTATGAACCCTACAGAGATCTTTGGATTCCTTATCGTGTTCTTCCTCACCTGTCTGCCTGCCTGGGCAGTAATAACCATGAGATAAACATCCTCGGTACCTTGAGCTCTTGTTTGCCTGTACCTTCCACCCTCACTGCCTCTATTTCGTTGCCTCTTCCGCTCCTTAACTAATTCCCCTCCACTGGATCCTGCTAGAGTCACAGTGACTGCCTGATCGCTTAAATCCTGGAGCCGTTGTCTAATCCTGTTTGCTCCGTCATTCTGTAGACCCTCCCGGGGTGGCCTCCTTCAAACTCATGGATTTAACAACCACCTTTGTACTGATGATGTAAAAGACTCTCCGTTCTGTCCCGAGGTTGAGACCCATCTGTGCAGCTGTTTACTGGATAGCTCCACCCTGCCTATCAACACTTCAGCATTTCTCCCTCAAAGTGAGCTCATCTTCTCTGGAGTCTTGCTCCTCACCAGGATTTACTATTTCAATGGTTGACCAACCAGAGATTTGGACCCAGAAATCCGAGAATCATTCTAGGTTCTTTCCTTTTTCTCCTTCCCTTCATTTAGTTGGCCACTAAATCTTCTTTATTGTATTTCTGAAAACTGTTATATTTCTGTCCCTTTTCTGTCTCTGCTGCCCTTTTTTCAGACCTTCCCTTTGTGTGGTTGGTGTTCTTGTCAAAGCCATGCCTGCTAACTGACTACTCTGCTTCTAGTCTTGGCCCCTGCTAACCCATCTCATCCTTCAGCCAGAGGTTTTTATAAAGCATAAATCTACCCAGTGGTGCCCTGTAACTCAGTTCAGCATTGCTTAGCACTCTGGGTACTTTCTGAATGAACCGCCTCCAACTCCTACCTGCCACCATAGCCAGACTTGCAGTTCCCCCAAAGCCCTTACCTTTTTTCTTTCTGCCTGGGAAACACTTCTCAGCCCTGTCTGCTTGGTTAGCAGCTGTACTTGCTTGAAGACCCAGTCCAAGTCCTGCCTCCTTCAAGTAGCCTCTCCTGGCACACAGTCTGCCCTCCTCCACAGGAGTTAGAAGCCATTCTCCCCACTCCCAACCCCTGTCCCATCTGAGATGGTCTACTGATCTGGCTCCTATCTCAGACTGCGCTCCTTTGAGCAATTTTCTAAAGGTAGTCTCAGGTTCACTGGGGTCCTGGAAATGCTTTTACAACAACTATGATCCGTGTGCAAAATCTATTTTCATGATAACTGAGGACACATGCTATTACAGTCCATGTCCATTCGGAGAAACAGTGAGCTCAGTGGTTAGTAAGACAACTTGCTCAGAGCAAGAGGGAAGAATATACAACAAAGTCAAGCCCGTTCTAAGGGACAACCAAGATATGGGCTCCTGAACACAGAAGACCGTGGACAGAGCTGTCGGGGCAGGAAGCAATGCCACTTAACTGCTAAAAGCTGGGGTAACTGTGAAGTCAGCATCAGCTCTACAGATGAAGGTGTGCAGACAACCTCTGAAGTTACAAAGGCTGGGATCATGTCTTATTTGTCTTAGCACAGCGTCTTACACATACATAATAGATATGGGATAATCGTGGTATGTATAAAGGCAGGAAGAGAATTTCCTAGTACATTCTCACCCTACTTATAAAATCCTGTTCTGTTATTTCTATTCTTAGAACCTTTCTTGACTATTCTGCCAAAAATTACTTATGGATAGCGCAGTACTGGTGGTGGAATGGTGTGTGGGGATCATAGCCCAGAGGACTCACTTCTGTCTACAGATGTGTTTTCAAAAATCAAACACTTGTCAGACAAAAATAAAAATCATTTAAAAATCAGGAGCTTTTCCATAAAAATCAGGATTTCTAGGTTCTCTTGAAACGACCAGAAGGTTGACCACACTGGTGAAGTAAATTACATTCTTGCATGGCAACAATTAGCTGGAGTCTAAAGTGATATCTATGGGGCATCTGTCACGGCCCCTGCCTGTCCCACCTCAATCCCATACTGGCTGATATGGGTTAGTTAATCCAATACTCAAATCTATCATGGCTCAAAGCCATAGCGTTTATTTTTCATGCGCGTAAAGACCCAATGAGCGTACCTGATTGGCGGGGAGCTCACAGCAGTGATTCAGGGACCCAGGAACCTTCTTTTGTGATTTTGCCGTCTTAAGTCTGTGGCTTCCGAGGCTACTGTGCTTGTCTGCATCCATCAGATGGAAGGGGGAAGAGAAAGGGGAACAGGACCCAAAGGACTATGCATCATTCTGCTCACATTCCATGGATTAGGGCTCCATCACTTGGCCACACCTACCTGCAGAAAGAGGCTGGGAAATGTAATCTAAGAGTGGGCCCAGAAGGAAGAGAAAAGAGGTTGGGTGAACAGCCAGGTAGTCTCTGATCCAACTCATTTAATTTACCTTCTTGGCCCCTTTAGGCATTTGAGTTTGCAGTCCGTGGGAACAAGGAACCTTAGGGTCAAGTCACTATAACGTCAGCTCTAGCAGGACAGAGGCTTACTCTGTTTTGGTCTCTGCTGTATCCCCAGTGCCTGGCGCACAGAAGGTGTTTCAACAGGTCTTTGTGGATTATATGAACAAGTCCCTTTTCTGTCCCAAGCAGTGATAATAGCTACCATTTACTTAGTGCTTGTTATGTACTTAATTCTGTTGGTAGGCTGGGTGCTGTCTCAGGAAAAGAGTGCTGGGATTTGGACAGTAATTATGGCCACAGAAGTAGAATGAAGGGTGAATGTGATTTTCTCTTCTCTCCCACTTTCAGTGTTTTTCTGGGATTCCCTCTATCTAGATACTGATGACAAAATTTAACATATTTTCTTATTGACTGATTGCTGGGGTATCAGATCAGCTGTTTTCAACCTCCGTAGCTTTGGTAGACAGGAGGTTCCTACTTCAAGGGAGACTTTCCTTTCCGTATGTAACAAATTCCAATTTGTTGCTGTCATTGTTGTACCTTTCTGATTTATTTGGGAGGAAGTCTGAGCCTAACTAGAAAGAATTGATTGCATTTTTTTCTTTCCCCATAAGAGTACAGGTAAAATCCTCCACATCTTGTTATCCCTGGCACAGCATCTTTGTCAGTTATCATGGGACCCTACGGCCCGAAGCCCTCAGCCAGAGCAATTTAAGGTGATGGCACAGCGTTCAGCGCAGCAGGAAGCGTAGTTCCCTTTGCATGAAGTATACCCTATCACGTGGCCATCAAGCTATTGGAAATCTGTATTTCCGTTTATTAAGGGGCCCCTGGGGTGCAGCAGCTTGGCTGCAGGTACCTGTGTCTCCCAGACTCTGCTCGAGTCCCTTTTCCCAGAACACTGCCCATAAGAAGTGGGAAGGATGCAGTGAAAATAGAAATGCATGAACACAGACCTCATAGAAGTAGACCGTTTAGATATTTACAGAAGTATTGTGAGAGGAGGAAGACTCGGGGTGGTGCTGGGAGGACGTCTGAGAAGTGGACTTAATCGGAGGGAAGGCCTTCAACAGTTTTGAGGGGAGGAGTTTGACTTGAGTGATTTCCGGCCACAGTGGGAAACTCAGGAAAACCTGAGTGAAAAGGGCACTCAAACTCACTCATTCTTTTTGCTCCCTCTGCCTTACCACTAGCACTCACTTTTTATCTTTTTCCTTTCTTTTAAAAGCTTCAAGTAATGAATTAATGCTTGTTTTAGGCCTTCCCTCCTCTTTCTAAATTTCATCATAATGTCTTTAAAAGTTAAAACTTATTTTTCCATTAAAATGTACATTTTTCCATTAAAAAATGCACCACAAGGCAACCTTAAATTTTTTTTTTTTTGCAAGGCAACCTTTTAATAATATTAAAGGAATGTTTTGAAAGAAGGAAAAATCACTCACAGATTCCTTGCATTAATGACTCAATTGATATCTGGTTGGAAACTAAAAGTTCCAATATGGTGGTCGGCTGTGAGGTACTCATGTCAGGCCAGCATCCTCTCTACACCAGAGTTACTGCTTCACGTGACTTTTTAGCAGTGAATGGTGAGACAGGAACAGGGACGAAAGGTATAGAAACGTCGCAGTTAGACATTGTGGGACATCAGATGTGTGTGATTGCTGGACTTGTCCCACAGTGTAGGGACTAGTCCAGTTTGGGTGGGATCGAACCCACATGGTGAGTTGCAGATGTGATGAGCTGTAGGTGATGGACTAGAAAGTGAAAACCAACCACCCAGCCAACTAACCAACGAACACACAGAGCACTAGTGCTTCGGCATGGATAGTGTTCCACACCGCTTGCTATTAAGTTATCACTTACTCTTCTCTTCATAGTCTAGTTAGAAGAAGAAGAAAAATCACCCCTAATCCCAGCAGTCGAACACAACCATTCTCGGGATTGCTGTCTTTCCTTTCATCCTTTCGCTTCGAACACCTTTCACCATTATCGTAACCATCATCCATCACGGTGTCTGCATCTTCGGACGCGGGTTCCTAGTTGACGTCATGCGCCATTTTTGTGATTCATCTATAGTCTGAGTTAATGATTTAGTAATCAGTTTAATCTCCTGATTGTCTCCTTTTAAAGGAATTTTCAGCTGCTTTGGCTCCAGTTAGGTTTATAACATCCTGAGATTTTTGTGAGGGTGAGGGGAAGAAGGTATTTTTCCTCTCTGTTCTAAATGTTTTTGGTTTATGCAGACAAGAACAGCTAGACAATAATGCAGGCATCTTTACCTTTGCAGTATTTGACTCTCACTAAGCCCAAGGATTATAGAAGATGCGTTTTCTGTCCTCTGGTGGTTTTCTCTGTTCAGGTGAGGTTAAACCCTCGCAAGTCACCCAGCTTACCTGGTGGTGGAGACTGCAGGCGGTGAGCGGGCCATCTGGTGAAAATGGTCATCACCTCCTACAAACAGGCATCTCCCATGGTGGAATGCCATCCACAGGGCCATGGTTCTGAATCCCCCTGGCTCTGTCCACTGCCCACAGGCCATCTGTTCTCCCCCACCCCAGGGTTTATTTTGGCTTTCCGTGCTGACGGATGCGATCTCTTCTGAGTCACCTGTGCCCACCTTGGTCTTATTTATTTATTTATTTATTTATTTATTTATTCATTAAAAATCTCTTCCTAAGCCTCAGAAATGGTTCCAAATTGTACTCACTCAGTTTTAGTAATTCAGAGTGACAAAGATGAAGAAGGAAGGAGGACGTGGCCAGGTTTTGTCATAGGCTGTGGCATTCCAGCTCCTCTTCGTTGTGGGTCGTTTGCCTGTGGGCTCAGCTTTTTGGCTTGTAGCTTCATAAAGCTGGCCCTTGTTGGAAAGAGCTAATCCCCCACCTGCTGATAGGAAACTGATTTTCTATTTAGTTAGTTGTTTATCTCAAGCCATCTTTAAGAAGGATGTTTAATAATCTGGTCTGAATTTAGTATTAATTAGTAGAAAAATAATTTCTATTATTTTGACATAATGTCATCTATTTTGACAATGATTTTGGCAGTCTTGTTGGTTTCTGGCTTTTTAGGTAGAGTACATCTTCATGAGTCAATGATATTTGTAAATGTGTAGAAATCAACCAATCAGATGTTCGCAGAACACGCACGATGTGCTAAGGAAGGCCGGTGTAGGGGGAGGTTTCCAAAGTGGTACCAATAATGCTTTTAAGAAATATACACAAGGACATACATGGTTGCAAGAAGATAGTTCATTAAATATGGAAGATAAAGCACTCAGATGCGAAGTGAGTGATGCGGAGAATGGACATTAAAAGAATTTGTCTCATTTTTATTCCTCATGGACTGCGCTGTCAAGTTTCCATCTACCTTGCTTTGGGTTCCAACAGGAATGGACTGGTGGGTCCCTGCTGTGGAGAAGCTGTCTGAAAGAGCAAGGATTGCTGAGTGTCTGGGATCCGGGATCCCACGGTCTGGGATGGTGCTAGAGGCCCTCTGGGAACTTCCGAATTATTGATTTTTACCAGAGCAAGTCTTAGAGAATCAGGCACCAGCAACAGAATCTTTAAAAGAGAAGCTGGCATTTTACTTCTGACCACAAGACACAGTGGAAATTGTGGAATAAAGTTATCTTTAAACTGTTCTTACTTGAATTACCTGAAACTGTAGGATATTTTTACTACGCAACTCTGCGATGCGGACTTTCCAGTGACAGCAATGGTTTCTGCTTCTCTTGGGAACGCCTACCGTGTTTCTGCCTCTGTGCTGAGGGCCTGACGTGCGTATTACAGCATCTTACCCTCACAGCCATTTCACGGGACGCGTGAAATATAATGATTCTTGTTTTACAGATGGGGACGCTGAGGCTTAGAGGGACAATGTGACTTTTGCCAGGACCACAGAGCATAACGATGTTGGACCTATGCTCTGTCCACTGCTCTGCTGAGTGCTCCCTGTGATTGTGTGAATAAAATACAAACAAAATTAAAATAAAGCAGTTTTACCCGATAGGCGCATATTGAATGCTTTACAGAGAGCTTTTACATCCGCCATCTCTGTAGTACGATTTGGCCACAAAGCGGGTATGAGCGTGGCTCTGGCCGCAAGCATATCCACGTTTGTGTCTCCGGATTTCAGATTTCAGATACACACTATATGGCATTTATTTCCAAGCTCTTATTATTGGGGATAATGAGAACTGACTAGACTGGGTTTTGACCCCCTAGTGCTTGAAATTCAAATACACTGGCAAGAATTCTAAACGAATTTTTATAGAAATTTCCGCAGCTCACACGTAGGGATTGAATCATTTGTGCCTTTGGTCTCGTTTCAGCCCTTAAAAAAACGCATAGGCGTGAGTCACACTGTGGCCACATCTAAATAAAATTTAGATGCCGTGGGATACGGTTCTGAATTTGCCCTCTGAGCTCTGTGAATTATGATTTTGTCTGGGGACTCGTCATTTTCCCTGCCCTCGGTGACCACTGTGGGCTCGGCTTATGCCGGCAATATTGAAAATAATGTTTTGGTTTCCAGCTACCTTTTATGGAATTCACATAAATTTATACCAGAGAACTGGATCTGAGATGGGTATTGAGAATTTCATGCATCTATATGCTCAGTTAAAAAATTTCCAGATTTCTTAGATCACCAATCTATTCAACAATAATTACTGAGTGCCTCTTGTGTGCAAGGGCTGTGCTCTCCTGGACACTCACCTCTCGTCCAGCCCGTTTCTCCGCTGACTCTGCTAACCACCTCTGGGTGACCATCAGCGCTCAGCTGTCCCCCAAACATTTGCTGGCAGCCAGCTATCTGGAGGGGTTGTCAGGTGTTAGGGCAGAGTCATAAACATCGCTAACAGGTTAGGCTCAGGCTGGGAGAACCTTGGTCACAGAAACACTCCCAGGCATCGGAGCATGGGAAGACTCCCCCCGAAGCAAATGAACAAAAATAAATGCTGGGTAGACAGGTGACCATCATTTAACCCATCTCCCTCATTTTACAGATAAGATACTGAGGCTCCAAGAAGAATCATTTGGTCAAATTAAGTAACCAGTAGTATCGAAGCTTCATTTTAAAATTTGGCAACCTCTTTATTTTATTTTATTTTTTAAAGATTTTATTTATTTATTGGACAGAGACAGCCAGTGAGAGAGGGAACACAAGCAGGGGGAGTGGGAGAGGAAGAAGCAGGCTCCCAGCGGAGGAGCCCGATGTGGGACTCGATCCCGAAACACCATGATCACGCCCTGAGCCGAAGGCAGACGCTCTAACGACTGCGCCACCCAGGTGCCCCTGGCAACCTCTTTAGCTTTAAGCTCCACCAGTTGGATTAAGGCATAAAGTTGCCCTTGAAAACATTTTCTTGCTTTGACTTTTATATTTTTCGAAATAGCCAAGCACTGGTGAAGAAGACGAGTATCATCAGCCCCATTTTCTAGACGATTAACTTCGGGCGCACAGAGATGACGTGACTCGCTCACGGTCACTCTGCTGGTAAATGGCGGATTCAGACCCAGAGCCCGAGTGTCCTGTCTCTTTGTCACCACGGCGTGCCTGGAGCAGTGCCCTTATGCGTCATCGGGAAGGAAAAAGAGGAGAATAAGTTGTAAGTGGAAGGCGGGGAATCTGTCGGGTGAACGGGCGTGGCGTGTAGGAGCCCGAGGCGTGGTGTTCCGGGTTCCGCGGTGACGTTGCTGCTTCTCTGGCTCTACCGGCACTGTGGGGGGGGGGGAGCTGATTTGAACTCTTCTGCTGCTCCCTGCTTTACGTCTTTCACCTTCATACAAAGCATCCTCTTCCATTGAGATTCCTGCCTTCCCCCTTCTTGTTGCTGTCACCTTCGGACTTGACAGCGACATGGCCTCGTTTATTGAGGATTTGACACGCTCCAGGACTCTCTTAGCCAGGTCCTGGTGTCAGTACAAGCATCATCAGGATCCAGGTGGAGACCCTCCCCACCCCGCTCCTCCCCCAGCTTCCGAGTTTCTTGACTTTTTAATTGGAACCATCTTTGTTTTCCCTTCAGTTCAGTTGCCCTTCCCCGGTGGCCACGCCCTTGACCACCTGCAGGAGCTTGAGCCCCTCTGACATCTCAGACTGTGGTATTCCATGCTGTCTACAATCTCTTATCATTCTGATGCTCGCTCTCTTATTCCCACTTGGTCTACTTTTTGGCCTCTCTGAGGTTTTGGCTGCCTCCTCCTCTGACTTTTATGTTAGTCCGTCTCCCCCATCATGCTTCGGTTTTCTTCTCATCCAGCCAATCCCAATGTGTGTCGCAGCCTCCTGGCCTTTCTGTCTTTCTCATCCTGTGGACCCTCCGCTTTGCAGTACTCCAGCCATTCACTGTGTCTGCCTCACCCCACAGGCTGCGGAATAGATGAAAATACAACTGGTAGTTTGGTGCCCTTAGGATTCTTGTTTCCAGCATCCCTGTAGTCAACAGGTCCAATGCTGCTCATCTTAGCGGGGCTTTGGTGCCATTTGAGATCTCTTCATGGATTTCTCATCAGTGCCATTTCCCATTTCCCCAAATGGCTCTTTCAAATGGCCATGACTCTCCTTGAGCCTTCTCACCTGCTTCCAATAGATGTCTTCTGTGGCATCTTCTTTAGCTGCTCATCCCTTAATGTGGGTGGGCCCCAAGGTTCTGTCTTAGCCTTCTTACTTTTAGCTTCACCGACATCCAGGTGTAGACAACTCACAGCGCTTCATCTCCACCATACTTTCTGCTGTACGTCAGCCCTGTTCTTCTCTGCTATGGATGCTTCCAATGAGGTGCTCTCCAAGCACCTTGCATTCAGCTGTTTGCCAGTCTGATCTCCTGACCCGGTGTTCTTGCCATATTCCCAGTCTTGTTGAATGGAGCCTCTGCCTGCGAGGCCGTGCAAGCCAGAAACCAGAGTCACCCTAAGCGCCTTTGCTCTCTTTCAGCTTGCACATCTAATTGGTCCTTCAGTTCTGTCTCCTTAATATTTCCTGTGTCCCCCCTTCCTCCTACAGCCTTTACTCAGCCCCTGTGATCTCCCATCTAGTGATTTCTGTAGCCTCCTATCTGGTTTTTCTCCTCCCTCCCACCTCAGTCCATCCTCCATAGGTCTTTCTAGATCAGAAAACAAATTATATTTCCTTCCTTAGCCTAGGGCTGAAAATTGGATCCAGCCCCCAGATAGGTTTTATTTAACTCATAACATTAGCTTGCACCATGTTTAAAAACAATTTTCTTTTGGCTTTACTTGCCTGTATTAAAAATCAGAACATTTCACATTCGCAACTCCAGATTTCTCGCTCATCTTTGGAAGCCGGAAATCTTGGCCCTCTGGCTTCTGCATTCCTCTAGGACAGCCACTGGCTGGACAGAAAGACATCTGCGCCTCTTGGAGGTGTGCACCCTCTCCAGCGAATCAAAGACCCCACCTTCCCATGCGTGCTTTCCACACCACGTCACCCACCTGGGTTTGGTTTGTGAAATGAAGTTGGGCCTCCTCTGGCTGCAAGGGCCCCACTGCAGTCCTTGCACCCCATGCCCATCAAGCTTCATTCGGCATTCTGTTTCACACCTCTGCCTTGGCATGTATCCCTCTTCTGGTTAAAACTCACACAAGAGGCAATATTCTTTCCTGAGGATCTTGGCAACCAAGTAAGATGGCAGTTTTATCCTTAATCATTTGGGTCAGGACTCCATGAACCCCTAGAGTATTCTTTTCTAAATTATTTTGTTGGCAATACACAATAAGCACTACATTTTATATTTTGGCTTAGCACTTGAATACGCGTGCGTAAGCGCCCCCACATGCCCACAACTGAACAAAAGTGCTGGGAAATAATACTTACCGTTACCTCTCTTCCTCCTTCCCTCCTTTTCCCCTCTTCTTCCCTCATCCTCCCTTCCTCCTTTTCTTTCTTGTGCTTCTAAGCTGGTCAGGACCCACTACATTGATTTCATGATCCAGTAATGCATCACAATCCATACTTAGAAAAACACTGCCCGAGGTGGGGGGCGGGTGTCTATAAATCCTTAAGATTATGTGTTTAAATTTAGTGTTTACCATACCTGCATTTTTTCTGGGAGAGAGGAACTTCATTGGCACTCCACTTTCCAAGGGGCCTGACGAAAACAGATTTCGTAACCACTGATTTAGATAATTTATTTTCAGCGGGATTCGACATTGCCAGTTTGGTGCACGCAAGCATAGAAATTAGTGATAATTATTTTGAATGTGGGCCCTTTGTGTCAGCTCTCTGACATGTCCTGTATTGTTTGTTGTTAAGTGAAGTTAATACTTGCAGACTCTCAGGGAGAGTGAAATGGGTCCCTTCAATCTCTTGTACGTGCGGGAGGGAAAAACCGGGTGAGGCACTAGAAAAAGGATTTACTGGGTGAAGGAGGTTTCATAAAACCTTCATTCGAAGTCAAATAAAATAACAGCCAAGAAAAAAATGTTTTTGGCATATATCAGGTCATTTATTCAACAACTGTCCTTGGTAATAGGAATGAAGAACATAGTGGGGAACAGAATAAATGTTCTTGCCCTCATGGGTCTTTCAGTCCAGAAAAGAAGAATGAGAAATAGAAATAGAGTATCAATAAAGCATTCATGTGAATAGAATCAATATTATAAATGTATTGATGCCAAAATATGTAACAGAAAAACTTAGGTTAGGCTTGTGGAAGGGGCTGTGTGGGGAGTAACCAAAAAGACTTTACAAGATGACCAAAATTATTTTGAGCTATGAAATGATTTAAACAGTGGTTTTGAGTAACAGACAATTCAAATAAAACTACCATAACAAATTAACAACAACGAAATTTCAGGCTAAATATCCTCTGGTAATGTCTTTTCTAGTATCACCCTATATGTTTTGTTTTCAAAAGAACTGAAACCTGCAGCAGGACTAGTATCTTATCTGTGTGGGAGGTAACATTAGCCCCGTTTTCAGAAGAGGGAGGCGATACGTCTATAGACTGATGGACCTGGTCAGCTACAGGGAAGGTTCATGATTTCTTCAAGTAGGGCTGTTTATTATTAGCTGTGTGTACCATTCCTTTGAGTGATTCCAGCAGTTGGAGCAAAACTAACTCATTTGTACAAGAGTCGAAGAATGAACGATGACCATTGTGATGTCTTTTTTTTTTTTTGGTTTTAGTAACAAAATACAATTTTATTTTAATTTCGTGTGTGTGTGTGTGTGTGTGTGTGTGTGTGTGTGAATATAATAACACCACATTGCTCCCCCCCCAACTGGCATGCAGAGAAGACGGAAAAATATAATCCAGAATCCCACAACCCCAACCCACCCGCTGTTCGCGTTTCTGTTAGTAACTGAGTGTTGCTTTAATTTGCTTGGCCCGCTTTCAGAAGGGCTGGGAGGGGAGGGGGCTCCTGCAGGCTCCCACGGATGCCTCACACGTGCGCTGGCCATATGGCCACACGAGTGTGCATGTGCAGAGGAGGGCTGGCTGCTGGGACCCCTAGGCTTTCCATTTGGTGTCTCTGTTTTCAAATGATCTTTGGTCCAAATCGTATGACCTCGTATGTCTCACAGACAGGTGGATGTGGGTGGGGGCGGGGCAGCAGCACACACTTATCTTTGCTAACGTTATGTTGTAATCCAGCAGAAATCTCAACTGGCTTAGCAAAGCTCTCAAGAGCCCTGAAATTCTGGGAGGCCTGACATTTGCTCTCTGCTCTGTACTTTTCTTTCTTACGGCCCCCTGACCTTACACTGCACCAGAAGGGATTACCTCCCACTGCATCATCTTCACGAATCTAACACAAGGATCAGGGCGCCTTCCAGGAAGTAGTTAGTTTGCTGCTGCTTCTTTGGATTTCTTCTTCTTCTTCTTCTTCTTGTTCCTCTTCTTCTTTCTTCTTCTTCTTTTTTTTTTTTTTTTTTGCCTGGAACTCTTTGGTTAACCTTCGCTTCCATATACCCAGATGCCAGATGAGGTCTTGCTCCTTAAACTCTACTTTTAGACGGTCCCGTTGCCTACAGGTAGAAGCATAAGGCTCTAAGATTCCTGCCAATTTTCAGGGACTTACGTTCTTTTTTTTTTTTTTTTTTAAGATTTTATTTATTTATTTGACAGAGAGGGAGACAGCCAGTGAGAGAGGGAACACAAGCAGGGGGAGTGGGAGAGGAAGAAGCAGGCTCCCAGGAGAGGAGCCCAATGTGGGGCTCGATCCCAGGACCCCGGGATCACTCCCTGAGCCAAAGGCAGACGCTTAACGACTGAGCCACCCAGGCGCCCCAGGGACTTACGTTCTTAAACTCACTTCTGGCTTTGAGCTTCTGCTTGCGCTGAGTGCGCTCAGTTTAGGGGCTGTCTGTCCTTGCTCTTCACATGTCCATCTAGATCATATGGAATTTGGTCCTTTTCCTTAATTTCTTCAAACAGCCCATGTGAACTAAGCATTTGTAAGTCCACAGAAGACTTTAGTTTTTAATTAAGAAATTTTTTTATATTACATCCCCAGAACTTATTTATCTTATAACTGGAAGTTTGTCCCTTTTGATCACCTTCATCCATTTCACCCATCCCTCACTCGGATTCTGGGACTGCAAATCGGTTCTCCGTTTCTACGAGTTTGGTTTTTTAGATTCCACATATAAGTGAGATTATATAGTATATATATTTGTCTCACTTATTTTACTTAGCATAATGTCCCCAAGGTTTATCCATGTTGTCACAGATGGCAAGGGTTCCTTCTTTTTGTGGCTGCATAATATTTCACTATATATATGTATATATATGACATATGCTATAAATAGCATATGATACATACATAACACATTTTTTTTTATCCATTTATCCATTGATGGACTCTTAGATTGTTTCTGTGTCTTGGCTATTGTAATAATGCTACAATGAACACGGAGGTGCAAATATCTCTTTGACATAGTGTGTTTCCTTTTGATAAATACCCAGAAGTGAAATTGCTAGATGATATGATCGTTCTATTTTTAAATTTTTGAGGCACCTCTGGACTGTTTCCCATAGTAGCTATACCAATTTACGTTGCCATCAACAATGCACCAGGGTTCCCTTTTCTCCACATCCTTGTCAGTACTGTTGTCTCTTGTCTTTTTGATGCTAGCCATTCTAACAGGTGTGAGGCAATGTCTCATTGTGGTTTTGGTTTATATTTCCCTGATGATTAGTGACGGTGATTACCTTTGCATGTACCTGATGACCATATGTATGTCCTCTTTGGAAAAATATTCAGTTCCTCTGCCCCGTTTTTAATTGGATTGTTTGTGTTTTTTGCTACTGAGTTGTGTAAGTTCTTTATGTATTTTGGATATTAACCTCTTATCAAAAAATGATTTGCAAATATTTTCTCCTATTTGGTGGGTTGCCTTTTCATTTTGTTGATGGTTTCCTTTCCTGGGAAGAAACTTTTTAGTTTGATGGCAGTCCCACAAGTTTGTTTTTGCTTTTGTTGTCTTTGTTAAGATGACTTTAAAGAGGGATGGGGAGTCCAAAGGATTTGCACTTCAAAGCAGGCAAATGGCTTTAAAAAGTTCACTCTGTATGCCTGTTCTGACAGGTTCTCTGGCCAACTCTAAAAACCCTCAGCCTTCTGCTCCTGTCTTTTGGTCTTCTCTCTTCCCTTTCGCCTACCCCTCCCTCCGCAACTCCTCAACAGTTTTCACTGAGATCTGTTGAGTTTTTTTAGTCACTTCATACTCTCAATGATTCTGCATGTGGGGTCTCACCTTCTAAGCCCAAGGAGCTCAGCAAGTTTTTTTCCCCTCCTAAACAAGATAATTCTTAAGAACTGTTAAGATAATAGAAAGTTCACTCTTTTAGTTAGTTATCTATCTTCTAGAGAAAGAGAAATTGCAGTAAATTAGACTTTTCTGAAATGAGGAATAGATATTTGTTGTATACAAAGAATAAAGATTGGAAAGTGCCTTTTGCCACACCTTCTTTTCTAAAATGCACAATAGCTAATATGTTCTGGAGCTGAGGGAAATTCTTTTAGCCAATAACTGTTTGGGGGGCAATAGGGAGTAGAGAACTAAATTCCAAGCTGGAAGTGAAATGCAGGGGACTTTGCCACTTACCAGCTATATGACCTTAGCTTTGAACCAATCAATATAAATTTTAGAACTTCCTAAACACGGATACGATCTGCATCCCAGCTCTCTGTGGCCAAGGTGATACAGATTTTCCTCTGTTAAAGGGTTGGTTACCTCACTTGGACACTGCCCTTAATATTAGGTGTCCTGCCCTTAAACTAATCTCTAAAAAAGGCCAAACGCTGCTTGCATGGCAAACATTTTCTCCTGTAAAATAACAGAGTTTAGATGCTGGGGGGTTGGGGGGCAGGTGTCATAACACCTGTGTTTGTTTGTTTGTTTGTTTTCTTTTTTGGAGGGGTTCGGAAGAGTCTCAAAAGTATGCCTCCAGCACTGAAACCAAATCACGTCAACGCTGACGCTTACGAAACCTGAGACTCTTTAAGGTCCTGGTCTACTAATGTATTGGCTCAGTGGCTTTGCAAAATTCTTCATCAGGGTCAGAAAGGCGGTGGTTCATAATTTATTGTTCTCTAAAGGGCATTTTGTAGGAAAGTAAAATAGAAGACATTTACCACCCTGAAGGTTTCCACTAAGTGCTCTTTTTTTTCTTGCTGGTTTTCCTGGTGATTAAAGGAGGTAGCCTTTCTTCCAAGATATTTCCCTCCTCCTTTGTACTTCACAGACATTTTTGTTAATCCACTAATTTCATTAAGGGTAGGCTCCAATGTCACACACTTTGGATTATGACTTTTCCCAGAACCAAGTAAGAAGGTGAAAGAAAATCAATAAAGATCAGTTGCTAAATCAAGGTCATTCTGCTTGCTTTTTCTTTTCTGTTCTCATTCCTCATTTATTCTCTTTCTTTGGAAAACACCCCTTTTGAATGACTTCACTCGATCATTATCATAATCCTCTTTCTCAGTTTAAAGTGAAAACCCCAAAGCTTGTTTTTCTAGTGTATTCTCGCCTCTCTCTCTCTCTCTTTTTTAATTCCTGGTACTTTTATTTCCTTAGTGGTTTTCTGCAAGTCCTCAGGGCATTTGGGGATGAGATTTGGAAGGGAAGCTCAGTACAGTATAGAGTTACCTTTCATCCGTCTCAGAGTAGGGGGGGAAAAAAACCCCTCGAAACAGCCAGGAACAAACCCAAGGGAGTCTGGGCTGGCGGGGGTCACAAAGGCCATTTTGTCTTTTCTCATTCTCCTCTTTCTATTATTGCTGCCTTTCTGTCTTTTATTTCTCTCTGTTCGCGGCCCTCTGCTGTGCCTGTGTTTCTGCCTTACTTCCCCTGTTCACAGAACTGTGAGAATGTTAGATGTGGAGCCTGGACCATGGGAATCATGAAAACCAAACCCCTCATGTTTTTGGAAAAGTAAGCTAAGGCTTGGAGAAGTTCTCATTAAAAGAGGCAGTGCACTGTAGTGGAGAGATTTTCCCGAGGTTTGGGAGTGCAAAGGGGTGGGCTCCCACGCTGTCTCAGCCACTCACCAGCTGGGTGCTGTTGGGCAAGTCTCTTATCGGCATGGCTGATGTATACCGCGTTTGTAAACGGCACAGTAATACTCCCTGTGGGGTTACAAGGGTTAATTGAGATGATGAATTTCCTGTTCCTAGGCAGGGTCTAGGAAATGGCTCCAGAAAACGGCAACTGTTATCACAGGCTAGTTAGAGGTAGTACCTGGATTAGGTCTTGTTACAGGTTTCTTACTATAATGGACGATATTAACCATCTAGGTTCGAAACACTTGCCTTAATCCGTCTGGTACTCTGCTTTCCAAAATTTTTAGTCTTCATGGCTTTTGACCTTGAGGTTGGCTTTTCAGCTCATGAGTTCACCTTACCCCTTGAAATCCATACTGCATTTTAAATTCTACTAGGTCCCCTGTGGACCCACGCATGGAACATGGATGAGCGAGGGGGATGGGTAGAAGCATTTGACTTTGTCCTTGGAGTGGATATAGGGTCTGGGTCCATGGAGAAGGAAGAAGGGAGTTCCAAGAAAAGGGAGCAGGATGAGCAAAACCAAAAGCAAGGATTTGCAAATGTGTTTGGGATATAGTGAATTGTCTTGTTGGCCAGGAAGAACACCGTTTCAAGAAGGCAGGACTAGCCCACTCTGGGAAGGGCTGCAAAGATATGGAATTAGGTGAAATGAGGAAAAGTGAGTGGATTTGGCTACCTAAAATTCCTTCTTAAGCTTTGCAAGGGCTACTTTGGTGGGGTGGAGAGGACACAAGCCTGGTTGTAGAGGGTTACGGATGGAGTGAGAGGTGGGAAAGTATGGTCTGTTAGTGTAGACCAAGTGTCTTCACTTGCTGGTCCACAAGTTCTTTAGCCTAGGTTGTTAGAGGCGAAGCAAGAAATACAAAGCTAATGTAGTGTGTTTTTCATAAGTTTCATTTTATTTATTTTTAGTAGTCATTCCGTAATCTGAGGTTATACTCTTACTCTTTTTTGGTTTCAAAATGCCTTTTCCATGATGAAATGATGATGGTTCTCAACCCTAGCTACACATTAGAGCCACTTGGGGTAGCTCGTAGAAACAATGGAGTCCTGGCTGCACCTCAGGTAACTGAATCAGAATCCTGGGACAGACCAGGTACTGGTGTGTGTGTGGTGCTCCCCAGGCGATCCTGGGGTGCAGCCAGGATTGTGACTCTCTTCTAGTGCATGGTAGGAATTTTGTGCTGGTGGTGGTTGCTTTGTTTTAATGTTTAGATGCCCATATTTGGCAAAATTAAAAACTGGAAACTCTTGGTTCATTTTGCCCAACCTTGTTTGTTTTGCGTTTTCATTTTTACTTCTACTTAATTTTTTGTTTTACTGACGTGTAAAATTCAAACCGCAGGGACCCAAGTGCTGGTAACATTTCACATGACAAGGGAGAGTTTGCGATAGTTTTCTTTTTAAGGAGTTAGCTCCTGTAGTGTTCCTGCCTGGCATTCAGTGTATTCACATTTTCGGGAACAGTGCGTTTGTATGAAGGAAAAGTCACTTGCGTTCTCCAGCACAGACTGACTATCCCTGAGGATTATTGAGAAATGAAGTCAGACGCTCAGATCTGATGGATGTCAAACATGCAGGCCTCCCCCATCTGAGCCTTCTCTTGCCTCTTTGGTGGGGAAGAGGGTTCTTGGGGGTCAGCTGTGCCCTCTACTCTAGCTACACACAGGCTCTCTTGTCCTTTCTGACCTTGAAGGTGAAACATCTTTTTACTCACAACTGCAGTCTGAAATGTAGCACCATGTAAGTGAAACGTGATCATTTCTGCTTTGTGGTGCTTCTAGTTATTTTAATGTTTAAAGGTCAGAGCAGGAAACATCTTAAATGCAAAGCGTTTAATTTCCATTAGAGTTAAAGGTTTCTAAGCCTGTGTTATAGCCAATAAAAATGATGATGTTTAAATCAGCTAATGTTCTGGTTCTTACATGAATATTTTATATGAACTACCCAGGAAGAAAAGTCTATATGTTTACCCAACATTATGTCCATTGGCTATTGGAAACTTGTCTTCTTGGGTTATTATATGAGTAACTTCTGTGATATATATCCAAATGGTAAAAAGAATTACATGTATTGCTCTTGGGGCTTGTTTTGCAGACGAAGTATATTAGCTAAATCCTGCTAATATAGGCATTCCCTGAATTACTAATACCCTTACAAACTTGCTATAAATAAGACTGCGTGGGCTGGATGATCCTGGAAAAGGAGTTGGGTTCTACACTGGGGCAAGAAGTCGTGTTTCTGGGTACTGCCTTGCTGTAGTATTAGTACCGAAGTACATAGTGTCGTATAGTAATGAGTGTCTTTACAGAGGTTTGGCGGCAAAGAAACCAGTTTTACTTTGTTTACCCCAGAGTTTCCCTGATTTATTTGAACATGGAATTCTTTTATCAAGAATGCCGATTAAGAGCCCCGGGAGGGAGGGATCTGTGGAGCATGACTTTTGTTGGATGTGGGTTTAGAATAATTAATTCTAGGAGAAGGGGTTTTCCCTTAGCAGTGCTCATTTAGGATTGTTATACTATCACGTAGCAAAATATGTAGATACACTTGACCCTTGAACAATGTGGGGGGGGGCAAGCAGGGGTTAAGGCTATGGATCCCTGTGCATTCAAAAATCCACATATAACTTTTGTCTCCCCCAAAACTTAATTACTCATAACCTATTGTTGACCGGAAGGCTTACCAATGACATAAATAGGTGATTAGCACATACTTTGCATGTTACTATATATTGTATTCTTACAATCAAATAAGCTAGGGAAAAGAAAATGTTAAGAAAAATCATAAGGAAGAGAAAATACTTTTACAGTACCATACTGAGAAATTCCTGTCCAAGTGAATGCACGCGGTTCAAACCCCTGTTGCTCAAGGGTCAACTGTATCCAAAACTTCTGGTGACTTTGGTTTTTTTATATTACATTTCAATCTGTGTAATTAATAAATTATCTTTACTTACTTATTGGATAAAGATATTTTATTTCTATTAACACTGTTTCAGGCACTGGGGAAGCAATGAAAAGAACCATTGCAATGAACAATTTAACATCTTAAGAGGTCTGCATGAACTGGTGTGGGCTTCATGCCACACTTATGTCCAGAAGGTGCTTTCAGCTTTGCAGAGAGCTGTCCTTGTTGGAGAGGGTGAGAATACTGAAAAATGCATTCAGTGCCTCTGCTTGAGGTGTTCACACCTACAAAAAGGAAGTCAGATCAGGGTCTGACAGCATTAGTGTGTGAGATGACATGTGAGACTTTCAGACTCCAAGATCTGGATGTTTACGGATACAGAATAATTGAAACTCCCTGGAAATCCTGAACTAGCCTTGACAAAGCAATTGTGAAATTAAAATTTCTTCATCCAGTAAATCTATGGACTAGTATTTTTATTAACTGCCATGCTCCATTAGTACACAAGCCTAGAAGCCTCTTAACTTTGTAATTGGTTTGAAGATCATCAGTATAAATGAGTTTCTGCAACATCCTTAATGGCTTTCAGAATCACACAAAAATCAAGCCAAGTGCTGAATGGATTTAGCATGGAGTGTGTTCTGTGGTATGGTAATTTATGAAATGAATAGCCCATGGATGACTAGAGAGTCTTGGAAGAGAACTTTTAAAAAATTGTGGTAAACAACACAAAATTTACCTTCTTAACCATTTTCTAGGTGAACAGTTCAGTAGTGTTAAATATATTCACACTGTTGTGAAACAGATCTCCAGAACTTTTTCAGCTTGCAAATCTGAAACTCAGTACCCATCAAACAACAGCTCCCCGTTGCCTCCTCCTGCCAGCCCCTGGTAAGCATTATTCTACTTTCTGTCTCTGTGAATTTGACGACGTTAGCTCCCTCGTATACATGGACCCCTGCAGTACTTGTCTTTTTGTGACTGGCGTATTTCACTTAGCATAGTGTCCTCAAGGTTCACCCAGGGTGTAGTATGTGTCAGGATTTTCTTCCTTTTAAAGGCTGAATAATATTTCATTGTATGTATAGACCACATTTTCGTTACCTGTTCATCAGTCAGTGGACATTTGGGTTGCTTCTAACTCTTGGCTATTGTGAATATTGTAAAGAACTTTTTAAAAAATGATGTATAGTTTCTATCATAGACTAGTAATATAGTTCATTCAACAACCCTCAATTGATGGATTTATAGGTGACTTATGGTTTCCCCTACCATAAACATCTGATGGATGTCTTTCACATAAATCATTGTTTACGTCTCTGGTTATTTGCTTAGAATAAATCCTGGAATGGAGTTACTGGATCAAAAGGGGTGTACATTTTTATGGCGTTTAGCACATGCTATTAAATTCTCTTCCATAAGTGTATGAACAGTGTAAGATGGAACGGATTTCTCCACACCCTCGCCAGTGTTGGGTATTGTCATTAAGAAGCAAAACAACAGAAGACCTTAGACAACTTGATAGTTGAAAATGGAATCATATTCATATTGTTGTTTTAACGTGCATTTCTTTGACTAGCAGCAGAGAGACTGAACTTTGTTTTTTCATGTGTTGATTAGCTATGTGTGTGTGTGTAAGAGTCTATTCACATTCTTCACCCATTTTTCTATTTTATACTGTATGTTTTTTCCTATTGATTTGAAGACCTCTTTATAGAGTCATAATATTAAATTTTTATCGTATGTTGCAGTTATTTTCCCCCAATTTATCATTTTCCTTTTAACTTTTATGGTGTTTGTCGACATCTGACATTTAATATAGCCAGATCAATGAATCTTTTCCTTTATGGTTTCTTTCCTTAGTGCATTATTGATAAGACTGGTGAAATATTAGGCAAAGTAAATCTACTTTTCCCTGCTTCCTGCTTCAGAAAGACAAAGTTGTAGCCATGTTAGGTTAGCATAGGGCATTATACATTTCACGTTCAATCATTTATTCATTCAGAAATACTTACTGAGTGCCCATGATGTTCTAGGCACCTGTTTTAGATGCTGGATTGCACAATATGCATCTGGGATGCGTAATATGGTGGCCATACATTATGGGTTTTCAGACGGTTCCAATTTCAAATACATATTCCACCCCATTGTCAGTCTTAGGTGTCAGATTACCTGTTCTGAATTTGACTTTTGAATGTATGGATGTATTATCCTTGGGTAACATGCTCATTTGGGACCCTTCTTTGCCTGCCTACATCTGGACCCAGAAGGCAGGTACATCATCCAGACTGCAGCTGGAAGGGGACCAAGGTCTTGCTGCAGTGGAAAGTGTGAATGCAAGGCAAACATTGCTCCTTCTTGTTCTAAGAGGGAGCAGCCTCTGTTTGGGGGACCCAATGGGACAGCCACATCCCTGTGGTCACTCCCTGGTCCACACTGCTACCGCTGGCTCATTCATTTCCTTTCTAAGCTACACAGAAGTCAGAGCCTGAGATGGGACCCTCATATCCATGGGCATCTTTCTTTACATTGTTGTCAGGGGAGAGGGCCAAAGTGAAGGAGCTGTAAACGCTGATGATTCCCAACCGTGTAAAAGACCCTCTTCAAGCAGCAGCCAACCCCAGACACCACAGGGTGAGGACCCACGCTGTGTAGGGTGACCACCCCTGAATTAGGTGCCCTGAAGACCCTCTGTGTGAGGTATCACTGCTTCTCGGGCTGCAGGCCTTCTGATGATAACACTGGTTGATAATCGTTAGGGTCCCACGTGGCAGTGTTATGTCTTCGTTGCACTTGGTTTCAGCCCTTGCACAGGGCAAGGAAATGAATTTTTAAAAATCACGCTGTCGTACCACAGTTGGTCAGCTGCCCATTCCTGAAGTGCTCCCCTTTGGGAGTCTATAAATTCTGTAAGTTTTTCCCCTAGCAAATTCTTATAATTCAAAACAAATAATGGGTGGTTGTTTTCCAATAGTGACTTTATGGAGAAGGACGTTGAGGCAGACCGACTGTTAGCAGCCCATGCACGTGGCTGGTAGGTGTCAGGGTGATTTTCAGCATATTTTGGTTTTATCTCCAGCTGGATGCCAGCTGTGTTATGAGACAATCTAAATTCAGGGCCTTTTATTCAGAAAGCTCATTCATCGGATCATCCTAGACACACTGGTAGTTCTGTCAGGTGACGTGAGAGGGGTCACAGACTCAGAGCCAGGACAATCCATAACTGCTTTCCAAGAGAACTTCCCGCGTTCTGATGGAAATGTTCTCTCTCTGCTGTGTCCGGTGCGGTAGCCACCAGCCACATGTGGCTGTGTGACTGAGGAGCTGAATTGTACATTTTGATTAACTTTCGTTATTTTAAATAGCTGCATGTGGCTAGTGGCTAGTGGATTGGACAGCACAGATCTATGAAGGACTGCATTCGTGTTTTTTTTTAAATTGTAATTCACTGTGAGAAGCACAGATGCCCAGTGTGTGCCTGAGCAAATCCCCCGCCCCGCAAACTTCTCCAAACAGTATTTAACCTGACCACAAGCAGTACACGCTGGTAATTTCTGATTTGTCCTGTTTCATTTTTGTAAAAGGCTGCTGGTGACTTGATAAATGGGTTTTGTGACTTGCGGGTGGGTTACAAGCCCCAGGTTTAAGAACACTGCCATCCATACGTTATCTGCCCCCCACCTCCAGCCATTCCTTCTACTTTTTTTCTCCGGTCTCTGCATCTGCCCTCCTCGTAGGGTCTTTGCATTGGCTGTTCCCTCTGCCTGGTGTGCTTTTCGCTATGTCATCTCATGACTGTGTTTCTCACACCCTCAGATTTCTGCCCTAATGGTTACCAAAGGTTTCTTCCGGTAACCACCCTGGGGTGCTCGGGGAGGCTCCCCGCCCCTCTTATCCTGGCTTGCTTTTTTCTGTAGCATTGTTCATCACCTGACACAGAACAATCATTTGTTTATTGTCTGCCTTCCCAGCTAGAATATCAGCTCCCTGAAGGCAGGGACTCTTTTGTGGGCTGGTATGTCTCAGCATCCAAGTTAGGCTTTTAATAAATACTTGTTGAATAATTGAACAGACACGGCCGCATGACCTTACTGAGATTTTTTTGTTATGGCTTCATATGCCGAGAGGTGTGCGGGAGCTTTCATTCATTCCTTTGGAGATACTGAGTTCATCCCGGTGGCCTGGCTCGTGCTCTGGGCACGGAGGATGGATATGCTAGAGGAGAAGGTAGACACATCTTTGTCCTTTTGAAAATTTTAATTGGCGTCTGGGACTCTGCTGTGTATGGGTCCAGGAATGTGGTGGTGGAGGTTGTCTGAATATGCACCAGACAATTAGAGGAGTGACGTGGAGATTTTGTGTTTTCCAAAAGTAAAGGTGGCCCTTCGTAGAGCCACTGAGTGGTGGGGCCAGCACCGCAGGAAGAATAAGCAGACACAATTTGATAGGGAACACTGGGGTACTGGTGAGGTGCCCCATCTTAGCTGGTGTTATAGATGCTATGAGAGTCGAAGACTAGAATTCAGGACTCAGTTTCCATTCCAGAGGCCCCCCATGCATCTCTTTATGGTTTCCTTCTACATTTTCATCTCAGCATAGAAATAAAAGTGGCCCACCTAACAAAAGTGATTGTTGCTTCAGTGCCGAGTGGCAAGCTTTACAAGAACCGAGTAATGGGCTTGGTGGATAGCTAGCTAATTATAATCATACCTTGAAATTTTTATTAGCCAGTCTTTATACCCAGTGGTTTCTGCTTACACTACGGATATGCTGGTGGTTCTTGAATCCATTTTGAAGGCACAGAGGGTTTCTATTCTTGGTGTATTTTCCCTCATCTTTCCTTAGAGTCAGATTTATTATTCCTTAGACTTTCCCTTGTCCCTCGTTAGAGAGTCACCAGGATGGTGCTATTTTTTTCTCCTTTGTTGAGTGTACACAGTAAATATAATTTGTTGAATGGCTTTCTTTTTTTCAACAGGAAGTCTTCAAAGAGAGCCTGTTGTAGTATTAAGATCATGGAGCTGGGCCAATACGTCCAAAACATCTGAGCAATCTCTTTATATTGTACACTCGAGCTTTTAGATGCATAAATTTTACAGTACATCATCTGACACTATTTGTGATAAATATTCCCCAGTGATTAAATCATCATTTTATATCTTATGCACAAGAAAGAGCATCCACAGAGCTACTCCCTACTCACCGAGCTCACATATTAAGAGTCCCAGTTTGTAGATCAGAAACCTCTCATTAATTTTGATGGAGCTGTTCTAAAGAGGTCATGTGGATTTTCATAAAACAGTTTTATGTAAGAAGTACCTCCCCCCCCCCTTCTTAGGGAGGAACAGAGAGAGCGGCGATTGAACTGCCTGGTGGGGGAAACCAGGAAAGGGACCCCGAGGTGAATGAGAAGCTGTGTCTTGATGGTCATGGTTCATAAATATTTGCAGTGACGTCCTGAGCGGCGGCTCTGCAGTTTTGCTAGCACCAACGTTTCATAACCACGGCTACTTGATGAGCCGGCCGGGCAGGCGACGGCGCAGCATCCGCAGCAGGAGGAAACTGCACTCGGGCTCGTGAGCGATGGGCGTCAGCAGGCGTCACGTTTTTTTCTTTTTTTTTTTTTTAACTGAGTTACTGCAGTGGTCCCAGCTGGGATTTTGGCTGTTCTCCACGGATGGAGCCCGTGGGAAGGTGACAAGGGACCCTCTAGCCCTGAGGAATGCCTGGTTTACAGCTAAAATGAAGCTAAACTGATAGTTTATGTTTTAAATAATGCACAGTTCTCTCTGCAAACAGATGAGCCAGATCCTTGCTCCTGCCAGAGTGTCTCTGGAGGAGGGTGGAGGTGCTCGGAGAAGAGCGTGAACTCCTTCCTCTGGCATGTAGGCCCCGAAAGCCCCTCTTCTCGGGCAGGGGACTGCACCAGTGGAAGTTTCCACTGGGTGGCTGATGAGGAGGGAAGGGAAGGCACGGGAGTGTGTGGGGAGAGTGGACAGAGGGGCCGCTGGAGCATACCATGGGGGTGGGGGTGGGGAGCAGATAAGAGAGGAAAGCCCAGCTGGTGGGGAGATGGTGTCCTGCTACAGGGGCTTTTAGACTTCAAGAATTATGTAATTGCTTGCTGCTCCAGGTGTGGTCTGTGGACTGGTAACAATAGCATCACCTGAGAACTTGTTCGAAATGCAGAAGCCTAGGCCCTAACTCAGGCTTCTGGATTCCGAATCTTCACTTTAACAAGAACTCCAGGTGACTGGTCTGCTGACTAAGCACTTCCATTTTAATACTTTTACAGACCCTCGATCAAGCATTAAATGTTAGTGACTTATAAAGCAGATTAGTAAGTCATTCCAACCATGCTGGTTTGCAGCCCACCCCTCCCCCCCATGTTTTAGGGAAGAAAGGATGGAATAACAATAGTGTGAGGTTAGCCGGAAATGGAGTTGGTTGGAATTTTAATGCAATTTTGGCCATGCACACCATTGCTGGTGTGAACTCAGAGCGGTGATTTTCAGACTCGAGCAGGCACAGAATTACCGGAGGGCTTGTTAAAATGCCGATTGTTGGATCCCACCCCAGAGTTTCCGGTTCAGTAGATTCTGGGATAGGGGCTGAGAATTTGTGTTTCTAGCAAGTTCCCAGGTGATGCTGCTGCTGGTCTGGGGACCTCACTTTGACAAGTGTAATTCTGATCATGGCAACTGAATGGCACTTGTTTGTGTGATCCCTGCCCCACGAAGTCTATGTTCTGGAGCCAAGCTTGGCCTCCTCTTCTGCCGGGTCTCTCTCCATATACCTCTTTACTACTGATTTTCAGAGTGTCGTTCACGATCCACCCACACCTGCGGATTCCCAGAGTCCATCTCTTGACCTTCTGAATCAGAATCCCTCAGAGTGGGACACAGGATGGTTCATGAGCATCCCAGGGTGACTCTTAGACTCACGTACAAGAAACAGCCATTGCCCTGTGTGCTCCTACCCAAATGCATTATATTCTTCATTGGTACGGTGTGTTTTGCCCTATTCTTGGTGCTTTGTCACTTGGCTTGGGCCACCGCCACACCGGGGATGCCCTTCCACATCTACTCAGTTGCTAGCATTCTCCTGTTCTTCCAGTCTTCCCCAGACCCTCCATCCTCCTGACCCCCCTAGCTGCATGTGATCCCTATACTGTGCTTGCTTGTCTTTTAAAATAAGCTCTTTAAAATGAGATGCCAGTCGTTGTATTTCAATCAATTGTAAGATGCCTTTTTATTCCTCCCCAAGCCTCCTCCTCTTTCTGAATTGAATTTATAGTGTGTGGCACAGGTGACCTGTAGAGAGGTGCAGGTCGGTGGGCATTGCCATGAAAAACAAGAAAAAGAGTAAGAAAGGCTTATAACTTCTCCAAGTTGTTATGTGTTAAAAACTCACTGGTATGTGACACAAAACAGCGCAGCCCCAATGCTGTTAAATACGTGATTATAGCCTCTCTTGATTGTAGGCTCTTGGATGGCTGAGACTGTCTTCTATTCATCATATTGGTCCCCCACGTGTCTGGCTTATAGGAAATGTTCAATAAATATTCGTTGAATGATGTAAATGTGATTTAATTATCTCTGGGTAAAGTTGACACCATGCTTTTTCTGCTTTGGTCATTTATTGCGTGTGGAAATACATACCCTGCTTTGGATGCTGATGAGAAGGGCAAATAGAAGAGATTCAGCTAGGAAAATGATGATCTTCATTCAGGCTTTAAGCGCACAGTGCTCCCTAGAGCCAGCACTGTTTCTGCAGAATCCTGGATGTGTGTGGGACTCAGAATGAGGAGTGGGAAGGAGATGGGGTTGGGGGAAGGGCTGCCCTCCTGGACACTGTTCGAAGGGCATGGGGAAGTCCTAAACTCCTCTAGGTCAGAGACCATGGGTCTCCAGTATCTCTGTATCCCAGGCACTTGGAATAGAAAGCAGGCTGGGAGTCAGTGCTTGTTGAATGAATGAATGAATGAATGAATGAATGAATGAATGAATGAAAGAAATTGTGACTTTGAGTCCCCATCCAGGTATCAAATCTTGACCTCTTTATGTCTCATTGGCTTCATTTTTAGGATAGGGTTCTTATGATATACTCTAACTTATCTCAAGGAATTTTTGAGAGCCTAAGATGATTTAATTAATCTGAGAGCACAATTTAAAGTGTTACATATGCGTTACTACTTAGATTATATGAGAACTTTTTCTTTGTTTCTTACAGACAGCTCTTCTTCTTGGTTCTGAAGGCTTATTTTAAAACTTTGCCAATTAGGGGACTCTTGGTTCTCTTGGTTGGCGCGTGCTCTGCTGATTTGCTCTGTATGTGCAGCAAACAAAGTGCAGGTTTCGGAAGTGTTTCTGTGTCACCGTGGTGTATTGAGGGATCTTCCTGCTAACACTTGTTTCTCTGACAGCTGTATTTCATACTTCGTACTGTGGCTCTCTCTGAAGAACTCCAGGCTTATAGGAATGATTTGTTATGGCATTTCCTTTTGAGACATAAACTTTGAAATGAGGTAAATACATTGTAGAGACATCTGGGTGCAGTAGTAAGAGTGGGAGGAAGCTGGCATTTGAATCACCTGTGTTCAAGTCCTGACTCTGCCCTTCATTTGTGATATGTATGATCTTGGGTATTTTTTTCTTTTATAGTATTTTATTATGGAGAATTTATAAAATACACAAAATATGCAAAACAGTATAGTGAACCCCCCCATTTACCTATCACTCAGCTTTAATGACTATTGACTGATGACCAGTTTGTTTCAACTATAATAGCAGCATCTACTCTTCCCCTAATATAATTTTTGATAAAATGCAAGATATCATATTCTTTCATTCATAGGTCTTTCAAGGTTTATTTATTTATTTTGAGAGAGAGAACACGCGTGTTCATGCATGAGTAGGGGGAGGGGCAGAGGGAGAATAAGGGGGAGAGAACCTCAAGCAGACTCCCTGCTGAGCATGGAGCCTGATGCAGGGTTCGATCTCATGACTCTGGGATCATGATCTGAGCCAAAATCAAAAGTTGGACGCTCAACCAACCGAGCCACCAAGGCTCCCTTTATTTTTTAATTTTTTTAATTTTAATTTTTTTCTTTTTCAAAGATTTTATTAAAGGTCTTTACAGAGCAATATACAGACTCCAGATCCAGCTGCCAAGGAGACCCTGTTATACTGTGGGTACTGGCTGTGGCTTGGCCGTGGCTCTGGCTTACCACCCCTCTGTTCTGAGATAGCGGCGGTGGTGACTGTCTCTTTTTTGGGTTCCATAATGCTCATGTGATCAGGCCAGGGCTCCTTGGGGCCAGTCTTAGCACTCGGGTCCCAGGGATCTTCACTTTGATGCCCAGCACACCCTGTCTGAGCAGCACACGGCACACAGCAGTGTCAACATAGTAGTTCGCAGGGTCCCCAGGGTGAATCAGCAAGTCATCCACACACGTCATGAATTTAGCCCTCTGTCCTTGAAGTTTCCCAGACACCACCACCTCAGAGCCTTTAGGCCCACTCTCCATGCTGAACTGCAGGTCCCCACCCAGCAAGGCCTCCTGGGAGTTTGTAATGCAGAGACTCGGCCGGGATCAGAGCACACAGACCTCTTGTGGCCACCTTTTCAGCATGGAGCTCTTCAGTGCCCTCAGGGAAGCCAAACCTCTTCTGCACCACAGCAGTCGATTCCCAGATCCGCCGGTCCTTCTCACTAAGGACATTCTGCGTCCTGATGGCCAAGATGATGATTTCTGTCTTGGTTGGTGTAACTTGGGCCTCAACTCCAGATTAACCTTCTTCAGCCAGCTCCCGAGTGAGAAACTCATTGAGTTCAGCTTTGAAGATGCCGTAGGTGACAAACTTCCTCTTCCTGGAAATCTGTATCATCATCTTGCCACCGAAAGCAAATAAGGACTTACTTATTTTTTTTTTTAATTTTTAAAAAATATTTTATTTATTTATTTCAGAGAGAGAGCGAGTGGGGGGAAGGGGCAGAGGTAGCGGGAGAAGCAGACTCCCTGCTGAGCAGGGAGCCTGAAGCGGGGCTCAATCTCAGGACCCTGGGATCATGACCTGAGCCGAAGGCAGATGCTTAACCGACTGAGCCACCCAGATAAAGACTTTTTAAAAACAGAACTAAAATGTCATTATCACATCTGAACAAATTAATAATTCTTAGTATCAATAGAATCCAATGTTAAAAATTTTCTATTTTTTTTTACAGTTTATTTGAAATAGGATCCAGTAAGCCCCACATCTACTATTTGTAAAAGTGTCTTTTAAGTGTCTTTTAATCTACAGGTTCTTCCTTATTTCTCTCTCTCTTTTTTTCTTTATCATATAAAAGTGCAAGGGGAAAAAAACCAGGTTATTTGCTTATGGGATTTGTGTGTTTGGATTTTGCTGATTGTATCTCTGTGGCATATTTTCTGTAAATTAGAGGCATGACCAGATTTAGGTTAGGGTTTTGGTTTTGAATCTTGGGCATGTTATTTGCTCTTTCTGACCTCTGTGAAATGGGGAGCATACTACCCATCTCATAGCGGTTGTGAAATTAAAAAAGAGAATATCCAGGGAAGGACCACGTCCACACCTTAGCAAGAGTAGTTGTCATTATGATTGGATGATACTTTTTGTTAGCATCTGGGGGGCTGGGCCCTAGGGAAGCTCTTTTCCTCCCACACTGTTCAGACTTAATATTACAGCAGGTGCAGTGTCAGGAAGCTGAGCATCAGATGGGCTGGGGTCCTGCTCTAGCATATTAGGCTTGACAGGAGTCAAAGTACTTACACTCTCTGAGCTTTCCTCCTTTCCTCAAATGCAGCTAATAACATATATCCTCAGTTCTGAAAATAGAGATGATGTATGTAAAGAACCTTGAACGTAGTACTCATCATGGGGTTGACGATCTTTGTTATTGATGCTTTTGATACCTGAGTTCTCATGTGGGACTTGGGGGCACTTAGGTTGTGAAGGGATTCTCGGTGTGGCTGGGGGTATAACTAAAACTCTTCTTTTCCTCTTTTAAACATATTTGGGGATAAAATAACCTACGATATAATCAAAAGAAAGAAATAAAAGTAAACCCTTTGGGTGCTGGAATGTGAATGGAAACATCTACTTACTTCCCTTACGACCAGGAGAAAGGCTGGGATTCTATTTTCCACTGTATCAAACATGATCGGGGTGCAGAAACCAGGCAAACACCACCTTCACCAAAAGATCGAGGGTGATAACACCAGGAAGGGGATGTATCAATTTTTTTGTGCTGTGCCCCGTGTTTTGATGCACTGAGAAGGACGAGACATCCTCTCTGGGAGATTCTTACTCAAAATGCACAATCTCGCTGTCATGAGAAAACATCACACACACCCACATCGAGGGACATTCTGCAAAAGACCTGACCAGTTCTCTTGGCAGATGTCACGGCTGTGAAAGACAAAGACCGAGGAGCTGTCACAGGTTGGCAGAGGCTAACAAGGCTTGAGAACTAAATGCGGTGTGGGATCCAGGATTGGATCCTGCATGAGAAAAAGAACATTAGAGGCAAAGCTGGCAGCATTCAAATAAGGTCTGTCAAGTCATTAATAGTAATTTGTCAGAATTATTTTCCTGGTTTGGGCAGTTGTATCATGGTTATGTAAGATGTTAACATTGAAGGAAGCTCGCCAAAGGGTACTGAACTCTCTGTACTGTTTTTGTGATGTTCTGCAAGCCTAAAATTCTTTCAAAAGTTAAAAACACAATACTGGGAGGCGCGGCAGCTTTTGTGAAGCGTACTGTTTTACAGGAAGCGGAGGGCCTTCTCTTCTGCACGTTAACTTTGGAGCTAGAAACACCGCAAACCCTTGAGCTAAAGCACTCATGATCTATCTGGACTGGATGTTCCTTGGTGTAAATTGAGAGGGAGTTGTGTTAACTCTTTGAGGTTCCCCAGAGACCATCCGAGTACACAGGTTTTTGGGCCCCTGGGTTGACGGCGTTTTGGTGGTGTCATCTTTCCTCTGGTTGATCTGGCAGATCCGACGGGCTAATAATGATAGTTACCTCCTTAGACTGGATGCCTGTTATGTGCTCGAAACTTGAGTGCTAAGAGCTTATCATCAATCCTTGTAACATGCTGGAAAGGCAGGTGAGAGTTCCCCCATTTCATGATGTGTCTCAGAGAGACTCATTTGCCCAAGATCCCTCAGCTGGAGTGGAAATCTGACTCTGAAGCTCAGACTCTGACAGCTGAGCCAGTCTCTCTCCCTCACAGGTGCCCTTGTGGCCAGTCTCGTAATGCCTGTGTGTCCCTGCTGGGCCTTCAGACCTGGCCCCTCCCTTATCACTAATGCTTGCTCTGCATAGAAAAGAGGATTTAGGGGTAATGCTATTTTCCTATTCTCTATTATTTGTGTGTTGACTAGACTTTAATGTAGGCTTGTTGGGGGCTGTTAATATGCTTCTATGGTCAGATATCTTTGGGGTAACTCAGGGATAAATAAATTAAATAGCTCTCCACCTTTCCCTAGGCAACCGAATGCATTTGGAGAAAACCACACAACCGGGCTGACTACATTCCTCAGTTTATTCCTATTAACCGTAAATGGGCTGTTCAAGCTGCCCAGAAGTGCTGCCCTGTTGCCCTATCCGACCACGCACCCACTCTCTGGGATAACCGTTTCACACCTTCTCCCCATTCAATTTCCTCAAGCCCCCACGGCTGCCATGACCAACCTGCCTGAATCCTGCCTCCTCTCCTGGTAAGGATGAAGCATCTTTGACTCCTGTGCACGAGATTGAGGCCCTCCTGCCAGCAGTTCTCCCTCCGGTCCCCTCTCTCCAGTTGCAGACGGGCACGTGCTCTATCTTCCATTTTCAAGAAGCCCCGAGTTGACCACACATCCTTCCTCAGCTGTTGCTCTGAACCTCTTCCCCTCTCCAGCCAACCTCCTTGGAAGAGTCTTCTTTCAGACAGTCTTCAATTCCTTTCTTCCCTTTCTTGCTCTTTGTAAAAATTGAGGTGAAATTCACTTAACATAAAACTAACCATTTTAATATGTTAAAACGGACAATTCAGTACATCCACGGTGTTGTGCTGTTACCAGCTCCATCTGGTTTCAAAGCGTTCTCATCATTCCCAATGTGCCCCCCACCCCTTGCTGGTTACATGCTCCCCCTCTATTCTCCCCTCCCCCTAGCCTCTGGCAAGCGCCAATCTGTTTTCTGTCTACGGAGTTACCTATTTTGTATATTTTATAAAATGGGCTAATACAATATGTTGACCTTCTTTCACTTAAATAATGTTTTCAAGGTTCATTCATGTTGTGCCCATGTGTCGGAATTTCTTTACCTTTCATTTCTTCCTAAGATCCCATTGAATGTATATGGCGCATTTTGTTTATTCATTCACGGATGGACATTTTGGTTGTTTCTACCTTTTTGCTATTGTGAATAGTGCTGTTATGAACATTCATGGATAAGTATTTGTTTTGAGTATCTGTTTTCTGTACTTTGGGGCATATCCCTAGGAGTGGAATTGCTGGGTCATATGGTAGTTCTGTGTTTCAGTTTTTGAGTCGCTGCTGAACCGTTTGGTGGTTTGGGCCAAGTGGCTGGACCATTTTACATTACCGCCCGCAATGTACAAGCGTTTCAATTTCCTTACATCCTTCTCGATATTGGATATTCCCTGCTTTTCTTTCCATAGACACCCTAGTAGATATGAAGTGGATATCTCATTATGGTTTTTTTTTTTCCTCATTATGGTTTCAATTTGCATTTCCCTAATGGCTAATGACATTGAACATCTTTTCATGTGCTTGTTGGCCATTTTCTGTATTTTTGGAGAAAAGTCTGTTCAAGTCCTTTGCCCATTTTTTCGTTGTTGTTTGTTGCTGTTCTTGAGTTTCCCATTCTCTCTTGAATCCCCTTTAATCAGGCTTTCGTCCTTATCATCCCACAAAGCTACTCTTATCAAGGTCGCCAATGGCCTCCCACTTGGTCAAACCCAGTGGTCTACTCTCAGTGTTCATTTTATTGTCTTCACAGCAACATTTAAGGGAGGATCACTCCTTCTTTCCTGAGATGCTTTCTTCACTTGCCTTCCCAGATTCCATTCTTTCTTAGTTCTTCTCAGTGTTGTTTGCTGGTCCCTCCTCATCTTCATGACCTCTAAGCCATAAACTTCCTCACAGCTCAGCTTTCATACCTCCTGTCTTTCTATCTTCACTTCCCTGGGTGACCCCATCGTTCCCGCTGTTCAGGCCAGAAATCTTGGAGTTGTCGTTGACCTTTACCTCTTCCACCTGGCTCTACCTCCATAATACATCCAGACTCTGATCATGTCTCACAACCTCCATTGTATTCACTCTGTTCCAAACCACCATCATTTGTCAGCTGGAATTTTGAAGCACCCTACAAACTGGTCTCCGTGTTTCTCTCCTTCCCTCGGCCACCATCTAGACTGCATGAAACACAGCAGCCAGTGAGATCCTGTTAAATTGTGAGTTAGATCTCATGTTGTAGCTCTGCTCTGAAGCCTCCAATTGCATCTTGTTTAACTCCAAGTTTGAGCCAAAATCTCTATGTGATTTAGCCCTGGCTTCCTCTTCCATCTCGTCTATCACTCCCCACCTTGCTCATACCACTCCAGCCAATGGTGGTGTCTTTGCTGTGCCTCAAACCTGCCAAACACACCCCTGCCTCAGGGCCTTTGCATGTATTGCTTCCGCTGCCTGAGGTACTGTTCCTCCTGGAAGCCACATGGCTTTCTCCCTTCCAATCTTTGCCCAAATGTCCCTCAGTCAGTGAATTCTCTGTTGATCACCTTGTATAAAATAGCAACGTCCTCCTCCCCCTTCTGATCTCCCTTCCCCTTCTTTATTTTTTCCCTTAGCACTTATTTATTGCTTGGTTTCCCCTATTAGAATATCAGCTCCACGAAAGCAGGGATTTTGGTTTTTTGTTTACTGTTTTAATCCCATTGTTTACAACTATACCTGATATAAAAACATGGGTACTTGGGGCTTTTTCTATGTTGTAATATGTGAATGTCCATTATAAATCTCTAAGAAGAGGATATCTTTGCTATATTTCCTCATCCCCACCCCTTTTTTTAACGCATAGGGCCTGTTTTTCATAAAATATTTGAGAAATGCTGGAACAGACTTTTATTTGTATTTTATTTGTAAGTCATATTTAGGGTGGTGAATGTTATGTAACCTGAGTCTCTCTCCCTTGACTAATAAAGCATTTCAGCATGTAGGAAAAATGTACACCCAAGAGGCCTAAACTTATCCTGAGGGTGTGCTTGGATAGCTCATTAGGTAAGATCTGGCCAATTACTTCTTCTGTGATTTTGCAAAATGGTTTTACATTTGAGTATTTCTGCACAGTTTCATGCTTATAAGCAAAGGGTGGCGTAACTTGGAAGTAGTTTCTCCTAGAGCTGTTGGAACCAGGGAAGCCTGCCCTTTCTCTGCTTTTGTCTCAATCTCCCAGATGATCTCTGCTGTGACCTTTGGGAGGTCAGCATCCTGTAGGGTCGCTCAGGTGGCCTCTGTCATGTTCTAGGAGCAGACTTACTTTGACTCTGTCAGAAGCAGCTCTGAGAAGGCATAGGCTCTTTCTGTTTTGTTTGCCGTTGTAGACCCAAACACCTAGCACCATGCTGCCCACATAAGAGGCGGCCAATTAATGTGTGTTGAATGAACCCTTGGAGTAGCACCAGGGAGATCTCCTTCATTTGACCCTGCGTCATGATGACTTATAATTAGGGCTCAGCTTCAATGACGTCTTTGAAAATAGGTGTGAACATGTTCTGAATGGAAATCAAAGTTCTTTTCCTCCTGTTTCCATGATCTCAGCTCACAAACAATAATATGGGCATTCTTGGAAAGAGTCTTCAGTTCGTTTGAATAGCTTGTGGTTAAATAGATTTCAACAAAAAAGATCCCACTTAGGCATTCAATTCGAAAGCCACAATAATGTATAATAAAGCAGCTTGTGTGCTTGGCATTCTCAGAAGAAAGTTGCTCTGATCAACTGTCCATGTCATCTTTTGAAAAGATAGAAGGAATGATGTCAGCCTGCAATGTAAATGGTGGCTTGATATTTTATTTCCTAGAAAGGGCCAAAAGAAGAACAGTGTTATTTCTGGAAACTGGAAAAATAAAAGGTTACTGGGAAAAGCCCAAGATTTGTGTATTTCAGCTTGCTTTCTTACGCCTAGAATGATGTTCCTGTTCCTTTTAGCTTTCCCGGTGCGCTCTCTGATTTGCAGGGCAAGAGTTGTGCTGTAGCTGGTTAATTAACCCCGCGTGTGAATGTCTGAGGATTAGTGTCTTGACTTGCTCTAATTAAGTTCAGACGATTCAAAGGCCACCTGAATAGGGATGGACTGGACATTTGCTTTTGGAAGAGGCAGTAAAATTTCTTTAGGTGAGGAAGCAAATGGGGACGTAATTTAGACCCTGGCATCAAGGTTGTGTTTTGTTGTTATTGTTTGTTTGTTTGTTTTGGGAGTATTTTCATAGACGTCACCATAGTTACAGTGTCTCTGTAAATCACACATATATTCCAGAAAGGAAAATGAAGAAACTTGTGGGTGCAGGTGAAGTGACTTAAATTTTTATAGCTCTGTAGCTTTTTAAAAACGGTTTTTGCTTCTACACGATTTATGGTTCTTTTAATTAAACTCACAGGACTGGGATGTTCAGTGTCTAGTGATCAAATATAATATTTATCGAGGTCATATGATGTGCTAGGTTTTGTCCAAAGAGTGTAGTCTAATTTAATTCCAAAGTAACTTGGAGGTCTTGTAGTCTGGGTTCTCCAGAGAGGCAGAACCAATAGGATGCATATGTGTGTATGTATCTCCCTATACCTTACCTATCCTTCTACCTATACCTATCGATAGCTAGACATTTATGATAAGGAAATGGCTCATTTGTGTATGGAGGCTGAATAGTCCAGGATCTGCAGTCAGCAAGCTGGAGACCCAGGAGAGCTGATGGTTTAAGTCCCACCTGAGTCTGAGTTAAAAGGCAGAACACAAGTGTCCCAGCTCGAATGCAGTCAGGCAGAGTGACTTCTTTCTTACTCAGCCTTTTATTTTATTCAAGCCTTCAACAGAGAGGATGAAGCCCACCCACCTTGGGGAGGGCAATCTTCTTTATTCAGTCTAATGATTCAAGTGTTAATCTCATCCAGGAACACTGTCACAGACACACCCAGAATAATGTCGAGTCAAATATCTGGGCACCCGTGGCCCAGTCATGGTGATACATAAAATTACCTGTCACAGTTAGGTACTGTTTTTATCTGTTGCAGAGATGAGGACAGCGGTATAGAGAATGGTTGGGTAACTTGTCCAGCGTTACAACTGGTCATGGGGGAAGCGGAACACACATGCAGGCAGTCCGGCTGCCCGGATCCTCACTCCTGATTGCTGCAGCGAACTACCTTTCAGGGGAGACGACTGAGATGGGGAAGGATGGGAGAGAGAGGAGGGGAGCCGAGTCCAGTGTGGGGCCTCAGTGTGCAGCCGACCACGTAGAGGCAGAACTGGGGTTTGAACCCAGGTCTCCTGACAATTTGCCCAGCTCCCTGGAGTCCTTCAGCTCCCGCATGGGGCATCCTCTGCATCTTGGGCATTTCACTTATGAAAGGAAACAAGTTAACTTTCAGTTCTACACCTGAATTGTTGACTCAAGCACGCCGTGCAGTAATTCTAGCCGTCTCACCTTATCGGCATTATAACTTGTGTCTGTTGTATTCCAGTACTGGAAGATTCTCCGATGGGTTGGCCTGCATGCATGAGTATAGTCGTTGTTTTAATAACACTACCTTCCATTTCTAAAGCACTTTAAACTTTTTAGAGCACTCTCCTATATGCACATTGTTTGAAAAATGGATTATCTTGACTAAGTGGATTTACTCTGGGGTGATGGTCTTTCGTGGATGTGAATTGAAAAACCTCCTCTTAGCCAAGATTAAAAAAGAATAAATGAGTCAAGAGATGACGGAAGAGAAAAGGGTTTGTATTGAAGCAGCATGATCACAGGGGATGCAGCGCTGAAGGAGACTGAAGGGCCCTGGACAAGGAGGTATGGAGTCATAGCAACCGTTGGCATGTTCTGGGTTTGAATCATGACTCTGCTACTTATGAAAGAGATGCACGGCATCACCTCTCTGAACCTTTCCTCCTTCGTAAAATGGAAATTATACTTTGTACCTCACAGGGTGGTTGGAAGGATGAGAAGTGCTTGTCCATGCATGCCACATAGAAAGCCCATGATCAAGAAGAATTTCTACAAATCCCCCCCACCTCCTACAGTAAGGCCTGCCTTTACCAGCCTTGAGCTGCTTGTTGTAAAGACCTTCACCCTGCCTGCTCTTTCCCACCTACCTCCCGCACCTGTAGTGACCAGATCTTACTGTTTCAGGAAGCATCCATCCCCCACCTTTCATGGTTATGCCCAGAATGGATAAAGGGGCCTCTTTCCTGGTCCTGCTTTGCATCATGGGTTCCTTTCTGAACCCGGCATGTCTGGCTGGCCCCCTACCACCTGCTTAACCCTCTTTAGCCCCATCCAGGCCACTCTCCCTTGCGCTGTCCCTGTCCCTGATTTTCCATGGTTGGCCAACTGTTGGTGTCCAACTGTGCAGATCTTTTTTCCTCTCTTGATTTTTTTCTTTTGGACAGAGATTTGGTGAGTTGAGTCAAATTCCTGGTCATTTCTGGAGGGAAAACCAGTTAAGCTGGTGGTTTATCGATTCCATTGGCTTTACTAAACCGACTGGCAACAGTCAAGCTGGCCACCAGTTTAGGCACAGACTTAAGGTCCCATTCCATTCCTGTTTTTTTTTTTTTTTAAAAGATTTTATTTATTTATTTGACAGAGATAGAGACAGCCAGCGAGAGAGGGAACACAAGCAGGGGGAGTGGGAGAGGAAGAAGCAGGCTCATAGTGGAGGAGCCTGACATGGAGCTCGATCCCGTAACACCGGGATCACGCCCTGAGCCGAAGGCAGACGCTTAACTGCTGTGCCGCCCAGGCGCCCCTAGCGGTCCATTCCTGGGTTTTATCCCAGCTTTTTATTTTATCTCCTTATCCTTATTTTATCTGGATTTAGTTCCAGAAACATCACTCAGAGATGTGTGTAGGGGTCGCCACTTTTAGTTGGAAGGCACTCATTACTTTGCCCTAGCTTCTGAAAGCACCATTTCCAGGGTGAGAAGCATTCTTCTGTTGCCCTTTTCCCCTTTCAGCATCTCTGTGAGCAAAGTGCAGGGATTGGAAGATCCCCTGAGAGGTAACCTTGAGGCTCTTTGAAATGGTGATTCTTGTTTTGCACAGGCCCATCAGATCCATCAGATGCTGGGAACTGGTCATTTCTGAACATGTTCTGGTCAGTTAGTGATTTAGAGCTAAAAAAAAAAAAAAAAGTCTCCACATAGCCCTTCTCTCTGAACTGGCTACATTTCTGACTCTTCCATTTTCTCTCCCTATCTGAAATGGGTCCTACTCCCGAGAAGGAAAATCTACCTGGCTTAATTTGTGGGCCTGAGCAATCCCAATCACCATGTGTCATTCATTTGTGAGATCACAAGTCCCAGAACGGAGGTGGAAATTATAGAACAAGAGAGGGCCTAATGATAATCTCACGGTTTGGTGAAATACACTTTCCTTTGAAAATTTAAGTTTTGGTGTTTACACCTAGGAGTTTGATTTTATTTGCATGTAGAATTCTCTTATATTATGGTGAATTTTTGCATGAAAATGAAAGAATAAGTTATATCCAACATTTCTTAGTTGGGCAATTCATGGTTAGTCATGTCCAGTTTGTCCCATTTGTGAGTCATAAGCCCCAGCTAGCCTCCCCTTTCTAGCTAGCATGGTTTGCACCAGTCTCCAGCTCAAAAGATGGACTCAAAGAGAGAAGATTTGTCCAAATAAACTTTTACACTTAACTGCTTAAATATTCCTTCTGACATTTCAGATCTTTCTTCTGAGTTACTTTCCTTCTTCCTGAGTATAGTTGACCCTTGAACAACATGGGTTCGAACTGGGCAGGTCTACTTACAGTAACACAGATTTTCTTTGATAAATCAGTATGGTACTGTAAATGTATTCTCTCCCCCTTACGATCTTTTTTGTTTTAGTATGCCTGTTTTGAGTTTTTTTTTTTTTTAAGATTTTATTTATTTATTGGAGAGAGAGAGTACACACACGAGGGGGGCGGAATGGGGAAAGGGGAGAGGGGCAGAGGAGAGGGAGAGGCAGACTCCCCACTGATCAGGGTGCCTGATGCGGGACTCGATCCCAGGACCCCAAGATCATGACCTGAGCTCACGAAGGCGGACGCTTAGCCAACTGAGCCACCCAGGTGCCCCTCTTCCTTATGATCTTCTTAATAACTTTTTCTTTAGCTTACTTTATTGTAAGAATTCAGTATGTAATATGTATAACATACAAAATATGTGGTAATCGACTGTTTATGGTATTGGTGAGGCTTCTGGCTCTCAGTAGTTAGATTTTTGGGAAGTCAAAAATTATACGCAGATTGTTGGCAAAGCGGAGGGTCGGCAACCCTAAACCCCCATGATGTTCAAGGGTTAACTATACATTCTTTTAAAATTCCTTTAGTGAGGATATATTAGTGATGACCTCTGTACATTTCTATTTGCTGGAAAATGTCTTTACCTCACCCTTGTTTTGAGAGATAGTTTTGCTTATTCCTGATTGACAGTTATTTTCTCTCAGCTCTTTGAAGATGTCATTTTACTTTCATTCTTGATGCAGAGAAGTCAGTTCAGTCTTTGTCAGTGATCTGTCTTATCTCTGACTGCTGTTACTCTCTGATTTTGGTTTCTTCAGTTTCACTAAGTGTTGGAATTTTTGATGTCTAGATATTGATTTCTCTTTATTTATTCTGCTTGGGATTTAGTGTATGTCTTCAGTCTGAGAATTCATGTCTTTAATTAATTAAATTGTTAGCCCTTATTTATTTGTATATTACTTCTACCTCGGTCAGCTTATTTTTCTCCTTTCCGGAAATCTGATTAGACATATGTTAAACCTTCTCACTTTGTCCTTCATATTACTTAGCTTTTTAAATGTATTTTAACAGTCTTTCTGGGCTGTATTCTGGGTAATTTCCTCAAATCTGTCTTAAGGTTAATACATTCTGTCTTTGGCTGTGTCTAATATGCTACTTACCTGTTTTTTGGTTTTCGTTATCATATTTTCTATTTTAGAAATTCTATTTGGCTCTTTTTAAAAATTGCTTACTCAGTTATTCATCGTATCTTTAATCACCTCTATTATTTCTTTATATATGTTAAACTTATTTTATATTCTGTACCTGATCGTTGCCATATCTCCACTTTTCTGATAATTCTTACTCATAGTGGCTTGCTTACTCTTATTTTTAGTGTTTTTTTTTTTTTTTTAGATTCTATTTATTTATTTGACAGAGAGACACAGACAGAGCGAGCACAAGCAGGGGGAGCGGCAGGCAGAGGGAGAAGGAGGTTCCCCACTGAGCAGGGAGCCCAACATGGGACTCGATCCCAGGACTCCAGGATCATGACTTGAGCCGAAGGCAGACGCTTAACTGACTGAGCCACTCAGGCATCCCTAGTGGTTTTTTGTTTTTGTTTTTTAACTGTGAGCTCATGTTCCTTGAATCTTTTTCTATGGGAATTATAAGAGTCCTGTGTTCAAAGTGTCCTTCTCCAGAGAGAAAGGATTTGCTTTTGTTCCAGCCACGGGTAATGACAACCAAGGGCTACCTTAATCACATTTTCAGCTCAGTGGTGGTTGTTAATGATTCTTCCAAGCCACACTGGTAGCGTGCATTCGGGCCCTACACATATGTGAAAGAGTGTAGCCTTTTGGTTAGTGATTCTTAGGAGATAACTTTTTTTCTGCCTCACTGAGGCCAGGATAGATAATAAGTCTCCTTCTAAAGGACAGGGTTTTTTTTTTTCCTGCCTCATTCTCTAAGGTTGTTTGCATTTGAGCAGTGTGGCATTTTGGAAAGGGTTAATCGATCTGGTCTATCACCACGATCAAGCCCTAGGCTTTGTCCTCAGGTCCACAAACCAAAGCACTTTGCAAAAACCCAGGCTCCTGGGTCAACTGATGTCCTTGGGGCAAATGCTAGCTTTGCATTACACAGTAAAATTACTCTTTCTTCTAGTTTCTGGCTTCTAACCCTTTCCGTTTATTGAGACCTCAACCATCTGTTAAACCAGATTTTTAAAAAAAGATTTTATTTATTTGAGAGAGAGAGAAAGAGAGAGCGCGCGCATGCTCGCACATGAGGAGGGGGTTGGGGCAGAGGGAGAGGGAGAAGCAAACTCCCCACTGAGCAGGGAGCCTGACATGGGCTCTTGATCCCAGACCCTGGGATCAGGACTTGAGCCAAAGGCAGATGCTTAACCAACTGAGCCACCCAGGCTCCCCTAAACCAGATTTTTAAATGCATTTTATCCCTTTTTTCCATTGATTTGTATTAGAAGAGTCTTCTTCACCCAGCTCGTTGCAGAAACAAAGGTGTTAGGCAGTATTTTAGATGTTTGCAACACAGTAGCGAATCGGCAAAACAGTAAGATCCCATCTCTCACAGAGCTTACATTTCAGTGGGGTAGAGCAAGGAAACAAATAAATACCTAAGATAATTTCAGATGGTGGTGAATACTATCATTTTAAAAATATTCACAGTGACCCATGCACGGGGCTCGATCCTGCATCTCTTTATATATTTGTGTATTTTAATCCTTCCATCACTGTGTTGTAAGATGACTCTACCCACTATCAGGTGAATGAAACCACCTCGTTATTAAGTGGTTGGTTGATTCAGGGGTGAGGACAGCATGGTAGAAAAGTCCTTGAGTTTGGGTTCAGAGCAGTTGTCCTTATGTGATTTGTTAAGATATGTGTGAGATTGAAAATGACTTTTAGTGATACGTGAGAGCAATCTTATAAGGCACAAATACAACTCTTCTCTACAATTAAACTGCATTTTAAAGTCATGTTATTATTCACGGAATATTTTGCCTCATTTTTATCAGGGATATAGAAAGGTCAAGGAGTAACAAGTAATTAGTGTCTTCAAGAGTTCAAACAAATCCATACCTTTTAAAATTGGAAGCATGGAGAGAAAAGAAAAACTGAACAAAAAAATTTTTTTTCTTAAAGAAATGATTAACACATCTGATAATAAAATGGATGTGAGAGATTCTGATCATCCAGTGGTCTGTTTTGGAGTCAAACGCTATTTGAGAGAAAGCTATTTTTCTAAGAAATGTCTTAAATTATCAAATTAAGAACCAGTAAATGAGCTCGGTTTATTGAGCCTCTTTTACGTGCTTTCAAAACAGCTCCTGCTAATGAAATATGTCAGGAAATTTTCAGAGGTGTGAACAGTAAATGGATAAGATGCTGCATTTCTTAAAGTAGTTGATTTTGCTTGGCACCCCTCCCCCCTCAATTGACTGGAATTCACTAGTAGTCAGAGAGTCTTACCCTTTTTTTTTGGTGCCATGGGCCCCTTTGGCAGTCTGGTGAATTTTATGGATCTTTCTAAGAATGATGGTTTTAATACTTAAAACCCATAGAATTGAAAAGGAAGCCAAATACATTGAAATGCAGCTTTATTCACAGACCCAGAAGAGTGTATAAGACCCCCTAGATAATTAACCCCTATGACATATTTAATTTATGTCTCTATTCTTGATGAGAAAATGTCGCTTATGATGTGGCTGGTTTCCTCACTTTCTTAAAAGAGGAAATGGAGCTGGTACCAGCTTTGGAGAGGCACTGTAAGCCAGTGGTCAGATCACGTATACGTGGATAATGCGTTTCTGCTTGGTAACAACATGGTACCTAGGAAAGAAGCCTCTTAGGTTCTTAGTTTTGTACCCATGGGGTTTCTAGGTAAAATATGAAATTAGACAAGATCAGTGATACCTGAGATTATTGGCCTTATATGTTAAAGATGGCCTTAGAAAATAAACAAAAAGAAGAAAATATAAACAGTATCAATTTATCTTGGAAAGGTGTAATTTATTTATTAACTGCCACAATAGAATGAAATACTGTTTATTTATTGTTCTTTTAAGTGTGAAAGAAAACATTGACCTGCTTCAGATAGTTGGAGGCAATCTAACTGAACATCCTTAGAGGACTGATTCATTATGTTATATTCATATAATAATATCCTATACAGCCATTAAAAAGGATAGAGATATATGTGCTCTTATTGAATGAACTCAAAGATATGTCATTACATGGAGAAGGACAGGTGTAGATGAGTGCACTGTGCATTCTCACTTGTCAAAATGTGTCTATTGATAAAGCCAGTGATATTTCTGGAAAGAGGCACCAGTATTTGGTAACAATGATTATTTCTGGCGGGGGAGGGGTGGAACTTGAGGTCTGGAGTCTGATGAGGAGATTGACTTCTCATTGTATATCTATTTGTATCCTTTAGAATGTTTTGCCATGTTGCAGGTATTAGTGGTTCTAACTAATTCATTAAAAAATGAATTGCCCTTGCTTCTAGCAGTATTGATATTAAAATGAAGTTGAAGCTTATAAAGAATATGTACTAATTATGCCTGTCAAATAACATATTTCACTAATTAATACACTACTCTGTGCACCGAGAAGAGATTTTCAACACTTAGGCTTGCTCCAAATATGAGTTCAGGGTGTAGATGGTGGGGCGCTGTGTCCTCTGAGTGTCCTCCTGGGACCTGGTGTCTTTCTTACATGCACACACACGGCTTTGCAGCTGTCTGTGTTCTCTCCTCCTACTCTCCTTGGTCTGTGAACTCCTGGAGGTATGTGTCTCACACAGTGCCTGGCACAGAGCAATGCACAGTAAATGGCGGAAGACTGAGTCACTCTTGATCCTGCCAGGAGTGGGTCTGGAGATGCAGAGATAAGCAGTGGGCCCTGAATTCTCCTACAGCAGAGCAGGTGGGGTAGCCAGACCCTGAGTCCCGGTGGTTCTCAGCTGGGTTGGGGGCAAAGGGAAGGTGGAGGCGATGGAAGGAAACCAAGGAGGACTGTGGTGAGGGCACCATTCCTTGGAGTCCCTGGTTTTGTCCTCAGACCTCTGTTATGGGGGTGGTTGCTGGTGGAGGAGACAATGCCAGTAGAACAGTAGGGGCTGTAGGTGGGAGAGAGTCAGAGAGAAATTGGGTAACAGCAGTTGTTCAGTGAAATTTCACAGTGACTTTCAAGAATGAAATTCAATTTATATTTAGAATTTGATTTTAATCCAGAAGGAACACACGCGCTGGTTAATATCAAGACTCTGTAAGAAATCATTTGTGTCAGTTATTGAAAGGATTCGTAATCAAGCGTGAATGGGATGTCTGGTCACGCTCATTCATTCGTTTACTCCATGTTTGTTGTTGAGGCCTTGTGTTCCACGAGGGATGCAGAGATGAATTCAATAGGTCCTCTTCCCTAAGTAGGTGATCACCAGAAATTAATTTAGCACAATGGCTAAGAATGATATCTTGAATTAAGATTCTTGGGTTCAAATCCTGGCTCTACTCCTTGCCACCTATGTGACCTTGATCTAGTTGTTTAATTTCTTTGTGCTTCAGTTTTCTCGCTGCTAACATGGGGATAGAAGTACCTATTTTATAAGATTAAATAAGATAACAGATGTAAAGTGCCCAGGCAGTGCCTGGCATAATCAGGATTCAATAAATGTCAGTTTTGTGGGTTTTTTTTTTAAACCATTTATCGATTGGAACTCCTGCTCTGTGCGAGGCACTGCCGTCGGTGCTAAACAGGGACATGATTCCTGTCTTCAAAGAACTCAGCTGTTAGCTGGTGTATTAGCTCTTTCTTCCTTTGTAACAAATTACCCAATATTTAGTGGCTTGAAACCCTGATAGACATGACTTAGCTCTCATAGTGTCTGTGGATTAGGAATTCAGGATCAGCTTGGTTAGTTCTGCTCGGGATCTTTCATGAACTTACAGCCAAAATATTTGCCAGAACTGCAGTCATCTGAAGACTTGACTGGGGCGGGAGGATGTATTTCTAAGGTATCTCATTCATATGCCTGGCAGGTTGGTTCTTCTCCACATGGGCATCTCCATGGCACTGCTTGAGGGTCCTCACAATATGGTATCTGGCTTTCCTTGGAGCAAGTGATTCAAGAGGCCAAACCAGAAACTGCAATGCCTTTTATGACTTAGCCTCAGAAACCAAACCCCATCACCTCTGCTATTTTCTATCTGTCTCACAGCCCTGATTCAATATGAGAGGGGACCACGCAGGCTTAGGTAGGAGGAGGTGGGATCCTTGTGGACTGCCTTTGAAGATTGGCGAAGACAGCTGAGGAGGAATACATGTAATCACGGGTGAAGTGCTGTGACACAGATATACCATGGGGGCTTCTCGTGGCCGCACAGTCTTGTCAGGAAAGGAGGAAGCAAAGCTTGAGCTCGGTCGTGAAGGAAAAGAACTTTGGCTTGGTATGTGAGGAAAAGGAGCATTGCGGGTGGAAGGAGCTTCAGGAGGAAAGGCACAGAGGCCAGAATAAGCACAGGATCCCCTGGAAGCTTGAACTGCCTCTGTTGGCCTGGAGCAGTCTTTGGTAGGGCGGGGACAAGAATGTGGTGATGATGTCAGCCCTGACCTAACTATATGAGAATGATGTGATGGTAGTCATGACAGATTGTGACAGTTGCTCTTGCATACCCAAATGAAAGAATTATTTCATGTTCTTTAAGGATTTACTCTCTGAAATGCCTTTGTGACATTTAGGATGCCCATGAATGCATCCATCCATCCATTTGTCAATTTGTCCATCTGTCTACCCAACCATCCACTCATCCATCTGACTAATCAACATTTATTAATTACATTTGGACTACGGAATAACAGCCTCTTAAGAAGATGACCAGCATGCTTTCTGTTTTGTGGACACACACACACAATTTTAGGGTATTCCTCTTTACTTTTTCTTCACAGCGCCAGTCACTACTTGGCATTATATCGTATTCTACACTTATTGCTTGGGTTCATCTCTAGAATATAAGCCTCAAGAATATAGACTCCAGAAACGCTGCCTGTGTTAACATCATTATACCTCCAGTGCCTAGAATAATGCCTGGCACATAGTGGGGGCTTAGAAAAGATGTGGTTGAGTAAGAATGACGTGAGGCGATAGAAGTAGGCATAAGATGCTGTGGGAACTCGGGAGGAAATGTCCAGGTCTTCCTGAGGTGGGGAGAGGAGGTGGTTAGAGAAGGCTTTGCAGAGTCCTTGCTGTATGAACCAAGCTTGCCAGGGGATGAGCTGAGCATTCAAGACAAGAGATCTTGTAAGCAAAGGAACGGAGACATATGAGAGCGTGGCCACTGTTCTAAATGACGCTTGTCTCTCTACGTAGTTTGTGAAACTAAAAGTATAATTACAAGATAAGAAAAGCATCTGCCAGCCGTTGCTCTTATGTAATAATTCATTTAAAAAAAAAAAACTACATCAGAGGAAGCATCCCTTGCAGATATTTCTGAACTTAAAACCCTGCTAGTTGATAAATGTTCTTGTGCTGTGGCTATATATGAAACATGAATACCAGAGTTGCATGTCCTTCCCATTATTGAGCTTTGTCCTCAATATTGTATGCATTTATCTTTTAAATATATTTCCCTGCTGCGGTGGCAATACATTTTAGTTTTCCTTATGGATTTGACATGAGATGTGGTTTTTGGCATTTCTGTTGACTCGAAGGCATTTTTATGTCACATTGGTATTAGATAGAGCCATAGTTCAGGGTATTATACAGTGAAGGAAGTTGCAGGTCTGCGATAATGGAGGGTTGAATCCCATACTGTTTATACTACTGCACTCTAGGATGAGCTTGAGGTCTATTTAGGTCATTATTTCTTCCAGTCTTCTTTTTTAGTGCAGGAATGTTGGCACACCTGAAGGTATCTCTTGTGGCCTTCAATGTGTCCCCTGTCCATGAACTTCAGGAAGAAAGATAAAACCTTCATAGATTTCCAGATGCCACATTTATGAAGTTCTTCCTATTGGTGGCCATGTTCAGACAATCTGGAAGTATTAACAGCTTTGAAAAACATTTTGAAAGAAGCAACTTGGCTCCAAGAATTGGCTCTGGGCCCCATTTGTTTTTTTCCTTAGTAAACTCATTTTGATTTTTTTTAAATCCACCTCTACTCACACTTAGCATAAATGTTCAGTACCAAAGAGTAAACCTAATATTAGAGAGGCAATTAATTTTGGTTCTACTAAAAAACTGGAATTTAAGTTTGATCTTAAACTGGAAAAAAAGGTAACAATAATTGTCTGTGGGCAGTGGGATTATGGGTATTTTGTCTTCCTTCTACTTTTCATCCCCCCCTCAAAGTGTCAGTAATGAACATATATTATTATTTTACAGTGGGTTTAAAGCCAAGAAACTTTTTGGAAAATTTGCTTTTCAGCATTTGTCCAATATGTGATCTCTAGGCATTTTTTTTTTTCAAAACAGATCCTGATTCCTCACTCTTTTTCCTCTTCAGAGCTCACTTTTCAATGTCAGTAATGGCAGACTGAGTGATGGCTTCAAATGGCAGAGGAGGATTCTCATTTACTAACTCAAAGTTGCCTGGAGAAGGTTGGCGGGACAAGGCAGAGCCAAGGAAGTGAGGCCACTGGGGTGTCTGAGGCTGGGTCAGACTGCTAAAGAGGAACCAGTTATTCCTACCCCATAACTCTCAGTTCCTATCAAGAAGGTCCAGTAACCACTTTCATGCTACCAGGTCCAATTTTGGCTGAACATTGTCTTCCGATATGCCTTTTGGCTGGTGCTTTTGAGATGCTGTCCCCTGACCGTCCCCTCTGACCATGGTTGCATCCCCACAGGCAAATCTGAGGAGCCCTTGGGCCTGGCCTCTAAATCTACCCCATTCTCTTTCAACCTCCTAATTTCCATGAATTCTTCACAGCCCACATATACCCTAGGCCAGTGCACCCACCACCCCATGCAGGCCACTCCTGCTGGTAGTAATAACACAATATAGTTTTTAAAATATATATATATATATATATATGTATGTATATACACACACACACACAGACACACAGACAATCAATCTTAGGCTTGTAGATAAGCTACTAAATTTCTTTCCAACAGTTGTCGGTGGGGGCCCACTGTGTGCAATTCACCAAAGGTTCAAAAAGGAAGAAGACGTGGAATTCATAGTCTTACACAGGCTGATGGGACCCACATGCAAACAGATTTTACAAAGTTGAAAGTGGAAATTGCCTCAGAGAAGGCACCAAGTGTTAAGCGCTCAGCTCTTTGTTTATGAGGGGACAACATAAACAAGCAACCTGGACACATTTATAAGCATCCACAGGCACGTGAAGAAATGTGTTTATTTTCCTGAAGTTTCTCTAACATATGGCCGTTTCCCCCTACGTTATTTCTATTTATTGCACGCACTGTGGCAAGTTTATCATCTTGCATGAATGTCATCAAGTTCTGCTCACTCTCCATTCTGAGTTAATTTGTTTGCTTAGAAGCCAAAAGGTTGTTTGAGGAGCTGTTGTTCCGCTCTTATTTGAAAGAGAACAGAAGTGTCTTACTTGGGAGACCCCCTCATCCTCCTCCTTCTACCCATTAGCCATGTTTCGTAGTAGAATGAACTTCTCTCCAGAAGTTATCCCAACTTAGAGAACTGAATTGAACAATCTGAAAAAACCTCAAAAGCATGGATCTTCCTCTTCCTTGGGCAGGTCTTCAAAGAGCCAGCCCCTGCTTCCTTTCCACTCTTTTAGGCTTTGCTGGGACCCCTTTAGAATTCAAGAGCAATGAGCTATCATTTGTTTTTATTTTTAAAAAATTTTTTTAAAGATTTTGTTTATTTATTTGACAGAGAGAGAGAGAGCCCAGGCAGAGGGAGAGGGAGAAACAGGCTCTCCGCTGAGCAAGGAGCCCAATGCAGGGCTCGATCCCAGGACCCTGGAATCGTGACTTGAGCTGATGGCAGATGCCTACCTGACTGAGCCTCCCAGGCACCCATGAACTGTCATTTATTGAGTGCATACCACATCCTAGGCATCTTATACATACTCACCTTGAATTCTCTCATATTATCAGATGAAGAAACTGAGGCCAAGAAGTCAAGCAGCCAAAATCACATAGCTAGAGTTTGGACCCCAGTCTGCCTGACTCCAGAAACCAGTATTTTTCACATTGTGCTAGGCTGCTGTTGCTGCTTCTGCTGCTTCTTCTTCTTCTTCTTTTTAAAGCTTTATTTATTTGTTTTAGAGAGGGGTAGAGCATGGGGGGGGGCGGGGAGGGGCAGAGAGAAAAGGAGAGAGAACCTTAAGCAGACTCTGCGCTCAGATCTCATGACCCTGAGATCAGGACCTAAGCCAAAACGAAGAGTCAGACTCTTAATTGACTCTGCCACCCAGGCACCCCAATGCTATTTCTAAATCAAGATGCCAATGAAACAAAATAATAATAATAATAATAATAATAATAATAATAATAAGCTCCCAAACCTACAGACTTTAAAAATAGTCTTCATTTACTAGCTCTCTCAATCCCTTCATTGTCCTGCCCATCTCCTATCTAGGAGTTTGGCGAAAGCTGGGAAGAAACAGTACAAAAAGGGAGATGCCCACCATAGCTGCCCCCACTGTGGAAGGAAAATTGTTTCATCTTTTCCTGCTCTAGAAACTGTGTGGTGATTGGCTCTTGATGAGCTGGCTTTATCTCTTGACCCATAGTTCAGCCCATTGGGCATTTTTCTGAGGGCTGCTCACCCCTCTGTGCATGTCTCCTCTCCCTTCTGGATCTTCCTGCTTTGCAAGGATCTGGAGACTGGGGTAACTGTGATAGGTATTGGGGTCAATGCCTCTGTCTAATCTTTTTTATCAGGAGTTTTTCCTGCATGCTTCCTACTGCCCATTCTGGTGACTCAGACCTGGCCAGGATATACTCATACTCAAGCTTACAAAGGAATCTTTCCAGCTAGACTTGTACCTTTAAGATTCTTTTGATGAATCTGATTAGTTCCTGGGAAGCCACATGCTTCCTCAGAGTGGCTCACGTAGTATAGCATTGCTCTTTCAGGTTGAAACTAGATCCTTGCAAATGTCACAGCATAGATGAGCAAGTGAGATGCTGAGAGTGTCAGTGAATTGCAGAGCTGTGAACTTCTGAGGTTTCATTGAGGAGTCATATTATTTCTGGAAAGAACATCTGCTGGGATTGGGGGGGGTGGTCTCTAAATTTTTTCTGGGGAGGGTTTTAGTTTCAGCTTCCTCCAAATCGTAGGATGACTGACAAGGGTAGGAAATGGAAGACAGTAGTTATTAAAGTAAGACTATTGACAAAGGAGCTTCTAGTTGATGGTGAGTTCTAGTATGAGTCAGCAGTGTGACAGAGCTGGATAAAAGGCTGGTTCTGTCCTGGGCCATGTGAATAGAAATATGGTATCTAGAATCAGAGACGTAACTGTTGCCCATGCTCAGGGATGCTGGGGAGATGCTCTGAGGGTAGTGGGTTCATTTCTGGAATTTCACTAGTTCAGTTCCGTTTTGTTTAAGGAATTCTAGAATCTTTCTGGGTCACTTTCCTGAGCTTACAAAGCAGGAGTTATCAGAGGTATCTGACGTCTAATCATACCATAGACATAATTGAATAGGACCAAGTGGATATTAAGTTTCCATTTAAATTCCTAACAAATTAGGAGCGCCTAGGTGGTTCAGTTGGTTAAGCATCTGACTCTTGATTACGGCTCATGTCATGATCTCAAGGTTGCGAGATCAAGCCCCACATTGGGTTCCACACTCAGCAGGGAGTCTGCTTGAGATTCTCTTTCTCTCTCTCCCTCTGCCCTTCCCCCCAGCTCTCTCTCTTTGTCTCTCTCTCTAAAATAAATAAGTTAATTTAAAAAAATTCCTAACAAATCGGATAAAAACAGCAAAGAAATATTAATACTCAGTCATTGTTGTACATCTATAGTTTCTGCTTTGAGTAATGTTTATTTTTGAAAACCATTTTTATTATGCTTGAACTATGTGAAAATAAACTCAAAACCAAAACACATTGCTTCATTCAACATTCAGTTGACCCTTCCTAGGTGAATAATGCTGGGCAAAATACTATAGGGAACACAAGTAAGAACAGCACATTTCTTTCCTTCCTTTCTTCCCCCAGGTTTTGATTCCTCTGTTACGAAGCTGTTTATATTCAATTTGGGGAAATAAGTAATATTGAATAAAAGGGTAAATATAATTAAGGGCAAGAGGAAGATCCCTCCCGGTAGTGGGAAAGTAAGGCCTGGCCTATCTGGAAGCAGCTATTATGGAAGTTCTCTCCCTGGAACCAAGAAGGAAGCAGAAGAGACTGTGAGCTAATGAGTTAGATATCAGAGGTCCTGTCCTTAAAACTGAAGTTTACTGAGAACTCTTCACACCCTTGTTTATGCCCTAACTATTCTTACTTTACAAACATTTCTAACTAACTCCAGGTCTAGCATCCTTGGAATGTCAGCAAACCAGAGGCAATGAATGAGATGGGCAAAGAGTCTGCCACAGACACAGGCTACCTTTTTAAACACGGTGGGCAATAAATAAGAATAGGCAGGCACCCTGACAGTAATAGGGCTTGACATTAATAGCTAGGCAACAGATGTGACAGAAAGCTATAAAAATCTGTGCCTGGGGTAGGTTTAAATAGCCCCGCTGAGCCCAGTGACCCTGAGGACTTCATTGCATTAAGGTGCATTATAGTAATTGATGTGTTTCTTCTGAGTCTGATAGCCTGTGTTCATAAAGATGACCCTGAGGCTCACAGGAAAAATTAAATTATGCTCAGTGGATGCTGTTTAAGAAGGTAATATGGGTGTGTTGCATTTTTTTCTCAAGCCATTTTAGAAAGACATCCTTCCAAATGTCTAAAACAGTGACATTGTCAGGGAAGAAATATCTTTTGAAAAGAAAGGAGAAAGAAGGTGAAAAGGGATTCCTGATTTAAAAAGAGTTTGAAAACCATTTGGCAAAACAAAAGTTTAGTGATTGCTGCTTCGTGTTCCAGAAAAGATTGGTTGGCCCCAAGGACTCATTCTCCAGGGGGATTTCTCTAGATTGCTAACAATAATGTATGCTGTGGAACTGAGCTGTCCAAAATGGCAGTCCTATGACTCCCAAACAGTCACATGTGACTATTTAAACTTAAGAATTAAGTGCCTTAAGGGCGCCTGGGTGGCTCAGTCAGTTAAGCACTGGACTCTTGATTTTGGCCAGATCATGATGTCAGGATCGTGAGATCGATCGCCACCTCGTGCTCCACCCTGGGTGTGGAACCTGTTTAAGATTCTCCCTCTCCCTCTTCCTCTGTCCCTCGCCTGCTGCTCCTGCACACATTCTCTCTCTAAGAAATTAAAAAAATAAAAAAAGAATTAAGTGCCTTAGCTGTACCAGCCACATTTCAAATGTCCATTAGTTACCTGTGGCTTATATGGCAACCATATTGGACAGCACCGATCTAAAATATTTCCATCACTACAGAAGATTAGTTTGGACAGCACCACCATGGAAAGTTGGGAGGAAGGAAGGATTCATGCGGGGATTAAAGCAATCATATTGATTCCTTAGTTTCTTAGCTGGCTATTGGTGTTTGAGTATTTGAATTGACTTCATGGTGTATTTCCAGTTGGTTTGGTTCTGGTAGGATCATAATCAGAAAAATGCTGTATCCAAAATGGTTTTATGATGTAATGTTTCTGCATACTTCAGGGGTGGCCATGAGAATTATTGAGAATATGATGCTTTTGAGAGGCTTTTCCAAATGTACAGAAGTTTCTGGAAAAATCAAAAAAGTCACAAGACTCTTCTTTAATTCCATGCTAACTAATTGGTATACTTACCTTCATTTTTTCAGAGTTCATTCTGCAGGATACATATTGGAAGCAGTAGGAGGAAAATATCTACCAGGTCTTCCAAACACATTTTTAGGGAGCAAAAATGTTTCTTCTTCACAGATATGTTCAACTGAAACACTCTTGTGTTTTAAATTATCTGTGAAGGAAATGTTCACCAGCTCACCGGTGGTCGGATTTGTGAATGATGGTCATATTAAGAAGACATGTCTTAGGAAAAGTGGAAGACCAGTGAATTACAGGGAAGATAAAGATATTCAATTACTGACCAAGGGGACTCCCCTTTAGCTGGCTGATAGTCTTCATGATATATGTGGATTTAAAATGAAAAGAGGAGAAACTAAAGTCAGTTTAATAGCTTACTTATAATTTGAGCAGGGACTAAATGACTTTTTCAATCTCATGAAACTCAAATTGATGGCCTAATTTATTTTTTCCCCAAGGGCAGCTGATGCTCTGTGGGAGGTGGGGGTCATGAGAATATCATAATGGTCCATGTGTGTCTTATATCCATGAGTTATGAAAACACACCGGTCTGTTGAACGTGTTGAACTTGTTAGGGTGCATGTAGGAAACAGCCTTGCTCTTTCTTCTATCCTTCCCTTTTAATCCTTTAGCTTTTTTAGCCACTCTCAGATAATAAGCGAATAGCCTTTTTACCCATGCATTGAAAAAAGTTGGCCCAATGTACCATCAAAATCCAATTTAAAAAATCCAATATAAAACACCTGATTTAAAACTTCTTCCCATCCCCAGGGGCACCTGGGTGGGTGGCTCATTCAGTTGAGCATCTGGCTCTTGATTGGGCTCAGGCCATGATCTCAGGGTCCTGGGATGGAGCCTCATGTGGGGCTCCCCACCCAGCAGGGAGGCTGCTTGTCTCCCTCTCCCACCGCCCCTCCCCCCACTCATGAACTCTCTCCCGCTCAAGTAAATAAGTCAGTCTTAAAACAAAACAAAACAAAACAAAACAAACAAATCTTCTCTCCATTCCCAGATCAGGCCTGCCTTGGTCTGGGGAGGAGAGATGTGTAATAGGTTTCATCTCTACTTCTTGCTCCCTTCATCTGTCCCTTGGCCACTGTAGTGAAGGGAATCGGGGGTGGGGGAGAGAAAGGTCAAGGATCGAGGATGAGGTATAATCTCACCTGATACTGTAGTTTGATGCAGGACCTTCTGGGTTGGGAGATGCACCATGCTGGCTCACCATGGGTACTTGTGGGGGTTCTCTCAGGCTCCTATTGCTGAGGCTTCTCATTTTTCCAGGTGAGGGAAGAGTTTCAGGCCCCTCTTCGTGGGAAGGGGTGGGGTGTGTTGAAATACGCAGCACACTGATAACTTTCCAAAGAAAATATCTTTGCCCCTCCCCAGTCGATTCTCCCACTCCTCTTATAGAGCCTGGAGGTGGGTGGTGGGCTCAAGCTGGCAGAACTGGCAACTCCGTTTCTTGGTAGGTCCTGCTAGGATGGTTCTTGGCGTCTGTTGAATGGTTTTGCCTTGTGGAACATCAATAACTCTGAGACCAGAGAAGTAGGCTTTAACATCCTGTTACAAAAGCATCTCATCCCTTAGCCAGGAGAAAGCCTAGTTCAACAGGCTTCTCAGCTGGGAGCCCTGGTTCCTACATACTTGGTCATGAGCCCGGGACTTCATGGCATTTTAGTTTAACGTGGCCTCTGCCCACAAGGATTTAAGTCTCTGTTGGGGGGAAAGACTGATAAACACAAGTTCAGTCTGTATTACAGGTAATCCATACTCTCCGAGGTGTTTCCACAGTATTCATTTAATAAGCATTCATTGAGCCTGTGGGATTTGGATGGTGGGGTGGTCAGGGAAGACTTCCTGGAAGTGGTGATCTCTTCTGAACTAGGTTTTGAAAGAGGAACAACATGCCTATGAACATGAGACCCAGCCCACTCTGGCCTTCTTTGGGCTGCACTTCTTTGTGGGGCAGGGGTTATGCAGGGCCAAGCGCCACCCAGAGGCTCTGCCTGCCCTTCTAGAGTGTGGAATGTGCATCATGCTCTGAGTATTCAGGGCCCTGGAATTCCCTGCCCATGTCAGCCTCCGCGTCCTGCGGGCCTCATTCGGTCCTCCCCAGGGCAGACTCTGACACCGGTGTGTGCACTTCTAGGTCCAAGGGATGACAAAGAAGCAGCTGTTTGAGGTGGCTGAGCTGGAAGGATTTGTATATACAACCCAGCGTTTCCACTTCTGTGATGTCTTATGGGTGTGGGATGGAGCTGGGTGTGAGAAAAGTAGGTGGGGCCAGCAAGGGACCAGGGACCGAGGGCCAGAGTGAGAATTCTGTATTTGAAACTGGCCTGCTAGGTCATTATGAAGGAATCCATATGAAGATAGGATAGAACATATTTTAGTAATTTGTCAGCCTGATTTGTAACTTTGAAATACCTACATTTATGGCCTGTGGGCCTCCATTTGCATTCTTGCTCCAGCTTCTGCAAATGTTAGGAGTGGGGCTGCTGGTAAGCACATTAATTGGGGTGATTGGATGGCTTCAGGTCTTAGGGGATGGAAGCTAGCTCTGGATTAATTAGAAAAGAATCCTAATTAGGAAGAGATCCAAGAATCAGATGAATTTTAGGTGAAACCTGAAATTATCAGAAGTCTCCATTCGGTGAGGTCGGCCCAGCTGCATGCAGGAGATGTGGGTCTCTGAGCGGAGCTGTGTCAGAGAGGGCCTGTGGCAGGTGCTTGCAGATGGTGCCTGGCACAGAGCGGGGTGCGGGAATGACCCTGGTTGGCCACTTGATGGCTGGCTCTGTGTGTAGGGCCTGTCAGATTCAGAATACAGAGCTTTATATTCCTGTATTCCTGTATTCCTCTGTATTCCTCTGTATTCCTCTGAAAAAGAGGATGATGCAAGGAGAAAAAAGGAAGCGGGCCCCTACCCAGGTGTGCTTTTTACCCATGGTTGTGCTCATCAGGTGACAGGTGTCCCAAGATGCCACTGGGCTAGTGCTTTTGTCCCCCGTGGGAAGCTCTACACAGAGTTCAAGAAAGTGGAGAATGAGCCATGTTAAACTTGAGAGCCGAAGACTTAGAATTTGGGAAATGGTGGCGTCTGAAAGTGACAGCTGGGATGGTGGGAGTGGCAAGATGAGGAGTTTCAAGCTTTTAAACATGTTTATTACTTACATTGCTTTTTATAATCCTAAATCCCCCAGTTTTGATGGCAACTACCAGCTGCTATGAAAATGGGCTTTTTTAATGGACTGCATTTATAAATGTGGGCATTTGGGTGCTAGTGGAGAGTTTATTTCAACTTTACAGCAGCCTAAATTGCTAATAGTGTAAAGGGATGCTGGGCTTCACTCATTTAGCTCAGACACAGCTATTTCTAACCTTGTTGGGGGCTGGGGAGAGAGTCACGTCTGCACTCATTTGAATATATACTCTGACTCCCCTGCTTCGGAGGTCTGGTTCCCCCATCTGTGTGTGTGTGTGTGTGTGTGTGTGTGTGTGTGTGTGTGTGCGTGTGCGTGTGTGTTGGAGAGAGGAGGCGGGCAGGCAGGTCTTTCTGAAGGGTGGCTTTTGTCACCTCCTTTGACAATGATCTTATGCATTTGGAGCCATCACCAGACAGATCTGCCATCTAATGTCACGTTGCCTATGGCCACTTGGTTGTGCTGTGTCTCACATAAGTCCTGTCTCATCAAGCTCAGCCCAGGAAGGTATGCTTGGTGCAACAGTGTCCTATTAGCAGCATAACATATTACATTTTATTTGTCACTATTAAAGGGGTGAGGAGTTGAAGACACCAGTGTCCTGGAGGATATAGAAAACTGTTTCTGATTCACGGGCGCCATCAGAACCATCCATCAGTCTTCCCTTCTGTGCGGCTTGTAGAAATCGCCTTCTTCCCACCTGTTCCTTTTATCTTTATTTCTTCTCTCCTTCGGCAACCCACAGCATGTCTTTTATGCTCCTCGCTACACTTCACGAGAGCACTCACTGCCTTTCACAGAAGGTGATTAAAATGTATGAGCACTCACTGACCGTGGCTACCCTTGGGCAAGGCTACCTGTATCGCTCCAACATGGCAAATAACAATTAATCCTAAGTGCTCGCCGGCCTCAGGGAGGGACCTCAGCTCCACTGGAGTGGAATTACAAAATTGGCTTTTCAGGGGTACCTTGTGATGGGAGGGGTGGGTGGGAGCGCAGAGATTGAGATGAGGTGGAGGGCAAGGCAAGGTGGGCGAGCATGCACGTGCCTGATTTGGAAGTGCTCCAGAGCCCGTCACAGCACACAGCACAGCCCAAGTCTGCTGCCTGGCACTGTGAGGATGGGGAGGTGTGATGGGAAAGAAATTGTAGTTGTTGGACTCCCGTGGTTGTGTCTCTGTGTCTGAGGGGTCAGTTAATGGGTTCCTGGGGTATCGGAGCCATCTCTTGGCTTAAAAATGTGGAGTGGTGTTTGAGTGCTGACACAGTCGATCATGTCTTTAGCTTGCTTGAGTACAGGAATACTCAGTATTCAGCATACATACAGATATATGTATATTTGTCCGCCTGGGTACTCAGTTACATGTTGTTGTAACAGGGAGGTTTATACCTATCAGGGAGGTTGTAGGCCTGAGATAGTATGTTTAATTAAAATTAATTCCCTTACATATGTGCTTCTGCTAAATCAACAAATATCCCTCTTAAGCATTTGCAGTTTGTTCTTTGCAAAGATTGGTGCAGGCTGAGATGACTCTGAGAAAAATGGAATTCCTGGTCTTTGCTGTGTGGGATTATTACAAATGGATCCGCATGTCTTCCTCCTTCCCTTCCGCTTCCCCTTCCTCCCTTCCTTCCTTCCTTCCTTCCTTCCTTCCTTCCTTCCTTCCTTCCTTCCTATATGTTTATATGTACACAAAACAGTCTGGAAGGATAAACACTAAAATGCCATGTGTAGTTTATCTCTGTACAATGGGGTTTATAGGAAACAAATGTTCTTTTTATTTAATCCCTATTTTCTAACTTTTCTACAGTGAAATCGCTTTCAGTGGTATTTTAAAACAGGTTTCAAAGAAGATAATTAAAATTCAGTTGGGGAATTGGTTTTTTCCTATATACACACATACATAATTCCCTATCACTAAAGAGTCATCAGTTTTATGTCATGTTTTCACAAGAAATGGATTTATTTTGCTTAGTAGAAAACGAAGCATTCTTATAGACTGCTCTTTCAATAAAGAGGAAAATTGTTACTTAAATAAAATTTGATAGGCTGCTATAATAATAATAATAATAATAATAATAATAATAATAATAATATCTACCGTGTGCTGAGCACCCACTGTGTTCCAGGCACTCTACACATATTCCTTCCAGGTGTTTCAGCAGCCCTGCACGGCAGGTGGTAGCATCGGTATTTTATAAATGGGGTACAAAGCAGTCAACCAGCCTGCCCGATGCTGCAGTAGGTGAGGGCTGAGCTGGGATTTGAGCAAACGTCTGACTCTAAACTTTGGTTCTTCCCATACGCCATGCTACCTCCCTCAACACAAAGGCAGCCAGGATCACTGACGTGGGGTCTGGTTGGAATTTGCCGTACCTCATGATTGCTGCTCGTCCCCAGACATGTCGTCCTACCTCATGCCTGAATAACAAAACAGTTTGCACCTGTGCAACCTTTTCTCTCAAAGGGCGTGTTACTACTGCTAAATTAATTATCTGTTTAAAAAAACCTGTTCAAAGAATGCAATCATCTACCATAAGCCAACATTTATAGAGCGCTCACCATGTGCCAGGCATACTGTCTTCTATAGGATTCACAACAGCCCTGGGAGGTGGGTATATCATTATGATCTTCGTTTTGCAAATGTGGAAAGGAGGCATCAAGATAGTGCAACTTTTGCAGGATCACGCAGCTACTGAGTATTTCAGCTGGTTTTGGATCCAGAACCACCTGCTTCCTCAGGACAAGATGCTGAAGGAAGTTCAGCTTCCTTCTTCCTAGCTTACGATCGCGAAGACTCTTCCGTGAGGAAGCCATGGTTGTGGGGGCTTTCTGGAAGAGAGGATGGTTTATACTGAATCCCAAAGAGTGTCTGAGTCTTTGAGTGGCTAGCCAATTCCTAATTCATAAGTGGATCCTACGTGGACAGAATTTATCAATCAGCAGAGTTCTTCCCATAGACCTTTGCTGGAGAATATGTTGAACTATCTAATGAATAGGCTTTCAGTAAAAACTGGATGGAGAACAATGATATTTAGGGAAGTTAAAGAGCATAATTTCTGTTTCTGTGGATACATTTAATTCCATCTGTGACTGGTCATAGACTATGAGAAGGTGACATTCTTGGACAACATGACCTTATACATGAAAAATTGTTTTCATTAAGCTGTGTTTTTATATTAGCCTTCTAATTGTTTTGGAAGGTTTCAATAAAATAATCTGCGATATACTCCTTATGAACTATCTCTAAGAAATTTTCCTCTGAATTTTGTACTGGGAGAAGCTTTGGCTTCCCTGAGAAGCTAGTGTGTTTCTTCCCAAATAGTAAGAATTATGTAATTCAACATATGGCTGCCAGGAAGCTTGGAAGTAGGTAGACAGTGTATTCAGCTAATGGGGGCCTGAGGTCCTGCGTTCAAAGTCCGATCCTTCCCTTTTTGGACCAGGGACCTTAGCAGGTTTCTTAACTTCCCTGTTTTTCAGTTTCCTTCCCAATAAAATCGAAATGGTACTGCCATGTTTCCTTGATTCTCAGCCATACTTTTTTTTTTTTGAATTTTAGCATCTTTGAAATCAAAGTGCTTTGTCAGAATTTAATTGGCATGCCTTTCCTTTCTTAATGATGCCTTGTATTCACTGAAATATGGTAGTTCTCTCAGTGGGTTATTATAAAAGCTACAGGAAGTAACACATACACGTCACTTAACACATGAACATCATGAGTGCTATGACCTTTTTCTTTCATACTTGGTCCCAGGAGCCACGGTTTTCCTTGTTGCCTTATCTGCTTGCCTCCTCTTAACTGTTCTCTTCCTTTTATTTCGATTTTATTTGTTTTGATTTGTTAGTCCCTTTTGAAAGCCAATGTAAATGCATTGCCAAAAAAAAAAAAATGTAGATAGTTGTATAAGATGCATTAATTTTAAGTACCACTAGTTGAAACTCAGAATACATATCAACCTCTTGGGCACGAGAACAGTCAGGTCCATACTCACATATTCTTGTACCAGAGGAAAAGAAATGATGACTCTCTGTCATCAGGCTAATCTCAGGGACACCATTAAAAAGTAGCTCACATGAAGTCAGTGATTCTTTTTCTGGTTGATAATTATTGGTCACAGATAGTGTGAACCTCTTTCTTCTCAGCAGAACATGATTAGGAAAGACTGTTTTATGTTCTTTTGTATTACTCTCTACGACACCTTTCCTAAGTGCTTTAACTTCTTGGCTCTCTAAATAATTAAACTCCTGCTCTTTAGTGGCTCAATTCTGCCCATTATTAACAAGGTATTTTAGAAAGTTGTCTTCCACTTCACCTCAGTGGCAGGTCTAGAATCTGTGCTTCATAAAAGTTCTCTCCTTGTGCTGTGTTTCTGGAACACTGTGCTGGTGCCAGGTGGGAGGGGGCAAATAAAACTGGAAGGGGCAGAGAAAAGTGTGTTTAGAACCTCCACCATGCCAGGCCTTTGCTTGGCAGCTTACACACACCGATGCCTTTGATCCTCATCATGATATCGTGAGCAGATATTATTATCACCTTCTTACAAATGAAGAAACAATCTCAGAGTCGATAAATTTGTTCAAGCTTGCACAGCCAGTAAATAGTAGATCTGTGATTTAACTGACATCCAAAGCCCATAATCTTTCCATGAATACTTCCTGAGGTCCTCGTCCTCTGTCATTTGTTGGTTCCTGCACGCTTTCACTCACTCAGGCACTCCGTCATTCATTCAACCAGCAAACAGTTATTAAGTGTCTGCTCTGTGTTGGGCACTGAGCTGGGACCTGAAGATACAAAGATGAATAAGACTCAGGCTCCCCTGTTACATCACAGTGGAGGACACGGAGGAGCCAACAGCAACACACTGCAGACATGCATGAATACAAAGGCCTGTGTGCGTGTGCGTGCAAGTGTGTGTACAAGCTAGTTGGGGGCCCCTGCACTTTCCCCCTTAAATAACGTTAACTTTTATCTGCTCAAAAAGTTAGAATTCCCTTTCCTCATCCCTGCCATGTCTCTTTAAATTCATTCTGTATGCCACAGCCAGAGTGGTTTTTCCAGATGCCTATCTGCTTCTATCTCTTTCCTGGCTGGACCTCCTGGATGGCTATTAATGGCCCCAGGATAAAGTGCAGACTTCTTAGCAAGGCTTTCTAGCCCCTTCTTGATCAGCCCTGCATCACCCTCCACTGCGAGGTGCTTGATTCAGCTATCTGGGATTTCTGTGAGGCGCTCATGTTACAATCCAGACTTCTGAGCCCTGCAGTTTCTTCCATCCGCAAGACTGATCCAGCTCTACTGAACTTGTAGGTCTAAGAAATCTAAAAACACGCCATGTCTGTCTGAGCTCTGGCCGTTTGCCCTGCATGTTCTCTCTGCCTGGACCATCCCCTACCTTCCATCCCCCAGCTCCTGCTTGGCCTTCTTGTCTTCCTTCACCATCACCTCCTGTGGGAACATTCCCTGACCCCACCATCTTGGTCTGCATAACCCCGATAGGGCATTTATCACAGAATTTTACAACTTTTTTTCCCTCTAGATTTGTCTGTCTCCTTTATTGGCCTATAAGTGCCAGGGGCTTGACATTATCCTCTGATGGGTCCTCAGCAGCTGGCACATAGTAGGAGCTTACTAAATGTTGAGTGAGTGGATCATAAATTTATATACCGATATGAGGAGAATAAAAACTGTTTATGACTTTATACAAGTAAGCATTAAAAAATGGTTAGCTTTTTTTCCTTGGATTTTTTCGTAGTCTGATAGTTAACTTATTGTGTCAACTTGCCTGGATCATGGGATGCCCAGGTAGCTGGTTGAACATTATTTCTGGATGTGTCTGTGAGGGTGTTTCTGGAAGAGATTAACATTTGAATTAGTAGACTGGGTAAAGCCTCCCCAGTGTGGGTGGGTTTCATCCCATCTGTTGAGGGCCTGGATTGAACAAAAAGGTGGAGGAAGGGGCGCCTGGGTAGCTCAGTTGGTTAAGCGTCCGACTCTTGATTTTGGCTCAGGTCATGATCTCGTAGGTTGTGGGATCGAGCCCCACACCAGGCTCCATGCTCAGTGGGGAGTCTCCTTGAGATTCTCTCTCTCCATCTCCCTCTGCCCCACCCCACTGTGTGCTCTCTCTCTCTCTCTCATAAATAAATAAATCTTTTTAACAAAGGTGGAGGAAGGGAGGGTTCACTGTCTGCCTGACTGTTGGGCTGGGACATTGATCTTTTCCTGCTGTTGGTGCTCCTGGTTCTCAAGCCTTCAGACTTGGACTGGAGTCTACACTATCAACTCTGGCTCTCGAACCTTGAACCTGTACCACCAGCTTTCCTGAGTCTCCAGCTTGCAGACAGCAGATTGTGGGATTTTCACCTTCCACAGTCATCTGAGCCAGTTCCTGATAATCAATCTAATATGTAATATCTAATAAATATAACGTATGTATCTATATCCTATTGGTTCTGTTTCTCCAGAGAACCCTACTACACATGGCTAAGTTGGTTGATCTATCCCTGGCCTGCAGATACAAGAAAGAGTACAAGTTGAAAATGTTGAGAAGCAGCAGCAGTCAGAGGAAGGGAGGAGGCATGGGAAAGGCAGTGTATAATTAATTGAGATGAGAATCCTAGAATCTTTTGTCCTATAGCAGAGCATGTTGTGATTAACAAATAGGAAACAACACAAGCACACCCATGCTAATGAAACCGCGGAAACATTTCTATATAAAAAGCATGGCCAGCCAAGAGAGTGACTATGGAGCAAAAGGAAGATTTCATCCCAGAGTTTGAAGGAAGAATGAGAAGGGGTGCGTGCTACATTGAATCAGTGGTAGGGATGAAGCGGGAGGGCTCCTGGGAACACAGGACAGCTCCCGGGAGATAAGTAGGTTTGCCTGGTTGTAGTTGAAGTTCCCCGTGGGAGAAGGAGAGGTTGGTAGAGACCTTGGCAGGCTGGTTAAGCAGTCTGCCACGCAGAGCCCGGTTTTCTGGACGCCGAGCAGAATCCTGACCGGCAGATCCCGAGGGCAGTGCTGCGTTTGTTTATTTTTTCATTGCTTTTCTCTGTCCGCGCAGCGTAGTAGATTCAGTGTTTTGTTTCTAGACCGGCTTTAATGAAAATCTACTATGGGGTGAAAGATGCTGGCTTTATTTTGAGAGCAAAGAGAAAAAAAAAATTGTGAGACGCTGCAGTGAGAACCGTGTAATGCTCTGGAGCCTGGCTTGCTCGTCTCACACTACCCCAGAGTTCAGGTGAATGAGAAGGTGAGGGATCCTGCAGTTAAAAAAAGAAAAGAAAAGACAAAAAAAAAAAAAAAAGAAAGAAAGAAAGAAACCCCCTCCCTCCCAAACAAAAGCTTGTCGCTTGAGCTCCCTTGGAGTAGGGCAGCGAGGGCTCACAGCCACCGTGTCATTAATTCTCTGCAAGTATCTACAGCCTTTTCCAGACAGCCACATTTTTCCACTGACAAACATTTAATTCCCAGTGACATTTCTCCATCATTATAAATAGCAGGGAGTTTTTAATCATTTTTTAAGTGCCAAAGCTTTTTTCACCCAGTGGGGCGATAGCGGTTTGAGCAAAGCCATTTGGATCCTAAAACAGATCGATTGGCAAGTATTACACTTGGCTCTTCAAAGAGAACTGCTGATTTTAGCACGTTAGGAAGTTTCACAAGGGTGTACATTTTCATATTTTTCTCCTGTCAGTAGTTTCCATGGTATCAAAATTTTTGTGTAGCAGTCGACACTCCAGGGCAGCTCCAATTACCTCTAAGGGTGTGATAAATTTTGAAAAAATTATCAAAAAGAAATTAGTTCCAAATTCCCTGTAGTTATGGGGAATTCCCCAAGCCCTGGCAGAGAACGTTACAGAGTCACCCGGCTAGCACCCGGTGTGGCCCCTGTCAGGAGCTTGTTGTCCCAGACCCCGGGAGCCCCTGTGGTCTCAGCTCCCTTGCTGTCACGTGGTCTGGGATGATGCATAGTGGAGAGGACTTGCCTCCTTCTGTTGTGCTGCCCCTCCCTCCTGTCCATTGTTCCTCTTTTACGCACTACTGAGTGATGTGCGTTATTAATAAAACTTGGGAGAAAACACCATGTATTCAGTGAGAAGATTACATTTGGTGAGTGTTCGTGCTCATTCTCAACACTGCTTTAAAAATATATATTGTAATGAACTCTTCGCAACTGAAATATGGTGCTCCATGATCATAATTCCGGCTGCTGTGCCGCTGTAATTTCGTGGGTAGACTTTATTGCTCCCTAGTCTCGGGTGGAATGAAGAGATCGAGCTTATTTTCTTTTTAGAATGTTATGGGAATATCAACAAACAGTTTGTAAAATGCCCTCAGGAAGGTAGAAGAAGTAGGTGTTGGAAGACGGAGCAATGATGGCTGTTGGGTCTGGGCGGCAGTGGGCCTTGGTGGGGTTTTTGGATTTTTTTCAGTTTCTTAAATAATAGCTTTATTGAGATACAAATTGTATGTCATAAAATTCACCCATTCAGAGTGTGTGATTCGATGATTTTTATATGTTCACAGAATTATCTAACCATCCACACCGTTTCATTTTTAAAATATTTTCATCATCCCCAAAATAAACCCTATACCCATTCGTAGTTTCTGTGTTCTGTCTTCCTCCCGGTCCTGGATAACCACTGACCTACCTTCTGTTTCTGTGGGTTTGTCTCTTCCAAGCATTTCACGTGAACGGAATCATACAACCTGTGGCCTTTGGTGTGTAACTTTTTTTTACTTCACATGGTATTTTCAGGATTCATCCATATTTTAGCAAATATCAGTACTTCGTTGCTTTTTGATTGCTGAGTAATAGTCTCTGTGTGTACATAACACATTTTGTTTATCCGTTCATCAGTTGATGGGTATGTGGGTTGTTTCCACTTTTTGGGCATTGTGCGTAATGGTGCTACGAACATTCATGAAAAGGTTTTGTGTGGACACGTTTTCAGTTCTCTCTAGGAGTGGAATGGCTGGGTAATATGGAAACTCTGCGTTTACTCATTGAAGGAACCGTCAGTGTTTTCCCAGTTTCCAAAAGCACTGTTTTACAATCCTACCAGCAGTGCGTGACGGTTTCAGTTTCTCCACATCCTCATCCGTACTTGCTACTGTCTGTCTTGTTGATTTTCGCCACCCCAGTGGATGTGAAGTGGTATCTCATTGTGGTTTGGGTTTGCATTTCCCTGGTGCCTCACGGTGTAGGGCCTCTGTGCAGGTACTTGCTGGCCATCTGTGTGGCATCTTGGGAGACTGTCCGTTCAACTCCTTTGCTCATTAACATTTTCTAAAACCCATTTTATTTTTTAGAGCAGTTTTAGGTCCACAGCAAAAGTGAACTGAACGTAGGGGAGTTCCCATATACTCCCTGCCCTCACACATGCATAGCCCCACCCCCATCAAACTGCACCAGAGTGCTACATTTGTCATAATTGATGAACCTACATCACTATCGCCCAAAATCCATAATTGACATTAGGGTTTACTCTTGGTGTTACACATCCCATGGGTTTTGACAAATGTATAATGACAGCTATCCATCATTACAGTATCTATCATACAGGATACTTTCACTGCCCTAAAAGGCCTTCGTGCTCCACCTGTTCATCCTTGGTGTCCCCCTAGCTCCTGGCAGCCACTGATCTCACTGTCTCCTTAGCTTTGCCTTTTCCAGAATGCCATCTAGTTGGAATCATACAGTGTGTAGCCTTTTCAGATTGGCTTCTTTGACTTAGTAAGATACATTTAAGTTTCCTCATGTCTTTTCATGGCTTGATAGCTCACCTCTTTTTAGTGCTCATGGTATTCTGTTGTCTGTGTGTACCACAGTTTATCCATTCACTTACTGAGGGATGTATTGGTTGCTTCCAGGTTTTGGCAGATACAAATAACAGTGCTATAAATACCTGTGTACAGGTGTTTATGTCTGGGCATAAGCTTTCAACTCATTTGGGTAAATGTAACAGAGTACAATTGATGGATCATAGGGCAACAGTAAGTTTACTTTTGTAAGAAACTTCCAACTGTTTTCCAGAGTGGCTGCACCATTTTGTAGTCCAGCCAGCAATGAATGAGAGCTCCTGGGTCTCCACATCCGTGCCAGCATTTGGTGTTGTCAATGTTTGGATCTTTGCCATTCTAATCTTTGCCATGTGTGTCATGGTATCTTGTTCCCTTTGCTTATTTAAAAATTGGTTTATTTGTCTTTTTATTGTTGAATTGTAAGTTCTTTATATATTCTGGATACAAGTCCCTTATCAGATGGTTTGTAAATATTTTCTCCTACTGTTGTCTTTTCACTTTTTTGATGGTATCCTTTGAAGTGCATATGTTTTTAATTTTGATTAAGTTTGATTAATTTTTTTTTTTTTTGGTCACTTTTGCCTTTGGTATCATATCTAAGAAACCACTGCTTAATCCAAGGTCATAAAGACTTATTCCTATGTTTTCTCCTAAGAGTTTCATGGTTTTAGCTCTTTTGGATTGGTAGTACATTTTGAATTGATTTTTTTATATGGTGTGAGGTAGGGGTCCAACTTCATTCTTTTAAATATGGATATCCAGTTATTCCAGCATTGTTTATTGAAATGGTTATTATCTCCCCATTGATGGTCTTGGCACCCTTGTCAAAAATCAGTTGATCATAAGTGTAACAGCTTCTGGACTCTTGGTTCTATTCCATTGATCTGTATGTCTGCTTTTATACCTGTACCACAGTCTTGATTGATTACTCTAGCGTTGTAGTAAGCTTTGAGATCAAGAAGTGTTAGTACTCTGACTTTTTTTCAAAGATTGTTTTGGCTCTCCTGGGTTCCTGAGTGGAGTTTTCAATGCTAAAATGCCACTTCCACCAAAGATTCTGGCTGCAAGAAGAAGGAAGCAGTGTTGGTGGCTGACAGAGGGGACAGTGTAGTATTGCTGCACTGTGAGTTAGTGGTTTGGTCAGGTGCCCATGGTAGCCACAGGTGTTTCAGTAGGTTCCTTGCCTTCTAAGTGAAATATCTTTGATCACTACTACCATCCCCCAGCTTTTCATGGCATAGGGGAGCTGAAAGCCCTTTGCAAGACTTCTTTGAACATTTTTAGACTCATCATCTCGGGATCTCTGTCTCTAGCACCTGCTCCTGGGTGAGCCATCTTGGATTCTTCCCCCAAGTCACTCTTGGTGGTACACTTAGGCACTTGAGTGGTTCTACAAGTCATGCAATGATGCCAGACATTTTGGAACTTTGGTAGACTTTATGAAAATTGGAGGGTCCCTTGGAATAGTGGTGCAGGGTATAGCATTCTCCCATCTCACTTGCCCCTTTTCCTCTCCTCAGTCCCTTCATTACCAATCTTTCCACTCCTATTTCCAATTTTTGTTACTCCATGATGCAGAACAGCTGTCCTCTTTCTTAGAAGCCTCATTGTAGCTTTGAAGATACAACTTTTAGCCCAAAGGCTCAGTAAAGCCTTCATCCAACAACAGAAGGTTGCTCTCTAAGAGGGGTTCTTCTTACCACCTGCTAAGAGAAAAAAACCCTATTTGCACCTGCTTTCTTATTAACTCACAGCAAAGTCTGTCAATCCTATGGAGGAATTTTTTAGGCAGGTGCAGATCTGGCATGAGCTATGGCAGGCAGGAACAGGGAGCTGGGTTTCTGAGGTCCCTTCTGTGAGTCTGTGAATCAGAGTCTTGAACATTTTCGTGAATGCTACCAGACCATGGCTTAAACATACAAGGTTTTGTTCTCCTGTGTAAAAAGTTTGGAGTTAGGCAGCCTAGAGCTGGAAAGCAAGCTCCTTCTGTTCTGTTGCTCGGTTATGCTTAGAGTACTGCCTCATGACCCAAGATGACTGCTTGAACTCTCTGCATCACATCTACATTCTTTGTAGCAGGAAAAAAAGAAAGAGACAAAAACAGAGTGCCTCTTCCCTTTAAGGACACTTTCTGGGAATGACAGACAACACTTCACCTACATTTGATTGACCAAACACAGTCATATGGCCACACGAAAAAAGGAAAACAAGAACCATAATTCCAGGGGCCATTTGCCTAGCTAAAATCAGAGTATTCTAATACGAGGGGAGAAAGGAAATAGCATTAAGGAAGACAGCCAGGAGTCTGTCCCACACACTCCAACAACAGAGGAGAGGGATCTCAGACTCTGGAGAGGTCAGTGCAGACAGACCCAAATAGTTGCTGCCTGCATATAAAAAAGTATTTTACTTTTATTCTTAAAATTCTGTGCACATTTTGCATGGTAGTTCAAGTTCCCTATACTGATTATATATCTAATAAGCAAAATCAGTGCTTTGGAAAGATTTGCTCCGGTTAGTTGCCGTCTGTGGCTTTACCCATTTCCCACCGTGCCTCTGTTTAGCCCCCAGCCTGCATTTCCAGTTTGAGAGCAGGGCTTTCGCTGGACTTGCTAATAACACTTGACTCCTAGTAAGACTGATTTTAGGCTCATTAGGCTCTGTGGGAGCTGGTCTTTAGGGCATTCAGATTCCAATATGTGACCACAAGCAAGGGAGGGACTGCCTTTGGAATCAGGCACCCCATAATTTCCAAACATGAAGCACAGTGCAGGGTATAAAACAGGGTCATGAGAAATGTGTGTTGAAAGAACAAGTTAATCAACTGTACCTATGGTTCAGATTTGTATGGCTGTGGCCATAGTGTCTTTTTGAGACTTCTCTGGTGTTGTTCACTTTAATCCATCAAACAGTTATTGAGCATCTCCTAAGTGCCAAGAAATCAAGGATTTGGGAAATCAAACATGAATAATCATACTGTCTACCTTCAAGGAACTTCCGCCTAGCAGGAAAGGCAGGAAGCAAATAGAAATTTCAATATAATGTATTAAGTGCTGAGGAAACACATAGGAGGGGCACTTGACCCAAACTTGGTCCTTCCTGGAGTAGATGATGCCCAAAGTAAGTCCCGAAGTTTGCATAGAAGTCATCCCCGCATTGAAGGGAGGAAGAGAGAAAAGCATGTGTGAAGTTTCATTGGTGGGAGGGACTATCAATAGTTTAATTGGCCAGAATTAAATTGTCTTCTCAAGGCCTCTGTTTATCATTTCTGTCCTTTGGCCAGCAGTGTTCTGTAGTCCCCTTTGCCTAAAGAACATGGTCTCTTCAGATCATGGCGTTCAAAGCTCTCTACCCACTTGGTCTCCTACCCATGCTCTGTTCTTTTCATCTGGGATTATCCCCCATTCCCTGAACATGTTCCTTATTCTCCCATCTTGGCTGATTACATATTCTTAATCTAGACCAGTCTTTCCTATCTTCCCCACTGGCCAAATCTTATCTCCTTTTGAAAAGTCCTAAATAAGATGGCACCTTGCTTTTGAAGTCTTAAATTTATCCTGAGTTGGACTTGGTTTGCCCACCTTTGTGGTCCCAGAGCACGTGTAGCCTTGATCACATTGAGTCATATACTGTAGTCGTATACTCATTTCTCTTGCCCATTGCCCTTCTGTGAGCAACATGAGGGCAGGGACGGAGGCTGATTCGTACTTATGTCCCACATGGTACCTGCCGCGTGGGAGAGTCTTACCAAAAGAGCAACAAGAAAGAGCACCCATTTTAAGCTCAAGTCTGGGCTCAACACTCTACTCTGGCATGAATGCAGTGCCATAGGGAAGCCCTTGAACCCCCTGGGCCTCCTGACTTCTTCATTTGGAAAAGAGAGACAATACTGATAACCGCTTTGAGGTGTGGGTTGGAAGATTAAATGAAATAACATACTTGAATATGTGCTGCGTAGAAACTGGCACAGACTAGGTGCTCAGTCAACACCCGCCAAATGAAATGGGCTGCGACCAGTTGCTGCTCAGTTTGTATGGATCCTGCCTTTTCCAGGACAGGGGTATTAGGGCTTATCTAATTCATAAACACTATAGTGTGAGGAAGGATGTAGGACTTCTAATCATTTGGTGTTATAGACTTTTTTTTTTAATTAAGGAGGGATGCAATATTTTAAACTTTCAGGGGAATAGCCAAGGCAATTGGAAGTCTGGCAAGATATGTATCTTCAGGGCATGTGGTGTTGAAGACTCTGCGTGTGTGAATTTGCCGGTTGCTGCGGTGGGGCTGGGAACATTTAACACAATGAGGGTGAAGAAGCAGGCACGTTTCATTCTCTTGCAATGATTTTCTGAGCAGAGAGGGTCAGGGCTGCATGTACCCACTAAGACCAATTCCCACTTCTCTTGTCCTGCTTGATGTAGCTGTGATCCACATACGTAGGAGATAATCTTGCCTCTTCTGGTTCTGTGCCTGTTAGTGTATGGATGCGTATTTATTTATTTCTTATTTAGCCTTGTTCCAAAAAAAGAACTTGCAGTGGTGAGCATATAAATTTAGCCTGTCTCCTCCCAGCTGAGTGGATCTTAAGCAGAGGTGCATATCAGAATCGCCTGGGGAACGTTAAAAACATAGAGATTCCCTAACCCCTCTAGGTTGTAATTCATTAGCTCTGGGATGGTCCTGGGCACATCTGAAACCTTCAAGAACTCCTCACAGGTGCCCATCCCTGGCAGAGAAGCTTTGCTCTAGATTACCCAAGTGGTCTTTCAAAGCTTGGAAACCCCACACAACTCACCAGAGTGGCAGGCTGGCGGATGACAGAGTGAGAGAAGCTGAATTTGAGTGCCGCACAGGAGATCTATTACTGTGCTGAACGTGGCAAGCTGCCACGCTGGTGGCTTTAAAGGGAATGAGAATGTGCTGTTTTGTTGAAGGAGAAGTTTACTCCGCAATCAGAGGGCTGAGCTAATGAGCAGTAGACCATGCTGATTAGGGAATAAGGCATTTAGATGAATGAGAGAGGGTGGTGTGCTCACTGAGAAGACTCACCTTCATCTCTCACTGTGCACAGCGGAGAGGCTGGGGCCAGATTTTAGACTAGAGACAACCTCAACTTTAGTAACCCAAAGAGAGGTTAACCAAGAGAAGGAGGAACAGGTAAGTGCTACAGGGGCCAGAATCCAGAGCCCTTTAGATGCAGTGAATCAGATCATGTCACCTTCCGCTTGAAACTCGCCAGTGGATTCCCATTGTACTTAGAATGAAATCCATACTCTCTACAATGGCCTGTTGGTACCTACCTGTCCTCCTGCTGCCGTCCTCCCTGCACCCCTTCTCCTGGTTCAGGTCAAAGCTCAGAGCCACCTTAGGGAAGCCTATTAAAAATAATTTCCCCCAGTGTTACTTTGAAACACATTACCCTATTTTATTTGTGTTTTCTCGTAGAATTTATCACCATGTAATAATTTCTCACTTATTTACTTATGTGCTTATCTATTATCTGTCTCCCCCATCAGAATACAGGTTTTATGAGAGCAGACCTGTGTGCCACACTCGATTATGTATCCCTGGTACCTGGAACAGTACTAGCCACAGAGTGGGGGCTCAATAAATAAGTGCTTCAGTGAATGAATGAATGAATGAATGAACGAATGAATGAATGAATGAATACAGATTCCAGATCTCAGGCTAGTAAACTGGAGCCCAGAGGCCTGGGGGCCCAGAATAAAGTTCTGGCAGCTCGGGGTCAGCAACCAGACCCAAGGCAGTAACACATCAGAGCTGCGTAAGCTAAGAAGACAGTAAAGTCAGCTCTCCCCTGGAGGGATCTCCCTACAGCCTCCTGGCTGGGACCTGGGCCCAAGGGGAGGAAGGAAGCGTGTTCACGGGGTAGAATGGCCACCCTCACTTGAGGTGCACTAGGAAGGGGGGCCAGGCAGTCTATTTCTGACATCTCTAAGAGTAGGAATGTACAGTTAACAAGATGTAGAAATCCAGTGAGGTATGACTCACAGAAATGTTCTCTCTGACCTTCTGCCCAATGGGATGGAACATAATAAATTTCAAGATGTAAGATGTTTAATGTGGGATTTTTAGAAAGGCCCCATGATGAATAATTGGTGGTAGAGTGTGCCTGTGTGGGGTACCCAGGAACACACACACACACACACACACACACACACACACACCCACCTGTTTGCACACAGTCCTCTTTGGCTAACTCTTCACGTTTTGAGCTGCATTAAGTAAGGTGCCACTTGTTTTGGGAAGCACTGGTCACCAGGTGAGGGTCTCTCATTTAGATTGCTCTGGGCACATTCTACCTGCCTGGGCTTGTCAGTTACCTGCTTCCTCAGTCCCCTCCCCTGAACTGTGAGCTTCTCAAAGGACTGTGTTATTTGTCTTTATATCCCTTTCCCCCAGCACTGTGTCCAGCCCACAGCTGGTACATAATAGATGCTTGCTGAATGCACAAATGCATGCACAGATATTTGGATGCAGGAACATATGTTCATGGAACCAGGAAATGGCCCCAGGGGCACAGGGCACCTGCACTACTAAAGCAGTGTGTTGTGTGGGAGCCTGTGAAGTGTAGGTAAGGTGAATGAGCCACATTTGGGCAGCAGGCCAAGGTTCAGCCGGGGGGGGGTGTTGGCTTGTCACATAGAAGGACAAGGTTTGAGGTTTTCTCCGGGATTTACTTCCTTACAATAAAAGAGCACAGAGGGTAAAATTACTCCAGCAACATTCAAGTCATTGTCTTCAGAGGCATGCACGTTCCCCTGACCTTGAGCTCACTGATGACCGGGTGTCATTGCCCCACCACCTGCAGGCCTGTGGCATCAGCTGCCAACAGAAACCGTGCTAACAGGGTTCTGAGAGAGGGGAGTTTTGTTCCAGCCTAACAGGCATGGATGGCTTTGCAGCCGCAGAATGGGCAAGGATTTCTGCAAAGCTGTGTCTTGCAGGGACTGCAGTGCTGTCTTGGGAAAAACACAGATTGGCCTGAACTGGTTGAGGGGAGGAACAGAGAGAAAGAGGTTTTTCAGGCTTTGCAGAGCTGTTATAACCACATGGAGCAGATTTTCTGAGCTAACAGGCTCAGCCTGCAGAAGGCTGCATAGCAACAAGGGAGGGTGGATGGGGACTTCTCCATTTCTGTCCTTGTAAAGAGCCGGTCACAGATAGTAATGGCATTTTCTCATCGGATTTTTATAATGTCCTTCATGTAAAGACTAACCTGCTTTATATGAATTGATGGAATGGCCGCAGTTCCAAGCCCTTTACTTGAACTACCTCATTTAATCCCCACATTTTCACAAACGAGCAAGCTGAGACTTGGAGAGGTTAATAAGCATGTTGAAAAAGTCACTCACTCAGTAAATGACAGAGCCAGTATTTGAACACAACGCAGGTAACAAGGTAAACAGGATACCTACGAATTTGCAAAACTTCAGATTTTTCTTTTTCTACAGAGATCACTATGGTGTCTTTGTCCTCCTTGCCTGTGTTTGGGTGGAGAAGTGGCATGGCCAAGGACGTGGAAGTGGAAACCTCTGTGGGCTTGCCAACTGGAGTCTGGAAGTGTTGGGGGTGTTGGGGCAGGAGCCCTCAGCTGCTCTTGTGGCAACTGGGGAGGCTCTGAGGCAAGGCCACAGGGCATTCAAGCCACACACAGACCAGCTGGGAGCCACCACCTGGTCTTTCCTTGAGGGTCTGTGATTGGCTGGCGTTAGGAAGAAAAGCCAGAACATGGAACTTACAGATGGCTTGTGGAGGGATGAGGTTGGGGGACATCCGGGTGGAGGGAGGTTGGCAAAGAATGAAAATAAGTCTTCGACCAGAGAGTAAGGCAGCAGTGGGCTGGAGGTCTGGGCTGCCCCGAGGACAAGCTGGTCCTTGAAGTGGTTAAGACAAAGACAAAGGGGAGGAAGCACCAGGAATAGAATGAGAAATCAGTGGGAAATTTAAACATTGAATTAGAAAATCTGAAATGAAAACAGCGTTGGGACAAGAGAAGGCTTTTAGTTGTACTGGCGTAAAAGAGAGATCTTGTGATTCTCAGACCTCTTCTGTTGTTAAGAGCATAGCGCTAGGTGTGGAAATTGAATTGTGATGTGTGTTTTTGGCAGAATTGTTGGGAGAGAAAACAGGAGCTAATGCTGGTCCCATTTTGATAGAGAATTAAGCCGATTTTAAAAGACTAAAAAAGAAAGAAGAAAAGGTAGGACTGTTAGGACCAAGAGAGGCGGAGACCTCTACTAGGGTCTCCATTGAAAATTTGTAGCAGGCAGGAACTTATTCCAAAGACTGGGCTGCCAGAAACATCCTGCTAGCTTATTTTCCTAAATCAAATTAAATTTGGCTGCAAGCCTCCATTTATCGGGGTGGAAAGGGGGTTCATATTAATGGTGTATGTGTGGGTTTTTTAAAAAACAGCTTTATTGAGATATAATTCACATACCAGGCAATTCACCCTTGAATGTGTATAATTCAGTGCCTTTTAGCATACACACAGAGTTATACAGCCATCACAATTTTAGAACATTTCATTACTCTAAAAAGAAATCCTGCACCCATTAGCAGTACCCTAATCCTCCCAGTGCTAGGCAACCACCAGTCTATTTTCTCTCTCTATGGATTTGCTGATTCTGGACATTTCACTAAGTGGAACCATACAATATGTAGTCCTTTGTGACTAGCTTTTCACTTAGCGTAGTATTTGCAAGTTTCTTTCGTGTTGTAGGATGTACCAGAACCTCATTCCTTTTTATGGCTGAACACTATTCCCTTGTGTGGCTATGCCTCACCCTATTTACCCAGTCACCAGATGACGGACATTTGGGATGTTTCTACCTTTCAGCTATTATGTACAATGCTGCTATGAACATTTGTGTACAAGTTTTTGTGCGGATCTATGTTTTCATTTCTCTTTGGTATATTCCTAGAAGTGTGATTCTTGGGTCGTATGGGAACTCTATGTTTGGGGTGTTGTTTCTGTCCCTAAGGTTGTAACAGAGTTACAAGGGGTTATGTGTACATTTTGGGAAAGGACCTCCATATTTCCGTCCACGTGAACACCGTGAGATGCTCATTGCCCAAATCCATGTGGTCCATTTGAAAATTATTGGTTCTGCTATTTCCTGGGGCCTCTTAGTCCCTCTGTGCCAAACTCTGCAAAGGGATGGCCACCATTTGCCAAGGCTGGCGTGCTTTCAGTTCTTGTCCTTGGCAGCCATGTGCTACCCCATCAGAAGCCCAGCTACCTCCGAGGGTATCACGTGGAAGGAAGAATCTGCCTTGGCTGTTACTTAAGGACGTGGCACCATTACCATCATCCACTAAATCCACCATCCGCAACTTACTTCATTTCCTATATAACTGCACCAGCGTTGAGTTTTCCCATTTGTAGTGATTTATTCAGGAATATGTTAAAAGTTGTGTTACTTTGTTTTGCTTTAATGGCTAGAGCTGGTACATTTGTCTCTCTCTTTCTTTTTTTCTTTCCTGTTTTGATTTCCTTGGGGTTAAGTGGATCGTCTTCTGTGGCCCCCTTCATGAATAGAATCTGTGCTTTTTGTATATATTTTTCAGTTCTTAAATATAGTGTTTCGAATAGTGAAAGTTTTATCAGTTATGTTTGTCATTAATTTCCCATTGATCTTTTCTCTTTATTTATTTAGTAGTAAGACCATTCTTTCATCTTTATCAGACAGTTTAATACATATACAGTTGACCCTTTAACAACCCAGGGGTTGGGGCACCAACCTTGCACAGTTGAAAACCATGTAAACTTTTGACTCCCCCAAGCTTAACTACTAATGGTCTACTGTTGGCCAGAAGTCTTACTGATAACATAGTCAATTTACACATATTTTGTATGTTATATGTACGATACACTGTATACTTACAATAAAGTAAGCTAGAGAAAAGAAAATGTTATTAAGAAAATCACAAGGAAGAGAAAATACATTTACAGTACCTTAATGTATTTATGGAGACAAATCCATGTGTAAGTGGACTCCTGCAGTTCAAACCCTTGCTGCTCAAGGGTCAATTGTAGTTTAAATCAGTTTTAATACACAATTTGTTGCCCTGTTTGAGATTCGTTATTTTGTATCACCAGGACGTAAGGTGCAATAAGTCATTTTTAAGTTGGCATTTAACAGTAGTTCTCTTCCCACTTTTATTTTATTATTGAAGGATAGTTGACACAATGTTATTTTAGTTTCAGGTGTGCAACATAACAATTTGACAAGTCTATGTGTTATGCTATGCTCACAAGTGAAGCTACCATCTGCCACCATACAATGCTATTACAACACTATTGATTACGTTCCCTATGCTGTGCTTTTCATCCTTGTGACTTACTCCATAACTAGGAGCCTGTACCCCTCACTCCCCTTCACCCATTTTGTCCATTCCCCCATTCCTTCCCCTCTGGCAACCATCAGTCTGTTCTCTATATTTATGAAACTGCTTTTTTGGTTTATTTGTTCATTTGTTTGTTACATGGTAACATGTAACAAACCTCTCTTTGATTTCACTCCTGAACCTAACTCTGCAGCAATGTTGACTGATACCTACATGGAGATTCTCTTTCAGACAAGGACCGTTGGTCTTTAACCACTGGCCTCTTATGATCTGTGCTACTTTGTTTTCTTTCTTTTTTTTTTATAATAATATTTTTTTATTATGTTAGTCACCATACAGTACATCCCTGTTTTTTGATGTAAAGTTCCATGATTCATTAGTTGCATATAACACCCAGTGCACCATGCAATACATGCCCTCCTTACTACCCATCACCAGCCTATCCCATTCCCGCACCCCCCTCCCCTCCGAAGCCCTCAGTTTGTTTCTCAGAGTCCATACTCTCTCATGCTTCATTCCCCCTTCTGATTACCCCCCTTTCTTTATCCCTTTCTTCTCTTACCAATCTTCCTAGTTCTTATGTTCCATACATGAGAGAAACCATATGATAATTGTCTTTCTCTGCTTGACTTATTTCACTTAGCATTATCTCCTCCAGTGCTGTCCATGTTGCAGCAAATGTTGAAAAATCATTCTTTTTGATAGCTGAGTAATATTCCATTGTATATATGGACCACATCTTCTTAATCCAGTCATCTGTTGAAGGGCATCTCGGCTCATTCCACAATTTAGCTATTGTGGACAATGCTGCTATGAACATTGGGGTGCATATGGCCCTTCTCTTCACTACATCCAGTGGAAAAAAGACAGTCTTTTCAATAAATGGTGCTGGGAAAATTGGACAGCTACATGCAAAAGAATGAAACTTGACCGCTCTCTCACACCATACACAAAGATAAACTCCAAATGGATGAAAGACCTCGATATGAGACAGGAATCCATCAAAATCCTAGAGGAGAGCATAGGCAGCAACCTTTGTGATATCAGCCACAGCAACCTTTTCATGACACATCTCCAAAGGCAAGAGAAACAAAAGAAAAAATGAACTTGTGGTACTTCATCAAGATAAAAATCTTCTGCACAGCCAAGGAAACAGTCAAAAAACTAAGAGGCAGGCCACGGAATGGGAGAATATATTTGCAAATGACACTACAGATAAAAGACTGGTATCCAAGATCTACAAAGAACTTCTCAAACTCAATACACGAGAAACAAATAAACAAATCATAAAATGGGCAGAAGATATGAATAGACACTTTTCCAATGAAGACATACAAATGGCTAACAGACACATGAAAAAATGTTCAAAATCATTAGCCATCAGGGAAATTCAAATCAAAACCACACTGAGATACCACCTTATGCCAGTTAGAATGGCAAAAATTGACAAGGTAAGAAACAACAATTGTTGGAGAGGATGTGGAGAAAGGGGATCCCTCCTACATTGTTGGTGGGAATGCAAGTTGGTACAGCCACCCTGGAAAACAGTGTGGAGGTCCCTTAAAAAGTTAAAAATTGAGCTACCCTATGACCCAGCCATTGCACTACTGGGTGTTTACCCCAAAGAGACAGATGTGCTACTTTGTTTTCTTTTTCCCCTCCTGGTACCTGTGTCACAGGGTGTGGATATTCATTATATCCAGTTATGGCTAGTTCTTCTGTAGTGGAGGAAGTGTGGTGTGTTATTATGAGCAACACAGCTCCACCACTTAAAGTCAGAATGACCTTGGCCAATTATTTAAGTCCTGTGTAATTTGGCTTCTCCAGCCATGCAGTGAGAATCATTGTATAACTCCATACATGTATAACTCCATATGTACAACCATTGTATAATTACAGTTGTAAGAATGAGATTATCCATATACAGGGCTTCATTTAGTGCCTGAGAGAGGTGAGTGTTCTATAAATACTGGCTGTAGCTATATTGTTACAGTCTACTGGTATGGTAAAGCTGTAAATTAGGTTTTCTGTGGCTCTATGTGTTCTCCATCGAAAAATTCTGGCTCCAATTACAACATGTGTGTGTTTTTCCCCACATCACCAAGCAATTCTCTGACACCAGCTGGGTGTCCTAGAATTCAACTTAATTCTGATACAGTACCTGGAGAGAGCATCAGATCCCACCAGTTAAAGGCTCAGTCCCACCAGACTACCCCAACTTGAGACATCAGTCACAAGTTCAGGTTGTCACCTGTGCTACTTGACCAACCGGCTATAAATCAAAGCTTTCCATGATCTCCTCCTTGGGTTCGATGATTTTGCTAGAGCAGCTCACAGAACTCAGGAAACCTGTTTACTCACTAGGTTACCAGTGTATTACAAAGGATATCAAAAGATACAAATCAACAGCCAGATGAAGAGATACATAGGGCAAGGTCCTGCACAAAAGCTCTTCTGTCCTTGTGAAACTCAGGGCTGGCATGGTGACATGTAGAAGTGTGCTGTTTTACCAACCTGGAAGCTCTCTCAACCCCATCCTTTTGGCTTTTTATGGAGGCTTTATTAAATAGGCATTATTGGTTAAATCATTGGCCATTGACAATTGATTCAGCCTCCAGCCTCTTTCCCTCTCAGGTCAGGAGGTGGGACTTCAAGTTCCAATCCTTTAATCATGTGGTTGGTTTTCATAGCAACAGCCCCCATCCTTAGGTGATGCCCCAAATCACCCTATTAGCATAACAAGCACCTTTATTGCTCTCATCACTAGAAATTCCAAGGGTTTTAGGAACTCTGTGCCAGGGAGAATGAATGAAGACCAAATATATATTTCTTATTATAAATCACAATATCACACTGTTGTATCACTGTTGTGGTTACTCACCCCACCACTTTTTTTCAGTCACACCCTGGAGTTTGTAAGTTTACTGTAGTATCCTAACTTCACTGCCCAATATTGCTTTGATAATTTATTTCTTCCTACATCTTTAAAATAAGTAGTAGTCATGCACCATGCTCCTTCTGGTCTTCAGAAAATCAGAGCCATTGTTTCAGATCAGTTTCCCCTCCTCTACTTAATCCCAACATGCTTGGGTCCCTTTTTCATCTCCCTGAGTCAGAAGGCTTCTTTACCCCCCTGACTTTGACAGCTGCCAGTGGCCCAACACAGACATGGCTTCTTTCTTTGCCACTCACAGCCAAGCATCTTGAACCTTAGGACCCAAGTTGGGGCTTAATTTTTTACTGAAGCCTTGGTGCTTCCCATCCTCAGGTAAGGGTCTCTTGTCCTGCAGCCTGCGCATTGGAAAACTTGGACCAAAGGGAGGAGCATTTGATCATCTTGCCAGTTTGCCCTTTGGAGTTAACAACGCTGTGTCTTTTAAGGATCTGTGTCTTTTAAGATTAGTTTTGGATCATACCTTACTTGGTTTTATTATTGTTTCTGTTGGTTTAAGACATATGACATTTTCTTATTATGGCAAATTTGGTCTCCAGAGGGAATTCTCTGGAGACGCTGCTGCTCAACTTGTTAAAAAAAAACCAAAACCAAAAACAACCTACCTATATGTTTACTTTATCTGTGAAATTATAATTTGTGTAATTAATTTAGTTAAGTCTCTGTAATAAGTGATATTGTAGTCAGAACAATGTTTTATTAAAGGCTAATGATTTTTGATAGGAGAGGCACCATAACAGCTTTCTATTTTGTCATCTCACGAAGGACAAATTATCTTTTGAATCAGTGCCTATGTCTAGAAATTCTTTTAACATCTTTCAAATGTCAAGGTCTTTCCAGATTAAAAAAGAAGAAGAAGAAGAAGAAGAATCTGTGAATAACTCAACCAAGGAGCTGCCTGTAAGAGTCAATTTCTGACGGTGATTACGTATGTCACAGAAACCTGATTACTGGTGATGGAGCAGGTATTCTTAGCCTTGTTCTAGCTAAGACTTACTTTAGCCCATCAATTCCTAACAGTTTCATTTATTGGAACCACTACATTGCCATCAAATACTTTGTGGACCCATGAAATCAAGTGGCTTTAAACATTTTCAACAAAGCCTCTACATGACGAATATCGAGAAGTATTACACGGATCTCCACAGTAATTGATGATTCACCCAGTCATAAATAAATTGCATTTCTTCACTCTGCCTTGACCTCTAGGAGGCCCACTAATGGGGAAAAGATAACATCTACCAATGAAAAGCCTGGTTGTTTTTCTAGGTGTCGAAGTTTCGAGGTCAGCTTCCAGCAAGGACAGAGTCATTTGAGTATGTTATTAACCATGTCTTTTTCTTGGCTGTGTTTGTAGATCATCATTTAGGACCATGGAGACTAATTTGGAGAGGGCAGGGCTGCCCCTCCAAATGGAAGGTGGGGAGGTGATATGTACTGACCAAAAGGTCCAGTCCACTGGCTGGAAGCAGTTTGCTAGATGGTGAGCCCTAGATATCAGGGACTGTCGTCTATTGCTTTTGTATCCTTAGCAGCATACAGTTCTTGAATGTTTATTGAGTGAAGGCCATGGAGTTTTGGAGGGTAGGATTTTCTAGCATTTCAGTTTTTGAAACTCTTCTTTCCCCCTCACCCCCACTCGTAGCCCTCAAAAGTCCTTGAGCTGAAGCAATGGTTCGTAAGAGCAAATGCATTTTTGAATCACTTGGGAACTTTTAAAAAAGTGGTACTTGGGCCCCATCCTGAAATTCTGATTTATTAATCTGGGATGGGGCTGAGGCACAAGTATTTTTCAAAAGTATTCTCATGTGACACTAATGTACAGTCGAGGTTGAGGACCTCTGCACTAATAGACACGTAGTAGTCTGAAGTTGAAAACTCAAGGTTATGTGTGTTAGAATCCACACTTGATCAGGGCTGGTTGGGAGCCTACAGATGAGTAAGAACTCTATATCTTACAAATAGTAGAAATCTGGGAAATTAAATCTAGAATGATCTTTCAGAACTTTTCCTCCTTTTCATTTCCATTGCTTCTTGTTTTTCTCTTGACTGTCCCTTGGGGAGCAGGATGACAGTACTCCAGGAACTGGGCGTTGAGAAACTTGGATTTTGATCCATCCTCTTATAACTAGCTGTGATCTTGGCCAAAACACCCAACATCTCAGAATCTCAGCTTTCTAACTGGTGAAACAAGGACTTGGAATTTTAGAATCTTTTCGATTCTAAATATGGTTTGGTGAATGTGCATTTTTGTACTGACCCACTCCTGCGGTAGTGAGGCTATGATGTTTGTGGTGCTTAAACCCAGAGGGAACCTTAGGAAAATGAGTTACACTAATGTCATAATTATTTACAGACCGCTGCTCTAGTTTATGGGTAATTCCTAAATTTGAGACAGTCCATCTATAAGTGTATTCCCATCAGTTTTCTTCAAGAACAAATATTAAAGGGTGGCAAAAGGACTAAGTCTACTTATTTTAGTTGTCAAAAAATTTGTATTTGTCAAATACTATAAATTTTAATAGGAAGGGAAACCAAAATGGGCAAAGCAAGAAATTTGGGTAATTGATTTAATATGATGTCTTGTTTAATAGTAATAGCCATCAACATTTGTTAATTGCTTGCCATGTACTAGATGCAGTGTTAGGAGGTCTATGTGTATCTACTTATTCAGGACTCACAACAACCATATAAGGTAGATTCTATTATTTTTCCAATTCTGTGGTTATGGAAATTGAGGCACATAAATGTTAATTAGCTTGCCTAAGGTTACTAACCAGGAAGTAACAGATCGGAGGATTGAATTCAGGAAGACTAGTTCCTAAGCAGTAAGTCAAATTGCCTCTTAGAATAACAACTTTTACTTCTATGATGCATTTACTTAGAAGAGCCCATCTTACCTGCTTCTGCGATGTATTCTTTTTTTTTTTTAAAGATTTTATTTATTTATTTGACAGAGAGATGACGTATTATTCTTAAGTTCATTTTCTAGATTGGCTCAGAGAGTGTAAATAATTTATGCAAGATCATTCAGTCTGTGTGCAACAGTGCTTGGATTTGAACTTGGTCTAGTTGGCAGGGAAGGTGATTGTAGCATTGTTCCATACAGCCATTCAGGGGCCCAGGCTGATGGAGATGCTGCTGTCTTCAGCCCATGATTTCCAAAGCCACTCCATCCAGCAGCACATGGAGGAAAGAGAGTGGAGGGTCACACAGGAGGTTTTGATGAGCCGGGCCTGGAAGTGGCACCTGTCTCTTCCAGCTACATCCCACTGGCCACTCCAGACAGAACGGAGGTCTGGAAAATGTAGTCTAGATGTGTACTCAGGAATGGCGGTAAGTGGGTTTGGTGGACAGCTGGCCAGATTCTGCTGCAGGAGGTAAAGATAATGAAAATATCAAACATTACTGATTCTTGCTGTATGCCAGGCACTCAGTGATCTAGACAGTTTATAAACATGCATCTCAATAAATTCTCCTAACAATCATTGAGATAAGTACTACTTCTTACAAACACCAAATTTGAGAACATCAAGAGAAATCAAGTGACTGTCCCAGGGTCCTACAGATAGATGATAGGTGGCAAGGCTTGAATTCAAGCCCAGGTCTGTCTGACTCTGGAGTCCATATTCATAACCATTCTGTACATTTTACATCTCCTCGGGGCAAGTCAGTCAGGAGAGTGGGGTTCCAGTCCCACTTTAGCGATTAATAATACAACATGGGACTTGAGTAATGAGGCACCTGAGAATGTGGGGAGCACTGGTTATCGTCCCTCTCTCCTACCCAAGACCCAGGCATGAAGGGTCTGAGTCTGGTACAAGAGCTGGTAGAACTACTTAATGGACTTTTTCTAGCTTTTTCTAAATCCTGCTTCCACATACATTCAAACAAATGTAAAATGTTTTTCCCTGATTACTCCTGGCACATTGTCCTTGCAGCCGCAGTCAGGTACATTGGCAGGGATCCAGGTGCCTGCCTTTTCATTGACATTTAGCATAGAGCCTTTCAAACTCTAGCATGCCTATAAATCACGTGGGGTCTTATTAATATGAGGATTCTGCTTCAGTAGGTCTGGGGCAAGCCCTGAGATTCTGCATTTCTAACAAGCCCCCAGGTAATGCCCACCCTTCTCGCCTATCAGCCACACTTTGAATAGCAAGAATCTGGTGCTTATATAACAGAGAATCAGCCTGCTCCCTTCTCAGTTTGTTTTAGCTCATTGTTCCTATCTGCCATTTAATATAGTGCACTGTAGCTAATGAGACAGGTGTCTGTCTTCTCAACTAGATTCTGAATTTCTTGAGGCCTGAGCCCATTGATACTTAAAACTTTTATGTCTAGCTTAGTGCCTGATTCATAATCATTGCTAAATCTATGTGTTCTGAATGAATGACTAGTGGCTGCAAAGTATAAAGAGAGGCTTCAGGAGTCCTGCTCTTGAGGAACTGTCTAGGCCATTACTTCTCACCCTGTAGGTGCTGCTAGAGCTGTGGGGCTAAGCCTTTTTGTGGATCACCAAACCTCTCAAAAATCGGATGGGATTTCTGGCCCCTCTGCCCAGGGGGACACATACATGCAAGATTTTGCATTTGACTTCAGTAAGTTCAGGCTGTCTTTGGATTCCAGGTTAAGAAGGCCTGGAATGAAGAAATGAAGATTAGGGTATGTGCAAGGTGGGATAAGATTTAAAGAGGTTCTCAGGGGTGCCTGGGTGGCGCAGTCGTTAAGCGTCTGCCTTCGGCTCAGGGCGTGATCCCGGCGTTATGGGATCAAGCCCCACATCAGGCTCCTCCGCTATGAGCCTGCTTCTTCCTCTCCCACTCCCCCTGCTTGTGTTCCCCCTCTCGCTGGCTGTCTCTATCTCTGTCAGATAAATAGATAAAATCTTAAAAAAAAAAAAAGATTTAAAGAGGTTCTCTCTCTCCCTCTCATCTGTTCCTAAGTGGAATTTCACACAGGTACTAGTCATGGGCAGGGTTCTATCTTGTGTTATTTCGGCTGCTCAGAGAAAGCTTGACTTCTTTTCAAACACGGAAACAGTCTCAGAGATGACCAGAGATGTCAACAGCCATGATAATTGTGCTGCGTAGGTCACTGTGTTAGTTCTGCTTCTTTAGCAAGATTAGATTTTATTGTCCCAGGCACTGGTATAGTGTTTCCTATCAAAAGCAGTCCCACACACTCTATTCATTATTCTCTCCGCCTGCAGTGCTGTCATCAGATGAATACCAATCATTCTGGTGGATAGTTCTCAGTGCTGTTTGGAGTCACTGTTTTTCAGCTTGGTTAACATTAGTACTTGCAGTAATAATGCAGGAGTGGGGGGAGGGAGTTGCAGCTTATGTTCATCATCAGGAGAACACGGTGTTTTCTTTTAGTGGGAGTCCATGTAGTTGTCATGATTTCTAATGTAAAGAGAGAAAGAACAGGATTCCTCATTGTCTGACTAGCACCTCCAGTTCACGGAAGTGGTGACAGAAGGTCTTAGTCCCTCCCTTGGGGCTTGGCTCATTGCAGCAATGGTGAGTTTTTCATTTGAGCTGCGTCTGGGATGGTAAACTTGACTATGTGTATTAGTGAGGTGCTAGGGGGCATCTTACCTCTATCTGAGTTCCCACTCTGTTGGAAAGGATGGTACGAGTAAAACACAAATTCCAGAATCATGGAGACTGTTTCCCATGTGTTTGTATGTCAATTAAATTATGCCTTCCTATCTGGGGAAAAGGATGGAGAATTGTCATTTTGACATTTTGGCTGCCTAACTTCCATTTGCTCTCCAGGTAGCACTGCAGTGTCCTTTTGGAGAACTTTCTCTTCTCCAGTGTTACAGTCTGGCAGGGCTGGTAACCAGGTGCCCTGTTCTCCCCTAGCCAAGGGGCAGGCGTATGAATCAAACCGAGCCAAGAGTACCCTCCCTGCCCTGCCACTGCAGTCTCAAACAGCATGATTAGGGGACTGAAGATGGTTGAAGAGCAGTCATTTCTAGCAGCAGGTCTTCAACAAGACTAGTCCCATCCCAGGCCAATTATATCAGAATCTCAGAGGACAGGGTCAAGACATCAGTATTCTTTAAAAGCTTTAAAATCTCCCCCGATGATTCCAGCATGCATCCAGGATGAGAACCACTGCCAAAGAAATGCTTCTGGAGCCTCCAGACCTGCCTGCTTTCTTGCTGCCCTTCTTGTTCAGTCTGTGAGTTCCTAAAAGCCTCCCTTTAAATCCTTAGAATATTTGCATTAATCAGAGTTGGTTTTGTTTCTTGTAGCAGATAAGCCCTGATATTAAGAGAAAAAATAATTGTATGGATATGTTTTACTCTGAACCCAATGCAAGTAAACCCGCTTGCAAAGAAACCCCAAACTATGGACCTGACAACATAAAGCCAACAAATATTCTTCCTTTCCTAATGGAAAAGCAAGATCGGCTCATGGAAGATAAGCCCATTATTCCACCAACATAAAGACTGGGGATTTGCATGGTATTAGGAAAAAATTTTAAGAATCCCTGGAAGGCTTAAGTAAAAGAACACTCTAAGTACCAACATGCTCTCTTTTCCTTCTCTAGGTCCACTAGAGATAAATTAACAGGTAGCCAAATAGCTACTTACTGGCAGCAAATATGTGTAAATCAGGGACTTTGCAGACACTCTTCAAAGGTAGTTGGCAACAGGAGGGCTTTCTGGACCTTCAAAGAGTTTCTAAGTGCCTTAGATTTTCCAGTGGGCATCACAGAAGAGGAAATTGTATTTTAGTGAATGAGGGTGGTAAGTGGCCAGTGAAAATGGAAATTTTTCCAAAAGCCAGATTTCATTTCGATTGTGTTGCCAATCCAGACAGGAGCTACTCTGGCCTGATGCTCCTCCCCAGGTGCATGGTTGAATTTCAGGCTTCTGAACGATGAAGGTGCAGAGGCATCTTACACAGCTTTCCTGTGAGAAGAGAGAAGAAGGGATTTGTAATCTGGTAGACCACGCTGTGAGTCATTTACAGTCACGTCACTTTTAATCATAACCAAATATTGAAGCATCGTGATCTTGATAGGAAATAAATGCAGTCTTTATTAAGTGCAAAGAAAGGACAACACTACGTTGTAGAGAGTCACACACAGCTTGTCCTCGGGGATTATTGTCAAGTGTATTAATGGCCGCCTTAGGCCACTTTTAGAGAAGTTAGAATGCAGTTGTCACTTCAAAACTCTCAGGGCTTCTTTCACTCACAGACAAAGGACCTCTGAAGTCACTTGGGCTTCTTTATGACATCTGTGAAGGAAGAGTTTAGGATCCCGGGATCTCTGGGTTGGACGGCACCAGAGGGGGCAGTGGTGGCCGTCATTAGTGCGCTGGTAGCATCCCTTCGGCAGTATTGCTTTCTGGGCTGATATATGTCTTGGCTTAACATGCCCAAAGCACAGCTTTTGAGTTCTACTCCCAGACATGTTCTTAACATCTCAGTATGGATGACTTGCATATCCGCTTCTCAGCATCTCCACTGCCACACCCCGTGTTCAATCACCATAAACTTTACCAGACCATTGTAATAATTTCCTAACAGCTTGTCTTGCTTCCGCTCTTGCCTTTGTCCCCCCCAACACTGCAATTCATTCTTCACAATACAGCCAAAGTAATCATTTAAATACACAGCTCAGATTTTATCACTACCTCATTTAAAAGCCTCTGAGAACATCCCATCTCAATAAAATAAAAGCCAAACTCCTTGTGATAACCATAAGGGCCTATGATTTTTTTTTTTAAGATTTATTTACTTATTTTAGAGAGAGAGAGAGAGAGAGAGCAGTGGGGGAGGGGCAGAGGGAGAGGGAGAGAGACTCCTCAAGCAGACTCCCTGCCCAGTGTGGAACCTGACATAGGGCTCAACCCCACAACCCTGAGATCATGACTTGAGCCAAAATTAAAAGTCAGATGCTGAACCAACTGAGCCACCTAGGTGCCCCCATAAGGGCCTATGACTTAATACCTGCCTCCTTTTTAATCGTACCTTGTATATTCCTTCCCTTTGCACATCGTATTCCAGACAGTAGCTTCCCACTCCCCACCCTCCCTGGTCCTTAAAGGACCTCTGGTCCTTTAAACACACTGACCTTATTCCTACCCCAGGACCCTTGTAATTATTGTTCTTTTTGCCTACAGTCTCTTCACCAGATCTTTCCATGATGACTCCTTATAATTCAGATCTTAGCTACAGTGTTACCTCTTTTGAGAAGCTTTCCCTGACTACCCAGTCTAAGGTAGCCTGGCGCTCTCTAGCACATCATCCTACTTTCTCTTCTTGACCACTTTTGTGTCCTGATCAACTGTTTTTTCCCCATTAGAACCTAAATGCTGTAAGAGCAGGGATTTAAAAAAAAATTCATTGGTGTATCTTCAGTGTTTGGAATATTGCCCAGCAAAAAGTGGGTAACAGTAAATCCCAAAGTAAAGCCTAATTTGCAGACCCAGCATTCACCAAGTACTTTAAATTGCCCCACCTAAATACATGTCTTTATTAATAAGCAAGTGACATGTGTTCTGAGAAAACTAAAAGGTCACTATTGCAGCCCATCTAAAACCAGTTTTTGTGGCCACATTTAGGTATGGTGTTACTCTCAAAGACCTATCACTTGATCCTCCAAAGTCTTCAAAAGGAATTAAAATCTTAACTGGAGTTTGAAGTCAAAACTGCAAAGCACTCTAAAACTTTTTAAACATTCTCTTTTTTCATTTTGTTCTTTCTTAGTGTCTCTAAGGGGGGAGGATTGCAACCTATTTGTTAACACTTTCTTTCCATTTACATTACAACAATAAATTTCAAAAATTAAAATATAAGAAAGAACACAACCTAATAAGACCAGTATTCTTTCCATGCAGACACATTTTGTATTTACTTCACCTTTCTCCAAAATTACCAGTGAAGTTTGTGTTGAACAAATACGTGCACACAAACTAAAAGTCCATTTGAACTTAAATATGCAATTAAAGTTAACAGCTATTGCACTCTAGTTGCCAGATCTTGATGTTTATTTGAGCTGTGGTGCCAAACTGACCTGGATTCAAGTCCCAGTTCTGCCATTTGCTGTGATCTTGGACAAGTCATGTAAGCTCTCTGAGCCTTGGTCTCCTCATCTATAAAACAGATACTAATAGTGGTGACCTTATGGTATCCTTTGTGAGAATTAAATGAGATCATTTGAAGAGCATGGAAAGAAAACACTTAGCAAAGTTCTCAACTTTTGGTAAATTCTCAACAAAGGTTAATTTCAACACCATGAATTACTCTTGTTAATGGGACAGGGTGTGATATCAGAGAATGTTAGTATTATCTAGGAACTCCCCTGGAAGCTTCCTCACACCCTGTGTCTCTACCACCATCCTACAGGGCCTGGCCAGGACTCACTCTGCCGTTCTTCCCCTTTATAATCTTTTCTGTCAGTCTGAACTTGATGGCTACATTGAGAGGAGGATTTCAGCAGTGCCTGTGCCCTAAGTGGAACATGATGTGTAGTTTGCCTTACTCAGGATCTGGCCAGCTGGGTCTTTAATATACTTCTGATGTATCCTATTCCTTAGGGCATAGTGGAGATGGCTAGTATATGCTTCATCATGTCTGGGATGGCTTAAACAGCTGAGGGCAAGTTGAATAGCTCAACTGGGGCAATATATATGGGTTTTTCTTCTGCATAGTCTTTCCACATTGCTAGCTTAGGCTTCCTCATAGCATGGAGATCTCAGGATAGCGGGACTTTTTATATGGCAACTGTCTTCCTCCCAGAGAGAAAGAAGAAGCTGCCAGGACTTTAAAGCCTAGGCTTAGAAGTCCTGAAACATTTCTTCCATCATATTCTATTAGTCAAAGTGATTTTAAGTCCAGCCCAGATTCAAGGGGAGGGGAAAAAGACTCCACACCTTGATGGAGAATGTGCATATGGAGAGGGAAGGAATTGTTGGCAGAGTCTTTGGAGGTGATCTGTCACAGTGAGAAAGTGCCCATTTCCTTCCTGCAAAGGAATGATGGGAGGGGATTGACTCTTCATGCATAGTGCACTCCCTATAAGACCTCCACTCAGAGATTCTAGTCCTTTTCTTACATTAACCTGTGAGAATAGGGAGGTAGAAGAGCTGATTCTTCACCCTGATGACTCTGAAAGAACACTGTGAAGAAATGTAGATGGTTGAGAGCTAGTAGCTCTTTAAACTTAAATATGAACACTTAAGCCTTTTTCCCTGTTTTTTTTTTTTTTCCTTCTGAACCACTGCATTGAGCAATTAAAAGACAAAACTCCTATTTGACATTCTGCTGCATGGAAAAGATCCTGCTCTTTTCCCTCATGTTAGCCTCTTGATGGTCTTCTCTATCCAGCTTACTTTAGCAAATAGACTTCTCTATCCAAACTCAGAAGCTGAATAGATACATTTACTTATTAAATAAATCCATACCATCTGAACTTTGATTACTCAGGAAAACTTTGGTTACTTTTTTGGGGCGCCTGGGTGGCACAGCGGTTAAGCGTCTGCCTTCGGCTCAGGGCGTGATCCCGGCGATCTGGGATCGAGCCCCACATCAGGCTCTTCTGCTGTGGGCCTGCTTCTTCCTCTCCCACTCCCCCTGCTTGTGTTCCCTCTCTCGCTGGCTGTCTCTATCTCTGTTGAATGAATAAATAAAATCTTTAAAAAAAAAAAAAAAAAGAAAACTTTGGTTACTTTTTTGATGAAGCTCAGAGAGCAGCTAATGCACCGGGTGGCATCCCTTATTATCCAGACTTGTATCCAAACTCTCATAGGTTTAAGTATTTGGATGTTTTTGGGGTGTATATGGGGTCTGTATTCCCCCTCTAGAATATGAGCTTTATTGAAGTCAGGGTCTGTATTCTAGCCCTATGGTTTATTTAGCATAGTGCCTGGCACATAATAGGTGCTCAGTGAATAGTTGTTGATCGAATGAGTGGAGAGAGTGTTATGTGCAGAGGCTTACTGTCCCCCGAAGCCAGAGTGAAGATCCCCATCTTTCTTCCACTCTGGTTTTGTGCAGTCCATTTGTGGACAAACTCCTAGGCCCTCAGGGCTATCTCACTTCCGCTTCTTGTTAGATCTAGCCCATGATGGGAGTCCATTGTAATCTTTTTGGATGTCGCTTAGGCCATTAGCTACTATCTAAGCTTCTTCAAAACCATTCATTGTATAAATGTGTATTTATTAAGCACTTACTATGTACCAGCCTAATAGTGGCAACTGTGTGTGTGTGTGTGTGTGTGTGTGTGTGTGTGTGTGTGTTGTGAGGGGGTGGTGGTAAGAAAGAAATGGAAAACATAGTCCTGGTCATGAGAGAAGTTCTTTAGGGCTATTGATATGTCTGAATTTTTTGGCTTGACTTTCAAACGCTCTGAAATTTGGCTCTTGTCTTTCCCCACCCATATATTCAGCCACCTGTGTCCTATCTCTCTTCATTCACTGGTATCAGGCTTATCTTCTCACTATCTCAAATTTGGCACATTCATTTTTAGCTTAGTGCTTTGTTACCTCCTATCTTCTACTCCACGTATAGCATGCAGTTGTCCCGATTTTACAGATAGGATTACTGAGATTTATTATAAAGAGGAGTTTTAGACTGATTTTCCAGGCCGATAGGAAATACGGTCTCTTATTTTGTTTTATTTTTTATTTTTTTATTTTTTGAGAGAGAGAGAGAGAGGGCGAGGGGCAGAGGGAGAAAGAGAGAGAGAATCTCAAGCAGACTCCACACTCAGCACGGAGCCTGACTCCAGGCTCAGCCTCACAACCCTGAGATCATGACCTGAGCCAAAATCAAGAGTTGGACGTTTAACCAACTGAGCCAGCCAGGCGCCCCTCTCTCCATTTTATAGATTAGAAAAGAAACTTGGAGGGGTTAAATAACTTTCCAAGGTGGAGTCAAGATTTAAATCCAGAGTTTTATGGCTCTAAGTCCAGTGTTCTCATAGTGTTGACATGAGAATTAAATGAGATAAGTATATATAAAACGCCCCACACAGTGACTGGCTCATAGTTTCTTTATACAGAAGTCAAATTCATTCCCCATTAATAAAGCAAACAAAAAACACACATGAATTATTCTCCTTTAAAACTCCATGCATCTCATAGCAAAATAAAGGAATTTATATGGAGTCTTTCTTAACTTTGAACAAGAATATTCATATTCTGAACCATAAAATGGGGTGTTCAAAATGCCTCTGCCCCACATGTTGCTGTCCATAGTGCTGATGCATTGCTATCCCATCTCTGCCAGGAATTTTGCTCTAAATGTCAGGACAAGAGTGGTAATAGAGGGAGCAGAAACACGGAGACAAAATGGACAGAGCTGTTGGAAGGACCTATTTGCTTACAGAAATTTCCAGGGAGGGGTGCCTGGGTGGCTCAGTCATTAAGCATCTGCCTTCGGCCCAGGGCGTGATCCCGGGGTCCTGGGATCGAGCCCTGCATCGGGCTCCCTCCTCCGCTGGGAGCCTGCTTCTTCCTCTCCCACTCTCCCTGCTTGCGTATCCTCTCTTTCTGGCTGTCTCTCTCTCTGTCAAATAAATAAATAAAAACTTAAAAAAAAAAAAAAGAAATTTCCAGGGAGAAAAAAGAGAGGGCTTTGTTTGCTTTTCTTTTCAAATGCAGACATCCTTTATCATTCAAACAGGAAATCAAATAGCTGCAAATATATTTCCAGATAAATCCCCTGCTCTCCAAACTCTTGCTACCCATGTTATCAGAAAATCAGGAAGCAAACACATTTGTATAACAAAGTATCTCTCACTGTACAAACTTTTCTATTCAATCTCAGAAATTGAAATAATTTTGATAATCTAGGACAGTTGTAATTGTAGTTCATTTATTTTAGTAATGTTTATTGAGCCTTCTATATTCTAGAGACTGTACTTGGCAACCAGACATAGAGTAGTGATCAAGAAGGATAGGGTCATTGTTGTCATGGAAATAGCATTTTTGTGGGAGACTGAAGGTAAATAAATACAACTAATTTGAGGTACTAATAAATACTATGAAGAAAATAATCAAAAGTTATCAAGCAAGAAAATTATCTTTCTTTCTTGGGAATTATACATGTGGAGAATATTGTATATAAGTGATAATACTAACAGCTACTAAGAACTTAGTGCTATACGCCAGGCATTCTGAATATCTTACCTGCATTAGCTCATTTAATAATTCCAACAATTCTAAGAGGTGGCTACTATTATTATCCCCATTTTATAGGTGAGGTGGCCAAGGCACAGGGAAGTTAAGTACTTGCCCAAGGTCACTTGGTAAGTCTGTGGTAGAGCTGAGATTTGAGTCCAGATAGTCTGGTTTCAGAGCCCACCACAGAGTCTGAGATATCCAGAGGCTAGTGGTGAGGGAGAGGAAGATTATATGGGAAGAAAGGGATAAGAGAAGCAACTTCCCCAAGCACACAGGCAGACAAGGAGTTCAGAATCTCAGGAGAGGGAGGGCTTTCAGAGAAGCTCATGCAGAACTTGCAGCTTGCTTTCGCAGAGCTCAACTTTCTGGTAGGAATCAATCTTCATTTTTCCCTCTTGTGACACCAGTGATTCTGTTGCTGAGACCTGATTCCTAATGAGATTCTGCTCCACTAGCTTCTGGATAGGGCTACATCCCATCACTCACAAGAAGTCAGTTTTAATCGGGGATTTTATGACTACCTTCTATCTCTGAGAGGAACTTCAGAGACAGGG